>NC_041390.1:586843602-586860720 GCF_002162155.2 Triticum dicoccoides
CCTCCCCTACTCAACCGCCGCCGCCGACCCCCCGCACCCCGCGCACCCTCCCCCGCTCCACCGGCATTACTGTTTGATGTAATTTTTAAAAAAATTATTACTGTCTTATAAAAAAATATTACTATTATGATTTAAACAAGTTTGAACATATTTAAACACAAATAAGTATCAAACAACATTTTAAATGGATAAAAAAAATTGTGGAGCCTGGGAATCGAACCCAGGACCTCCTGGTGTGAGAACTGGCTGCTGACCAGTCGAGCTAGTAGAGGGAACTTGGTGTGGATCAGTTCAGGTGGAAGATAACCTATTGGCTCGAGCATAAATAAAAAAATACTAATGGCGCACCACGGTGGGGTGCGCCATTAGTATGGATATACTTATGGCGCACTGAGGGGTGGTGCGCCATTAGTATTGTGCCCGGCCCCATCCATATTCCCCTCCCCGGCCCCTCCCTATCCCCTCTCTCTCCCTCGCCCTCGCCCTCGATCCCCTTCCCCTCTCCTCTCCCGCCGCCGCTGCCCCGCCGCCTCGACGCTGCCCCGCCGCCCCCACGCCGCCTCGACGCTGCCCCGCCGCCCCGACGCCGCCTCGACCCTGCCCCGCCGCCCCGACATCCTTGGTGGGAGCCCCTACATTGCCGGATTCGTCGTTGTCTTCAACCTACAGTCACCGGTGCGTCCGCGACGATTGTCGCCGTTCTGCTGCTCCTAAGCCACCAACGGGCCATCGTGTGCCTCCTCGGTGAGGCACTCAACCATTCCCTTCTCCTTCCCATGCGGAACCGCCGTCGTATTCGTCGCTCTGTTCGAGGCCGAAGACATCGTCCGCCATGGCCACGAGCTCGTCGTGGCCGTGCTTTTCCCCGCGTCTCTGGCCGCCCCAGTTC
Organism: Triticum dicoccoides; assembly: GCF_002162155.2. Classification (NCBI taxonomy): domain Eukaryota; kingdom Viridiplantae; phylum Streptophyta; class Magnoliopsida; order Poales; family Poaceae; genus Triticum; species Triticum dicoccoides. Next base: position 586,844,492 of record NC_041390.1, read on the forward strand.
GCCCCCTCGCGCGTGTGCACCTGCCCACGGCTGCGCCCCGCCCGCTGCCTTGCAACAGCTGTTGCTGCGCGCGCCTGTAGCCGCCACTGCCGTGTCTAACAGCTGCTGCTGCTGCTAGACATTGAATCGTGCTGCTTCCTTCTTCAGTTAACCCAAGTGTCAATTTTTTTTAGTTTCGTCAGAATAAAAATGTACAAGGAGTCATTTTGTCCAACTCTGCTGAAAAATAGTTTTCTTGAGTTTTGATCATCAAGAGGACTCATCTTGTAAACGAACTCGTGCTGATAGTTGCAGCTTGCATTAGCTACAGTTTCAATTCTTGTGGTTGTGATTACTTGACTACCTTTTTGGTTTTCTGGAAACACGCAGTGAATAATTTCCCATACTGATTCATCCCATATATCATCAATGACAAAGAAGTACCTAAAAAAGTTTAACATCAAGCATGCACTCTGCTCTTTTGTGTGATATGGGACTTGGGACTTGGGAATTGGTTCTTTCTTACTACAGTCTTGCTGCTATAGTATGGCTCTGTTCTTGGTGGAGTACAATTTTGTATAAAATGAAATGCAAGGTTGCTGATACTGTAACCCAGATCACACAGATCAATTTTTTTTCAATTTATGCAACTGTAAGAGTACCAACCAGATTACACAAATCATTTTTGATCGGCAAGGTTGTTGTTGCTGTGATGGAGTAACTCTGTAAGATGGAGACATGAGTACTGTAGTAGTAACTCTTGATTAATTATGGCATTGTGTGTCATAATTTGCTAGGTTGCATGGCATGTGCTGGATGAAGCTTATGGTGTAGTATCTTAATTGACTGATGTTGATGAACCTTTCCTGTACATATTTGGTTTGGTTGATTACCTGGCATGAGCTAGATGAAATGATCCATTTCTCCTGATGTGAAATGATCCCTTTCTCCTGAAATGTTGATTAATTTCCGTTTCGGTTGAGAATAGGGCACTCCTAGGTCAAGAAAATTAGCAAAGGTCATGCCCAATTTTCTTGACCTAGAAGGTGCCCGATTCTCAACCGAAACTTTTATTTGTGAGCCTTGAGAAGATTAATTGGTTCCACAATGCAAGCCAACTTTTATTTCTCTTGCCTGGTTCCACTAATATGTGTTATTGCAAGCTATTAATTATTTTTCAGTTGTGAGCCTTGAGAAGATTAATTTTTTCCTATATTGTAGCTTTAACAGTTTTTAGTGTTCCATCTTTCTAGTCTCCTATGTTGAATAGAGACATAAAATTTTCAGTGTTAAATCAATTGTGTGATCTCTTTTTCTATGTTTCAAGGACTGCCCAATACAAGTAAAGCAATTCCATCCGCCTCGCCCTCTCACCACGGCCACAGAGGCTCCTGGATCTGGACCAGCCGCCGCCGGACAGCAGCAGGTCAGTAAGCCTCTCTCTCTCTCTCTCCATTCATGTACCTTCCCCTGGCCTGCTGTGACTCACTCAACCCCCATTTGCATCTAGGTAGGCGGCATCCATCACCGGCAGGCAGGCGACATCCATCACCGGCAAACCTCCCACGCACCGTGCCTCGGACGCACAGCAGCAGGTCAGACCCCCCCCTCTCTCTCTCTGGCACGATGAGTTATAGGATCAATGCCTAAGTTTTGTTGAGCACACAGATTTCTTTTCTGTAAGCATTGGTATTATGTGCTTCCCATAGTTCGTATAAGATGATTTAAGCTTAACAAACAAAATGCACACCGAAACACCCCCAATTCCAGCTCCTTGAATTCTTAGAACTATGGATACCCAGCTCCACTAATTCATGGGCCTGTTTGCGAGAGCACCAGCTCTAAATAAACTGTTAACATCAGTTGGATGTTCAAGCAATTGGCATGCCATGGCATAGAGGTACAGAAATCTTACACAGGGTCAGCACCAGCTTCCAGTAACAGTTTCAAGCATTGAGCAAAAATTTGCTTAAGTAATTCTAACTTTCCAAGGCCTAACACAACAAAAATGAATACTGCAGGCACGATACCTCCACCAGGAGCTTGACATTTCAGTGAGGGAGCAGTTATAGCAACGAGAAGAGGGGTGTCAACACCACCGGGTAGTTTCTTGTTACACTGGCAAAAACAGATTACACACGATTTACTATACTGAAGTAAGATGTAGGAAAGAGCAAACAAATAGAAGGAAGAATGCATTTGTTGTCCTGTGGCCTTCTGTAAAAGAGAAAGGGAAAAAATCAATAGCATTGCAAAAGCAAACATGTATCAACTGAAAGGAGGAGAAGTAGTTTATTTCATAGAGTAAACATTAGCACTACTTGACAGTAAAAGGTTTTAGCTAATTTGAATTAACTGAAAGCAGCAGTACATCATTTTTATTGATAGTAAAATGTTCAAAGAAACAGATATGTAAAACCCCCATAGTTATGTCTTTCGTACAATATGCCATGAAAAGGTGTGCCATTTTCATAGAAGAGCAAACCGGCCTGCCTTTCGGCCTTTTGGTTGCAAGTGCATTTCACTCAAATCACTCAGTAAGTGATGGCATTCCTTGTGAAATGTTCAAATTAGCTAAAACCTGTGCATATGTAAAAGGTTCAGTAAGTGATGACAGTAAAATGTTCAAAGAAACAGCTGAAACTCCTACCGGTGGTTGCACTTGTCTGCAGGATATGTAAAACATTTTTATTGACAGTAAAATGTTCATTTAGTTTCAGTAAACAAATATTGCCAAGCATGACATGGCCTTTGTGATATCCTACTCCTGAATTTTCATGTCACTTGTGCTATTAGTAGTTTTTTGACAGTAAAAGGAATTTTCATGTCACTTGTGCTATCAGTACACTACAAGTGAATTTTCATGTCACTTGTGCTATTTATGTGGTCTGAAACTTGTCAAGTGATGTTGCTGCTGCTATCTGCGAGTTGCTGCTGCTAGTTGTGATTTTGTCAAGTGATGCTGCTGGTACTTGTGATCTTCTAAAATAACCCCTTTCTCCTGAAACGTTGATTAATTTCCGTTTCGGTGGAGAAATGGGGCACTCCTAGGTCAAGAAAATTAGCAAAGGTCATGCCCAATTTTCTTGACCTAGAAGGTGCCCGATTCTCAACCGAAATAAAAATTAATTTGCTTTAGTGGTTGGATTAGTTTAGTATTTTTTCACACACTCAGACACCCTTGCTTGCCATGTGTGTGAGAGAGATAGTGAGAGGAGACAAGAAGAAGGGGGTTAGGAAGATGTTGTCTGCTCATCAAAGCTAACCATCTCCCCCTTTTCACCCCTTTTCCTTTGTCTTTTGTGGGTTGCAAGGAAGCTACTGTCTTAGCTAGCTTAGCTTGTGCACAAATCCTAGTGTTACAACCTTGTATCTTTGTAGCAACCAACTTTCTAGACACACCCCTGCATCATGCAACAGTGCCTTCAAGATCCAAGGCAATATCACAAACATCATAGGCAATTTGACCAAACTCACAACCTTGTATCTTTGCAGCAACCAACTTTCTAGACACACCCCTCAAGAACTAGGTTACCCTGAGAACGTGGACTTGGACCTTAGCAACAACACACTAATAGGTTCTATCCCAAAACACCTAGGCAATATCACAAACATCTCTCAATTGTTCCTTGACAATAACCAACTTTTTGGCGACATTCCTCGAGAATTAGGTTATTTTGTCAACTTAGAGATCTTGTTCCTTGACAATAACCAACTTTTTGACCAAACTTTGTTCCTATTTATAGAGAAACATGGCCAACAACGATGAGGCCGGGGGTTCGGGCGGCAAGAAATTCTGGGAGCTGTCCCAGGAGATGGAGGAACAACCTCACTTGTATGAGGACGCCGCCTTCCCCACCGATCCTGAGACCACTGATGGTACCGCCGAGGATGACCCCACTGATGCCACCACTGATGGTGCCTCCGAGGATGTCACCACTGATGATGGCGGCGCATGCACAGATGGCAGCCAACCGAAGAGGCAACGGAAGGACCGGCGCCCGACCGTGCTCCACACCCTCAAGGAGGAAGTTACTGAAGTGGACTCCAACGGGAATCCAACGGCTCTTGAACGAATAGTCAAGGGGTACTCGCTTCAGCTCGGGTGCATTCTCCGGAGCACCGTCTCGATCAACACCGAGAACCTCAGGCATCCTGACCGAGGGAATTTGCGCAACCTCCTCTTCACGAAGCTGCACGAACGATACAAGTTCCCCGCTGAATTTGAAAACACAAGCCTCAAAGGGAATAAAGTGAACAATGCTGCCCTCACGAAGATGAGCACGGCCCTGTCTACTTGGAAAAGCAATGTGAAGAGAATGATCGAGAAAGGTGAGAGTTATGAGAAGATCATGGAGAAAAATCCTTCGATCACCGAAGATGACTACAACGACTTCAAGATCAATTGCTCGAGCACCGCAAGCTCCAAATCAAGTAGGTGGGGGAAAGAAATGCGGGAGCTGAACTTAGGGGAACACACACTCGGTCCCGGAGGTTACAGAGTGGCGGAGCCTATATGGGACAAGGAGGAGGCGGACCGTGCCGAGCAAGGCCTACCGCCCCTCTTTGATAAATACGGTGACAAGCAGACCAGGAACTTTGTCAGGGCCCGGTACAAGAAGGACCCGAAAACAAAGGAGCTTACCACGGATCCGAAGACCAGGGCGCTTGAGCTTGTTTTGGTAAGGAATACACCCCCGTGAAATTAGCTCCATATCGTTGCATTCTAATTAATGAAGCCAAATTTCTAAATGGTTCACATTCCTTCCGCAGGCGAGTGAAAGCAGTAGCGCGGGGTCGACTAAGAGCAACCCTTGGGACACCACTCTAAATAGGGCGTTGAATGTAATGAAGAACAAGGATAAGCTCAGTAAGCCGACGTCAGCTGGTCGTGTGGCCGGCAAAGGCTTGTCGACAAAATGGTCGTCATACTATAACACTGGTGGGCGAAAGGAGAAAAATACCAGCTCAGAAAGCCAGGCGCGCGAGGTTCAAGAACTCAGGGCACAGGTGGCGCAGATTCCGGAGATTGTCCAAGAGCAAGTGCAACAACAACTTGGAGCGACAATCACCGCCATTGTGCCTACCTTGATCCAGGGGATTAGTGCGTGGATTGCGGGCGGCCAACAGGGGCCGCCCCCGATTCCTAGCTTCATGGCCAGCAACTCGCAGAACGCGATGGCGGGGCCATTGGTGTCTCCGGCGGAGGCGGCATTGGTGTCTCCGACGCCGGCACGGGAGCTTAATGCACCCGGGTGTACGTCGGCCGGCACCTCTGCAGCAAGCGGCCCCTCCGGCAACTGCACGCCCGCCGTTGGCGGTGCCTCGACATTAGCCGAGCTCGACGCCATCATCACGGTAACTAATTAAGCCTCTCTCGGCCGAGGACTTCATCTCCTTGCCTTTGACTGGGCATCCCTGACGCCCTACATGTTTTCGCAGGGCACCGCCGACGTTCCGTGCACTCTCCTGCACTTTGTGAACAACGAGTTGGTCGATGTCGCCAAGGGCAAAATCGTTCAACCGGGCAACCCCTTGTTCCACGGTACCCAGATGCCACCCAACTTGTTTAGGGTTCAACTGGTTCGGGTGCTGCCAGGCTGCGACGAGTTGTTACCTCCGATTCGACCCGTCGGGGCTGACGATGATGACGTGATGACCCTCAGTGCCTGCCTGAGCTGGCCCCTACTTTGGCCGAAGAGCCAGATTCATTTGGGGGCGGGGGACACCACCCCAAAGACAACACCGCCAGTCGTGCCGGCGCCAAGTCGGCCCCATGGCAAGACCGCCGCAACGGTGCCGGACATCCCTATGCCACTGGATCCAAACATGCATATGGCACAGGATCAGAACAACGACGATGATGATACATTTGCCAACGTCGATCAGTACTTTGCCGATCATGGGTACGGTGGCGACTTCATGGGGCCTCCTTCTCAAGAACCCAACCCAACAAAAGACGTGCGCGATCTAGCTAGTACCACGGAGAAGCCAAGTTGCAACAGGCGTCGTCTGCAGTTCAGCTCTCAGGAGACGCCTCCAGCTGCCGACTTCACCGAGCCTCAGATAGGCGAGGTGCGAAATATGATCAGCCCCAACACACTCAAGAAGGCGGTCTGTGAGCAGAAATCGGTCCCATTACAGGAGAAGAAGAAGGCACGCAAAAGAAAGACTAACAAGGGTGCGGGGCAGCCGGCACCGAGTACGATCCGTGCTCAGGACGGGCCACCTTCACCTGAGGATATCTCGAGGAGGGTGCATGTGGCGGGTAGGCCGATGCTACCAAGAAATATGCTCGATGCTGCAACTGGTGCTATGCGGAGTCTGCATGACAGTGTTCTTTCTTTGGAGAAGCGGCGTCTCAGAGAGAAGGATGTGGCATACCCGGTTTTCGCGGCCAAGGTGCCAGAGGGCAAGGGCTTTGTGGATAACTCCATCGGGGGTACGATCGTCCTGCGGTTTGATGACATCCACGCTATGTTGAACCTTCATCCGCTGCACTACACCTTCGTTCGACTATTTTCACTGAGTCAGGAGATGCGGATCATTCACGACAAGACCCCGGACATCGTGATAGTCGACCCCTTCTACATGCGTGCCAAGATCTTGGGCAGCGCTGGGGACCGACAAGTCGCGAGTTCTTACCTCGAAGGCGTCATTCTGCCAAACCAAGATAAGGATAACTTCCTCGTGCCTTACTTTCTCGAGTAAGTCCTCCCCTCAACCGCCCCGTAACATATGAATTCTTAGATTTCGATCGTTTTTCTTTTAACATTGCATGTTTTCTGCAGTGACACACGTTGCACGCTCATCCTCCTAAGCCCCAAATATTCCATGGCCACGTATTTCGACCCGGACCGTCAGTCGAACGTAGACTACACAAATGTCAAGAAGGTTCTTCATGATGTTCTCCCCGGCTACGTCAAATCTGGAGGCACCTTCACCAGGCCTATTCGTAAGTACGGAAAGCACATGTTCTCCCACAATACGATGTTCTGCTGCGTCAAGCAGCCGCCTGGCGGTCAGAAGGGTGCCTACTACGCCATCCATCACATGCGGGCGATCGTACGGGACCATCATCACCTTCTGCTACCGAGTAGACTCAAAGATTGGGCCGCAAGCGTGTCAGCAATCCAGGACGCGGACATCAGACAAGAATTCTTTCGCATCCAGTCGGAGTTTGCGGAAATCATCCATCAAGATGTCCTTCGTACCTCGGGGCAGTTCTACCTCAGAAATCAACCGTCCAACAGTGACATCGACACAATCCTACAAATGCAGGCTGACAACGCCCATTCTTTCAGGACTCCCACGATAGACGGCGGCTTCATCCACGCTCCGGTCCCTTGAGTCGAGTCGAAAGCAGTGATGCTGTGTCTAGTTCTGAAACATCGATTGGCTCATGTTGTAATTAAACTTTAATGAACTTGTAGTATGTCTCTTTGGTTTTGAGAGTCGTTCAACTTAAGATGTAATCGATGCTATTAATGTCTTGCTTTTCTCTTCCGATCGTTCTGTTGCATACTTATATATTGCTTATGTATTGTCTGTGAATTGGTACTAACGTTTCGTTTGGCTACTGCATAGCGATGCTGTGGTATGTCGTGTACAAGGGTAAGGTTCCCGGAGTCTACGACGACTGGGAGGAGTGTCGGAGACAGGTTCACCGATTCAGCGGTAACAGTTACAAAGGGTACGCCACTAGGGCCGAGGCCGAATCTAGATACACCCGCTATCTAGCGGGAGAGGGGAGGGAGCGTTGGAGGAACCGGATGAAGACGAGTTTCATCGTGATGATGCTCATCGTGATGACCGCAGCTCTCTTCTATGTGATGGTAGTTTAGATGATCGATATCGACTTGTAATGTGAAGACAAACTCGCGGTCTCGAGACTTGTAATATAATGTTCTATCTTTGTTCGGTCTTTTCAATTCGGAGACTAATATGATGAATTGTATTCGGAGACTAAAATGATGAATTGTATTCAGAGACTAATCTTCTATTGTATTTGATGAATCTGTTGTTGATGTGTGCTGTTTATATTTTGTTCAATTATACATTTTGTAACCTGTGCAAAAAATAGAAAATTAAAAAATAAAAAAACCTAATATTCATACTAATGGCGCATCACACCATAGTGCGCCATTAGTATACCAAAGGATACTAATGGCGCATCATTAGACAGTGCGCCATTAGTATGCCGAACTTACTAATGGCGCATCTCGTTGTCGTGCGCCATTAGTATGCCAAAGCACCTAGGTATACATGGCCCCCTGGGAGGCATACTAATGGCGCACTGTTGTATATACTAATGGCGCATCTGAGGTGCGCCATTAGTATACCAGATACTAATGGCGCACCCGTGGTGCGCCATTAGTAAAATATACTAATGGCGTGCTACTAATGGCGCACCACTAATGCGCCATTAATGGCCAAATTAGGTGCGCCATTAGTAGGCCTTTTCCTAGTAGTGTCACACTCCTCAGTCGTAACAATGGAGACAATAGCTTTCATAAAAAATAAACAATGAATACTCGTTGCTCGTCCTCTATATCGGAAAGAATACTTTCAGTCGCCGACATGTGGGACGTCAACCATCCTGGTCCACCTGCCATGCACAAAATTATCCTGGTCTACCCCGGTCGTATCTTAGGCCCAGCCTTTCCCACTGTAAGTTGTTCGGACGAAGGAACCATCATGACTTCGTTGAATTCCGCTTCTTAAAGAAAACTTACTGTACCCGCAATACTGCTACCACACGCGAAGACTGGACGGCACTGTACCACGTCATATCACTGAAACCCACTAGGCCAAACTAGCCCGCCTAGGTCATCTATTTTGGAACGGAGGGAGTACGTCTCTACACTGCTATGATTTTGTGTTGCACGTTCTCTGTACTTTTGCTATGATTTTCCTACCCTATGAACCAAATGAGGCCTGAATGTATGTCGACTATTGTCTGATCGATCGCTAAGCCTACAATTTTAGGAGCTAGGGTTATTGGTCGATCAACAAGGGATAAGTATAAGCGTACCACGAGCTCATTAGCCCCAACGTTTCTCTTCGGCGAGTGTTTTGCAAGTATTATAGCTCGCACAGTAGCTAGCCTACTAACACCAAGAATCATCCAACAAGCCCTACTGATATGATAAAAAGTTCAAACTTATATCTAAGCATGCCATATATTATATCAAAAGCTGGTGAGGATACATCTGTTTCCATAACTCGGAGAGGGTTCGCACGATTCACTATCGAAAAAAAGTAGCAAGATCCGCCCACACAAGACAGTGCACTAGCCCTAAGATGGCTTGATAACACGCATCGTTCTGGTAATTAAACACAGGGCAATGCAAACTACCCTGAAGGATTAGCGCGACCAACTATTTGTTGTCATCGATCTCTCGAGCAATGACCACAGCACAGACAGCGGCATGGGAATTGATTTCTAGGGCGATGTTCACAGGACTGACCGCGACATTGGAATCGATCTCTGGGGCGATGTCCACAGGATGGACATCGGCATCGGAATCGATCTTCGGGGCAATGCCAACAGGACGGGCCACGACATCGGAATCATCAAGGACGTCCACCGGCACCTGCACAACCCTAACATATTAGGAAGCACATTGCAAATAATCAAAAACCACAACTATGGTAGTAAGCCATTATTTTTTACCTTGTGCAGCTCACCGGGGGATCTCATCCCTGTGGGGCCATCTCCTCGTCCTCGATGGGGGCCATCACCATGCCAGGGGAATACTGCTTCTCAACAGCGACTATCTCCTCAAACTCAGTCTTGAGCCTCACATAGGTGGCAATCAGAGTTCCTGGGGTAGGCACGGTGGGGCCCTTGCTGTTCTTCCAACTTTCTTTGAGGAGTTCGTTCGCCAATGTCCTCAACTCTTTGGCCAGTGCTTGTTTCTTGGAGTTCTTCGTCTCCATGGGTTGGCCCGCCAACATGGTTAACTCGTTGGTCGGTGCTTGCTTCCTGGAGATTGCTGTCTCCAGTGGGTTGTCCGCCGGCAACTCTTTGCCTAGTGCTCCAGGATCCATCAATGAACTGACAAACAAAAAGCAATCGAAAGGAAACCACAATCGCAATGAAAACGGGAAAAGAATAGGATATGAGAATCGGTCGGTGCTTCGCAAAAACAAGATTCTTGGAATGAAAATATAGCAGCATAACTGATTCGCCCACCTTTCCTTCGTCGGTACAGAAGAAAAATGGCAGAAGTGACTAGCCTGGAGTGAGGTTTTCTTCAAGAAATGGAAGAAAGGGCTTGAACGAGCGTTCCAGTGAAATGATGGTTGCTTCGTCCAATCCAACTTGGAGGGCACCTTACCACTGCTGGTAAAGGTGTGGGTTTTGTGATATGACGGGTCATGACGGCCGCACCGGGGTGACAGGTGAGTCTCGACTGTAGCACCTTGCTGTGATTTGGTGGATGGCACGCGGGCCCGCATGCTTTGAAATGTCCCGCATGTAGATAGAGCGGCTAGTCATATAGGAGTGCTCAATATTGTGCACTGCGACCAAGGCGGAGAGGAAAACGAGAGAACTACGTAATTAATGCATGAGTTTAATTAGGGTAGTTTTGTAAAGTACGAGATACATTCCTCCAATCGCAAAATGCCTTGGTTCATGAGATTTGAGATTTGAGCCCTATAAACGGTAAGGGAGGGAGTACTGCACATGGTGTAGTCTAGTCACTTGTTGAAATCTCTAGAAAGGTAAATACTCCTTTCCTGCTTGCAGGGCTATACTACTCCCTCCGTCTAGGTGTGTAAGTCATCTTATGAAAACCAAATAGTCCCAAAACACTTAGGCGTGGTGCATTAACTTCTACCTTGTTTCTTGTTTCTTGACATATCAATCAATAAGAGATGAGAGGTGTGCATGCTTTTAATGACTTGCAATGGCTAGTTCATTGCATGCAATGCTATTAATTAGCAAATAAACATTAGTGACCCCAGGAGGAAACGGTGCTAAGCGCGTGGACCTATGCAGAATGAGTATCAACCAATGGATAATGGAGTTTAATTGTTAAACAATAGCAATTTTGTCTCATGCAAGAGCCTGGCTAGTACTCCAAGGAACCGCACCACGCGAGCGTTCGCAACTGCCACGTTCGGGTTGCGCTTGGCTCTTCGCCTCTTCGAGAAGACGAACAATGATGTTACTCCTACTTCTACAGTATTGAATCCACTGCTTCATGTCCGTCCACCTCGTGCGGGAGGGGTAGTGTGTAGCGAAAGCTTCTGCTTACTGCTCCTGCGTTTGCGACTATGACAGGTGGGCCCAACAGGTGGTTGGCCCTCCTGTCATGTAGCCAAACACTACTAAGGAAAAGGCTAGCAGCAGCGCGGGTTTTAGGTGTATCAGTAGCACGGGGACATGCGCTACTAATAAGGCGCTACAGCTAACATGTAGTAGTAGCGCGTGCTCACCAGCGCTACTGCTGCACAAGGGTAGCAGCAGCGCGCTTAGTGGAAGCTCGCTACTGCTAGTAGCTCTAGCGCGCTTTGCCTGGACGCGCTACTGCTATCGTGGCGCTGCTGCTAACTTTTATCCATTCGCTACTGCTAATTTTAGTTGTTTTTTGTTTTTTTTCGGCATATTTGTTTTGTATTTGAACAGGCTTTATAGAAGAATCTTTAGCACATACAAATGTCATCATGATACACATACAAATGCCTGCGAGACCACAAATGTAATCATAGCATATACATACAAATAGTCTCATCATAATCATCATCCAACACAAAGTGGTATCTTGTCATCATCTCGAAAATAGCGATACATGCAAGTCTCGAATACTTGCAACTACAACGTCATCCATCTAAACAATGGTATACGAGAGAAGAGCTATCACTATGAGTGAGAGCGGAACTATGCAGTACATGAGGTGGCGGTTACGAGTCCTCTCTCGCGCTAGCGTGAACCTCAAGTAACTAGCTTCTCCTTCTTGTCTGCTTTTGAAGCCTTTATGGCTGGCGCCCGAGAACCCATTCACTTGTGCCTGACACTCATGCCACTCGTTGTACACCCCTGGAACCTTCCCTTTGTACACGACATAGCACTTCCATCTCGCCTTCAAGGAACTAAGTACCTGTTAGAGATGCATGTTCATGAAGAGGATGTACAATCATATATATGCAAAACAAATATACTAGAGCAACATCGAAAAAGAAAGGATTAGCAACTATATGCAACATACAGTACGCAAACTAATTAACTAGAGGTACGCAGGTCATCATACGCAAACTAACAAAGTAGCGTTACGCAAGTTCGGCAGGGACCGTGGACATCACAAAGTTTCATCGCTACAAAAAGTATACAAGTTCAACCGACACATATCATCATCATCGGCATCATAAATCACTAGAAGTTCCATCCTTCCATATCATCGATGATGGACCCTAGCTTCTTGAACGGCGTGAGGTCTGGACGTTGCATGCCTATGCGAGTTCGGATGTCAGCTCGTGATATAGGGCCGTGGTGGAACATCCCCTTCTCATCGATGACTTCTTTCATGATGATCGTCGCAATGTCCCTTTGGATGCAAAAGAAGTCATCTCTAAGTTTATAATCCGCTTCTCCATGAGATTTTAGCCACTTGTGGATGTGATCATCATTTCTGCTTCTCATGCGAAGTTTTTGGTTATCCGTGTTGAACTAAATCATGAGATGGACGATGTAGAATCCATCCTTCTTGCTTGGTTTTGGGACATGGATGCAGGAGAAGTTAGTTTTATGAGCGAAACCCATCTTCTTGTTCCTTTGTTTCCTGATCTGCATGTGGCCACCTCTAATGCTGAAGCCTTGGAGAGCATCATCTAGAATATTCACTATCTGGGTGTAGTCTTTTTTCTCGTAGTATATGGAAGGGTCAAAATACATGGCGTGGGAGACTTGCGGGTAAATAACGATAAGGATGGCGCGCCCGTTGCTGCGGGGAAAAGACACCTCATATTATTCCCCATAGAGAGAGAAGGAATGATTGAAATGTACGAAAGGGTTGTCCAGAACTGACTTACTTTCGATGATAAGGCACGAGGACAATTTCCCAGTCCTTATTTTGTACCATGAAGTTTTGGAGGTACTCCCTAGCAGTTTCATGCTCAAAGTCTCCGAGACTCAAGAAAGACTCGTGCGTGTAGTATGGATCCGCCACACAGATTTGCGAGACTTCTTCACACTTCATGAAGGAGCTCATATGTAGCGCAAAGAGGCGGACGATTGTAAAATCGAGCCGCCTTGTCAGAAACATCTCAAAGATATGGTCAAACAGCAGGAAGAACACCTCCGCGGGCCGTGTCTCGACGTAGCACTTCCCCTCAGGCACACGAGCCGCGTATGTTGGATATCCTGGATCCTTTGAGGCTAGTAGGCTTTTCTCAGTCGACAGCACATGGTCGTGCAGTCTCCTGAGATCCCCTGATAGTGCCTCCAGCGGTTTCGGCGGTAGCATGGGCTCGCCCGTGAGATGGAACATGGCCGCACCTTTCACGGGTAAACGCTCTTCAGAATGCATCGTCTGGCTGCTATGTGCTCTGGCTTGTTTGGAGGCAGCTATCTTCCCCGATCTCTACCTCTCCTTTTTCTTGGGCACACCTTCCAGACCCTTCCTTAACCCCTGCCCCAGTGTTCCCGAGCTAAGTACTGTACGACCCTCGCGCTCGACTAGTTGAGCCTGTGTTGAGGCGGCATCTTCAGGCGTGTCCTGTGAGGATTTCATGAAGAGAGACTTTTTGCAATCCCTGCTATGACCTTCCTGCCCGGGCATATCATCCATATCCTCATTAGCAAGCTGATAGCCCGATTGGTCATATGGTTGACTCATCATATCTAGGGTTGACCTCCGACTCATCATCCATTCTCTGTTCTACAGGACAAATTACATCAGCCAGTACTATTGCACCCCCTTCATCATGTCGTCTGCCGCTCTCACCCGGCACTACAGGAGCTGGTAATTGCGTAGGTGGGGTGGTGGTCTCCGCACATGCTTGTTGATGTGTGGTTATTGGTGTGCTCTGGGCTGGCTCCAGACGAATGAGATTCTTCGTCCATAGCAGCACCCAACCCTTGCAGCTTCCAATCCGCAGTGGGGTCTCGTCGTCCGCTCCCACATGCTGTACTGGAGGAGGCAAATCCTCATGCCCCGATTTCACACTGGACAAGCTAACTGTGAAGTGCCCAGCGGGGATCGGCTGGTTGTGGAACGTGGGTTGCAAGGGGTCCATTATCATCCCCTTTACCACGTCCACCTTCTGGCCTTTGATCAAGTAGAGTATGGTGCACGGGGTTTCTTTCGCCTGAAAACACATATGTCTGTGGCGTAAAACATCCGAAAGGCAACAAGAATGGAATATTATATATATATATGTTGGTGCGACATGTAATTACCATGATGGCGTCGAGCTCAGCCAAAGACGGAGGCCCACCTAGCGCGCCAGAGACTGAGGACGGGCTGCTATGAGCGGGAGCGGACGCGAGAGGAGGCCCGGTTGCATGAGCAAGTGATGGTGCGATGGTGTTGTTGTTCATGGAGTTGCTCCCGATGAAACTGGGCAACGGGAAATCATGTACCGTCTTGTCTGGATTTTCCTTCATCCAGTTGATGATAACTGGAACCAAGTTAGTAGCAAAATCATTTCTGCAGGCAGTTACAGCTGCATTGACTGCCTACTGTAGCAACTCATATTTGTCCTCGGCTGCTTTTTTCGCGTCCTCAGTTGCTTTTTTCTCGACCGCAAGCTTCACCTACGCGTCGATGTCCGACTGACTAAACTTCTTTTTTTGCTTCTTGGCCTCCGGGCCCTCGTTGTAGAACACCATCCACGTGGCGCCGTCTCCAGCGCCGTGCACACGACCATATTGCGGCCGCTGGCCCAAATGGAGTCCCTTAAGTTCGTTCAAGGCCCGGTTGAGAGGGGTGTCCCACTTGGGCCTCCTCAGAGAAGTAGGGCTTTCGATTGCAAGCTGGTGTTGCTTCTCTAGTAGTCTAATCAATTTCCTCGTGATCTGGTCCGTGTAAAAAACCTTTTTCTCCTTGTCCCACTTGTAGCGGGCCCTGATGAAGTCACGCTCCAAGGGGTTGGTGAACTTCGCGAAGGGGTCTAGGAGACCCGCGGCTTCACGTTCCGCATCCTCCTTATCCCATATGGGCCTTTTACCGAGGTAGCCATGGCTTCCGAGGCGATGCTTCCCCGTGTTCCTTTGCTGAAGGCTCTTGAATTTCGCAGCCTTAGCCTTGGCTGCCTCGGTAAGTGTCGAATTTTCCCCGTGTCCTTGAACTTTTCGAACTCCTCTTCCGTAAGTGTCGGATTTTCCTCCAGAATCTTGGACAGGGGTTCCTCAGCCTCAATAGCTCGTTTCACCCTCCCGTTCCAGGAGGCCAAATCATTGTTGAACATGCCCATGGCGTGATTGTTAATCTTTTTCATCTTCCGATCATCCCACGGTTGTTCTATGTTATCATCCCGGTCGGCGCCGTCCGTGTCGATGTCGGCGTCAGTACCATCATCGAGGCCGACCTGCAAATCTTCCTTAGCAGTCAAATAGTCGAGGTACTCTTGTTCACCCTCATAATCCATCTCGTCTGCATCTTGGTCAGAAGGCCCAGTTTCTTCGTTGTTCGACATGTTTCCTATGATTAAGTGTCCTCATTTATTTCTAAGAGTATGAATAAATGAGAAATGACATAAAAAAGAAATCTATGTGCCAGCACTCAATATACCAACTATGTAGCACAAATCATGCCTTTATTCACGGGAAATTTCGGCATGACCTTTGCTAAAAAATGGACATATCGAGCGCCTGAAATTCACTCGAACAGAAATGAATCAACATTCCGGCGTAACATATAGGCCACTCGGATCATTTACCAAAATTGAACCAAAACATCACATGTACATATGACATGTTCAAATTCCAAACATGACATGTCCAAAACATGACATATCCACATATCACATGTCCAGTTCAAATTTGCATATAAATTCAGCTAATTTTGAAACCTAGCTAAAATCATAACTAAATAGATAACCTAATTAACATACTGCCCTATCTAAAACCTAAGTAAATTAACCGAAGAACCCTAGCTAGTAGAGAGAGAGGGCGGGGGCGGGTTTTACAAAGGGTGCCGAGGTTGGGAGGGGAGGAAGCAAAGGAGGGAGGCGCCGACGCCGGGGTCGGGGCGAGTGCGCCGGGGTCGAGGGCGAGCGCGCCGGGGTCGGGGGCGAGCGCG
>NC_041390.1:586861108-586884782 GCF_002162155.2 Triticum dicoccoides
GTGGGAATTTGGGGGGGGGGGGAAGAGGCGGGATGAAGCAGGGAGAGTGAGAATTTTGGGTTAAGTGGACGTAGCAGTAGCGCGTTTAGACAAAACGGGCTGCTACTACCTTCAGTAGCTGTAGCGGTTTTGACAAAACACGCTGCTACTAGCTTCAGTAGCTGTAGCGGTTTAGACCAAACGCGCTGCTAGTACCTTCGCTACTGCCAGTTTTCCTTTTTCTTTTCCTTTATTTTCTCCCACTTTTATTTCCTGAGAGCAGTGAACGAAGGGAAGGCGATATATATTGCATCATTTGACGGTTAAATATGTATGCAAAATAGGAACATATATATTACATCATTGGACCCATGCATAATAATGGCTAAGTGTGTATACAAAATAGGAACATACGGTTCCTCAGCGCTGACGTTTTCGTTTTTGAGTCAGCTTCTTTTTCTTCTTGTTCGTCGACGAATAATTGAGCCCCTCATTGTGACTTTGCCTTTTCCATGGAGTACGATTTTTCTTAGGTAATGTAGTATTGATCCTTCTTTTGACGTATACTTCATCATCATCGTCATCTTCCCTCATTGGGTTGCCGTACTGATCATAGTCTTCCTCGTTGGCGACTCCATCCATTCCAATGATGTTCCTTTTGCCTCTCCTCACGACAACACGACTGGGATTGCATGGGTCGGTCATGAAGAAGCATTGTGTCACGTGCTTAGCGTGTACCCATGGCTCGTTTTTTGTGATAGCGTTCACGGTAGCGCTCTTGGCGTCGGGTATAGTCATGGCAGTGAAAATCCAGTTTTCTCTTTCGACATTCTTAGCCCATATGACATGGAACATCGTCGTGTTGTGCAGTCCAGAGTAGTCAAGCTCCCGGATCTCCTCGACCCTTCCATAAAATCGTTCAATTGCGCCGTTGTCGCTGCCGGTCATGCATTCCATCGTCACCCCTGAGTTCTGATCATCACTGTCCATATCTTTGGCCTCCTTGTAGAACGTGTATCCGTTGATATCATATGCCTGATAGGTTACAAGGTTGGGCGAGGGGGCATGTGCTAAGGCGTATATGAGCAATCCGTCCTTAGAGCCCTCCTCCGGGGTATTAGCAATAATATGCTCTTTGAACCAATGCAGGAAAGTGGAGTTGTGCTCTCTAGTAACTTCGGCGTCCGTCTTGCATACCCCCCGGTCACGATACTTCCTTGCGATAATTTCTTTGTGCAGTGCCACGAAAGGATCTACCTCGTCTAGATGTTGTAGCACTACCAAGTTTGCTCTGTCAAAGCCGCTGCGTCGATCTGAGTATGCCACGTGTAGTTCCCTGCGACCATTGCAGTGACCTTCTCCTTCGAGCCTCCCATCGTGCTTGTTAATGGGCAAACCAACACTAACACCAGGCGACTGGTCTGCGCCATATAGAAAATTCTCACAGAAAGAGATGCACTCTTGTGTCAAATAGCCCTGGATGGTGCTTCCATCCGGACGGGACATGTTACGAACGAATCCTTTGATGATCCCATTCATCCTCTCAAACGACATCATGTTGTGCAGGAATGATGGCCCCAGGTCTATTATGTCATCCACAATATGGACACACAGATGCACCATCACGTCAAAGAACGCGGGCGGGAAGTACATCTCAAGCTCATTCGTATCACAACGATCTCTTCCTGTAGCCTTCGGAGCTGCTTCACACCGATCGACTGTCAGGACCCTGATTCCAAGTCACATTGATCTAGCCGGTAACACCTCATATCACTTTGCGGCCTCACGCACGGTATTCCACGGGTGTCGCCTTACCATGGCCCGGGACCGCTTGCGTCTTTTGGCTCACGTATATGATAGTGTCACTAGCATCCATATGACAGAGAACCCGGGCCGACATGGCTAGTCGTGAACCCAAAACGGCACCAACCTATGGGGACAGGCATACATGAATCACATCGAGCATGTCGGTCTGCGGCGTGTGAATCCGGGCTGTAGCACTGGGCTAACAGGACTCCGGGAACCCGGGCTGTAGCAGGCTAGGCAGGACTCCGGATGTCACCGCGTGACATTTCCCCGAAGGGACACACACAGGAACGAAGTGAAACACATGCCACGTGACATTTCCTGAGCAGTAGTGCTGGGCTAACAGGACGCCGGTGAACCGGGCTGTAGCGGACTACTGTGGCTCAAGGAAGCACTAGACTACATTTCCCCATAAGAGAGGCTGCCAAGGATAAACAACTAGATTGTCGGATCCCACACATACCAAGCATTTCAATCATACACACAATATGCTCAATATGTGTAAATACAACATGGCATCACAACATAACTCTACGACTCAAAGTATTTCTTCAGTAGGCTCCGAGGAGCAAGATATTACAAACATGGGTCTTATGACCCAACATCCATAGCATACAAGTCAAAGCACAAGCGGAAGCTTAACATGTCTGAGTACAGACATCTACAAATGGAAAAGGCTAAGAAGCCCGACTATCTACCAGATCCTGTCGAGGGCACAAGATCATTGCTGAGGTATCAAGCTAACGTCGAAGTCCACGCGGAACTACTAGCGAGACTGAAATCTCTCTGCAAAACATAAATTAAGCAAATGTGGGTACAAAGGTACTCAGCAAGACTTACATCAGAACTAGCTACATATGCATCGGTATCAACAAGGGGGGGTGGTGGAGTTTAACTGCAGCAAGCCAGCTTTGACTTAGTGGATAACCTGAACTACGACTGCAAGCAACTCTTTTGAGGTGGCGCACATGAGTCCACATATTCACCATTCAATACACCACTATGGATCCACTCCCGTCTCCCTACGAGAAGGCCATCCATAGCACTCACGCTTATCTTGCGGGTTTTAGGGTATCCACTTTCACTTGTCTATGAACTATGCAAGGGGTCCAAGTTTCCATATCCGAGGAATCTGGCTATTCGAATAGATAATGATAACCCTGCAGGGGTGTACTTCTTCACACACGCTCCCACCACTTACCACCATATACACGTCATGTATCTCGGCAACCTTCAAGCGGAAGCCTGGCGAGGGTGTCGGCCACGGCCTACCTAAACACTTAAGTCTCTAGTCCAGGTTTATTGCCTATCCAGGTTCCATCCGCAGGGAGTCCGGCCGAGGATTCCACATACGGCCCCGAACGATGTGAACAGGGTTCCCGAGACACCAAACGGGCACCCGATACACCGTGCCATGGTGTATCTACCGCAACATAGCCCACCCCTAGGGTCAGCGCTACGCATGGCCGCCAACACATAACATACAAACACCAGAAACTATTTGCAACTCCTGGACAGAGTACTAGGGTGATTAAGAAGCCGAGAGGGTCAATTAAGGATCCGAATGAGTGGTAGTAGTTGTTCATGGATCACAGACACAGAACTCAGTTCCTGAGGACGGTTGCAATGAGACAACCCACCATGTACTCCTACATGGCCTCTCACCGCTACCTTTACCAAAAACGTATTCACACACTTAGCTCACACAAGGTAGGACATGTTCACACACCTCCGATTCATTCCCGATGAATCAGACCTGACGCAACTCTATGCGATAGCAGGCATGACAGGCAAGCATGAATGCGTAGGCACATCAGGGCTCAAACAACTCCTACTCATGCTAGTGGGTTTCATCTATTTACTGTGGCAATGACAGGTCATGCAGAGGAGTTCAACTACCGCAACAAGTAACAGATGAATCGTTGTTGTCCTAATGCAGTAAAAGAGAGCATGAGTGAGAGGGTGGGATTGTATCGGAATGAACAAGGGGGTTTTGCTTGCCTGGCACTTCTAAAGATATTATAGCTCTTCATCGGTGTCATCGAACCCATCGTCGAAACCACGTCTATTGAGAGGGGACAAATACCGGCAAACAAAGAGGAACACAATCAATGCAATGCAAAAATTATGATGCATGATAATGACATGTCAATATGCTGTGTTTTGAGCTAATGCAACTAGCAACATGTTAAACGGAGTTGGTTTGAACCCTAGGTTCAAATTCAAACTCCATATGTGAGGGTTTAAATGCCATTTATATGATTTGGCCTAAACAGCAGCCATAAGTTGTTCTAACATGCATGAAAATGGTACAGATGGATAGATTGGATTTTTCTGATCATTTTTCATATATAATTTATTTCATTTGGAGTTACGGTTGAATTTCTATGATTTTTAGAAGTTTAGGCAATTTTCTGGAATTTCCAGAAAAGAATAAATCCAGAAAAGGGCATTACTACGTCAGCATGATGTCAGGGTGATGTAAGCAAGTCAACAGGGCTGGTCCGGGTCAAACCTGACCAGTAGGGTCCACTAGTCAGTGTCTAACTAACCTAACCTAGTTTAATTAGCACTAACCTAGGTTAAACTAATTAAATTTAAACCTAAACTAGATTAATTAGCCGGGCGGGGCCCGCATGTCATAGACCGGTGGGCCAAACAGGGCCCACCCAGGTCAACTCGGTCAGCGAGGGTTCAAACCCTTGGCTAGCAGGGTCAAACCTGCCGGCGACTTGACGCCGGCGAGGCCGGTCGCGGCGGCGAGCCTCGGGTTTCCTGTTCCGATGACCAAAAGGGACAGCGGAGGCATCAGCGTGAAGCTGGGAGTGCCCCGCATCTTTCTGTGTGGTTGGGACGGGTTGAGACGGCCCGAGCTCGCCAGGGCGAGGCGCGCGGCGGTGGTCGGAGTTCGGGCGAGGTCGGGGTTGGCGCTAGGGGCACAGCAGGTCGAACGGGTGGGCGCGCCCGGCTCCTAGGAGAGTGTTGAGCACGGGGCAAAGCTCGGGCATGGGTGGCGGCAGCTGCGGCCGTGGCGGCGATGAGGTACGGCGGTGGCGAGCTTCGGCCGCGGTGGTTAGTGAGGCTAGAGGAGGAAATAGACGGCAGGGAGAGAGGGGTTTGGTAGAGGAGCTCACGGCGAGGTCGAAGCGGAGCTCAGCTGGCTCGGGGACGACCGGAAGGCGACGAATCCGTCGATGGAGTCCGGCGGCCGTGCTCAGGGAAGACGACTCGTAGCGGCGATGTGGGGCTCCCGCGGTGGCGTGGCTCGGGGTGGAAGAAGGAGGGGGTCGAGGCGGAGCTCTCGAGCACGTTGGATGGGCGAGGGAGGGCCAGTGGCCGTGGCAACAGCAAGCGGCGGCAACGGCGCATTCGGGTGGCTATGCACGAGAGAAACAGAGGAGGGGAGAAGCACGAGAGAGAGTGAGGGAGCGGTCGGGGCTGCGTAGCGTCGTGAGGGAGGTCTAGGGCGACGAGGGGAAGCGGCAAGCAGGAGGTGGCCGGGGCACGTGTGCGCGCACGGCGGCCACACGCCCATCGTCCTTCTGTCGCGAGGAAGACGACAGGGGGGAGAGGCCAGTGGGCTGGGCTGGCCAGCTGGGCCAGCCAGGTGGGCTGCAGGTGAGCCAGGTGAGCCTCTATTCTTTTCCTAATTTTATTTCTCTTTTCTATTTTCTGTAATTGCGTTTGGCTTTATTAAAAATACTTAGGCACACTCAAAATTCACCAAACTGCTCATGGCCACTGTTTGGAAAATATCCAACATGGAACATTTCAGTTTAGGATTATTTGAGCATTTAAAATATTTTATAGCATTTAAATGCACAAATGCAACTACAATATGAATTAGTTCAAAAATCCAGAATGGCCTAGAAATATGTGTATGACTTTTGGCAGAGGTTTTCACCTTTAACAAAAATCATGAACTTTTCTAATGGGCATTTGGGATTATTGAAAATATTTGTATTGAACCTAGTTGAATTCATTTGATGCTAGGGTTGCAACAATCCCCATTTCAAGTTTATGAGAAAATTAAACATGATGATATGGTGACCATGCAAGGACAAGCAAAGGCTAAATTGGGGCTGTGACAGCTCACCCCCACTAAACAAGAATCTCGTCCCAAGATCCAAGCGTAGGGTAAGATGAAGGGGGAACGCAACTAACCCAATCTTCACGATCCAGGTTGCACTTCAAATGAACATTGATACGATCACCATCTTTGCCTCAATGTCTTGCTCTAAGAACTCCAACTAACATGACAATGAGAGGAAAGGGAAAACTCTAGAAGGATCGATCTTCTCGAAGATCGAACAACTCAGGATCACTCATCGAGTGAGACATTGAAACATCGCTCGAGCTAAGACACGAAACACATCGAGAGGGATGGAAGAACAAGCGATGGGGTTTGATTTGGTGGGCAACAATTCCACGCTTAGAAAGATGGTGGATGTTGTCAAGGTGGCGAGGAAATAATTGCCATGATCCCGTAACGGGGCACCTCAGGGAAGGTGAGTCCAAGAACTATTCCCTTAAGTGGCAGAAAGAATTACTTTTGATACAAAGATCATTGAAATTCTTTATACCAGCCTAAGGCAATCACAACGATCCTTCGAAAGAGCTCGAAGAAATGGCATACTCGGACTAGGATGGACGATGTGGACTACCTTGTTGAAGACAACGCAATGGATGATTTTTGCTTATCACCGGATATGGAGGGACCCAAAGTAGAATGGCACAATGACGGTGCAAGCTGGGAACAAAATGCAAATGCTGGGAATTTTCCAACCATCATACCTGCCTGAGATTCAGATCTGGTTGGTAACAGGGTATTCTAGATAGCATGTCCAGAAAAGGAAAGTTTGCAACACAACCCAATGAAATGGCGTTGCGAGATTCTCGGGAGATGAACTTGGTAGCAAGCTCCAAAACATGAGCGGGTTCTGCTACAAGCATGTGAACACGTTGTCCGAGACAAGCGTGACCACGTCGTATTCTTATAATAAAATACTACCAAGTTTAGGTTGGGAACCATCATTGAGGATAACAAAGTCAGTACGCCAGTCCATGGATTAGATCCCAAGCATAGACTTCTCTTCCTTGAACAAATCAATCAGTGGCTTGGTGTGCTAGGAACACATACAGAATGGAGGTGGCCAACCTATCAAACCATAGAGTACTTCGCACATATGCGTGACTAATTTGGGCTGATTCCAAGGGAAACAAAACAAACCTTTCTCAAATTCACGGCCGCAACTTACATCAGATACATGTGAATTAGAGGAAGTCACTTCTCTGATCCAAACATATACCTCAGGGACGGGTCTCGAAGGCATTGTTTACAAAGTTTCCAACACTAGCTTAATGTCCAACAAAATCATGGAGAAGATAAGGATGTTGTCGATGGGCTCAACAACAATTTATCCAGGTTTCCATATAAGTGGAATTCCATAATTATGTGAACAAGATGATAGCACTGGTCAGACCCAAGGATATAATGGTGTATGCTCGAGGAAACAACCATGAGTAAGACAACATTACGAACATCATTGGTTCTGATTTGATTTGATGATAACCCATACTCAAACCAAGAATTGGATAAGACAATAGGTCTGGCAATTGATCACAAGGACCAATCGATGAAGATATCTTTCTTCAACTAACACACAACACAAGGATATCCCTTTGGAATGAACTAAGTAAGGCAAAGCTTTTATCTTCCAACTCTCCAAGTTGTTGTTTAGCTTAGCCAACTAGCTCAGGGTGTCCAACACAGAATTCTTGGAGAAGGGGTGGTTACAAGGGAACCAACTTGATCACGAGCTCAACATAGCGGTCAGGGAACAACCTGGTAATACTTCAGAGAAGATATTCAGAAAATCACGAACCACTGATATGTTACTAAGCTCGAGAACAACCTTGCTTTTCAGGGCAAGATGATATGATCAAAAGAGTGAGGGATTGACAAAATCCTAACTCATCGATCGAAGGGTGCACCAACAAAAATGGACTAGGTAGCACGATCAATCCTAGGATGATGATTCAATAACCAACATGCTAAAGATGGGAATATTGTCCATTTACTACCAAGCAGCGAGTTGCTCGGAGTATAGATTTCACAAATCACAATTCACTTGCCGGCATTCCGGTTACAACAACACGAGGACCGAGGAATGAATGATGATGGTGAGAGGTATCACTGCATCAAGAATTCATAAGAGTTGGTGCAGTTCCTATGATATTCTCGACATAACGAGGGTAATACTCCAGGGTAGAACAGAACAAAAGCTAGTTTGGGCACTTGATCTGCGGAATACAACTGCTTTGACCAAATCCTAGAAATGGATGAGGTACTGGAGCTTGTTTCTCCTAGTCATTCTGTAATAGAATGGCTTGACGGACCACAATAATAATAGGCATTGATGAACACGAATGCACAGCTATTCCTGACTATCAATTGATAGGCTAGGGTCGGAGTACAGCTGAGGAGGGTCAACTCAAGGAACATATATCTTTCTGAGTTGTGGATGCACAGATTAGTATGTTGAATAAAGCTCAACATATTTCTTCCGGATAACCCATGCAGAGAGGTAGGACTGGCAGAGTCACAATTATGAATGGAGAACTCCTCAAGAGTACTCTAATTGTGATCTTTTGGTTCAATTAACTTCTGCCATATTGGCTCATGGTATTGGAAGAACGATATACCACAGACCTCGAGGACTATCACATGGTTACTAATATCTTAAGGGAACTAGCAACACTATCAACATGAGGTAAGTAGGGTGAATCTCGGGTTCAAGAACCCATGAATAGAGTACCTACTACTACATGGCATCACGGGATGCTTTCGAGAATAATGGCCAGAATCACACACTGGGGAAACAAAACATGGCTAGATCACTAGGTGACTCCCTAAAACACCTAGGCCATAAGAATAGCTCCAACATATATGTTGAGGCAATAGAGTACCTCAACTCATCGATTAGTGTGGTTGAACTGGCCCAAAGGGACATCGGGAATGGAAAGAAGGGATTTGCAACTGCATCAGACTATTTAGAAACCTGGAATGACTCGGACAGCATAACGGCTATAAATGCTCAAAAAGATTTGAGACATCCTGCAAAATAGTGGCGTAACCACTTAACATCATCATATCAAGGGTCTGATTCAACTAACAACATGACAAAAGTAGTAGAAACTGAACTGGGCTAGAACTCAACAATCCTAGGCAACTATGGTTTAGTAACACGACATCCTGATAGATAAATGAGAAGGCCTAGTTCTTAATCCCCGTAGATAAGAAGAGGTTGACTCAGATCAGAAGGTCATGAGGTAAAGGAGTAAAAAGAGCCTTACGTTCCCTTCCACGATCAATTTCCTTAGATAACTAAAGTATTTCTAGACTCAACTTCGACCAGTTTGGCTTGGTAATCCTGCAGGCAGTCAGGCTCTGATACCGACGCTGTCAGGACGCCGATTCCAAGTCACATCGATCTAGCCGGTAACACCTCATATCACTTTGCGGCCTCACGCATGGTATTCCATGGGTGTCGCCTTACCATGGCCCGGGACCGTTTGCGTCTTTTGGCTCACGTATATGATAGTGTCACTAGCATCCATATGACAGAGAACCCAGGACGACATGGCTAGTCGTGAACCCAAAACGGCACCAACCTATGGGGACAGGCATACATGAATCACATCGACCATGTCGGTCAGCAGCGTGTGAATCCGGGCTATAGCACTGGGCTAACAGGACTCCGGGAATCCGGGATGTAGCAGGCTAGGCAGGACTCCGGATGTCACCGCGTGACATTTCCCCGAAGGGACACACACAGGAACGAAGTGAAGCACATGCCGGCCAGTCAAGTGTCCTGAGCAGTAGTGCTAGGCTAACAGGACTCCGGTGAACCGGGCTGTAGCAGACTACTGTGGCTCAAGGAAGCACTAGACTACATTTCCCCATAAGAGAGGCTGCCAAGGATAAACAACTAGATTGTCGGATCCCACACATACCAAGCATTTCAATCATACACACAATATGCTTGATATGTGTAAATACAACATGGCATCACAACATAACTCTACGACTCAAAGTATTTATTCATTAGGCTCCGAGGAGCGAGATATTACAAACATGGGTCTTATGACCCAACATCCAGAGCATACAAGTCAAAGCACAAGCGGAAGCTTAACATGTCTGAGTACAGACATCTACAAATGGAAAAGGCTAAGTAGCCTGACTATCTACCAGATCCTGCCGAGGGCACAAGATCATAGCTGAGGTATCAAGCTAACGTCGAAGTCCACGCGGAACTACTAGCGAGACTGAAATCTCTCTGCAAAACATAAATTAAGCAAACGTGAGTACAAAGGTACTCAGCAAGACTTACATCAGAACTAGCTACATATGCATCGGTATCAACAAGGGGGGGTGGTGGAGTTTAACTGCAGCAAGCCAGCTTTGACTTAGTGGCTAACCTGAACTACGACTGCAAGCAACTCTTTTGAGGTGGCGCACACGAGTCCACATATTCACCATTCAATACACCACTATGGATCCGCTCCCGTCTCCCTACGAGAAGGCCATCCATAGCACTCACGCTTATCTTGCGGGTTTTAGGGTATCCACTTTCACTTGTCTATGAACTATGCAAGGGGTCCAAGTTTCCATATCCGAGGAATCCGACTATTCGAATAGATAATGATAACCCTGCAGGGGTGTACTTCTTCACACACGCTCCCACCACTTACCACCATATACACGTCATGTATCTCGGCAACCTTCAAGCGGAAGCCTGGCGAGGGTGTCGGCCACGGCCTACCTAAACACTTAAGTCTCTAGTCCAGGTTTATTGCCTATCCAGGATCCATCCGTAGGGAGTCCGGCCGAGGTTTCCACATACGGCCCCGAACAATGTGAATAGGGTTCCCGAGACACCAAACGGGCGCCCAGTACACCGTGCCATGGTGTATCTACCGCAAAATAGCCCACCAGTAGGGTCAGCACTATGCACGGCCGCCAACACATAACCTACAAACACCAGAAACTATTTGCAACTCCTGGACAGAGTACTAGGGTGATTAAGAAGCCGAGAGGGTCAATTAAGGATCCCAATGAGTGGTAGTAGTTGTTCATGGATCACAGACACAGAACTCAGTTCCTGAGGACGGCTGCAATGAGACAACCCACCATGTACTCCTACATGGCCTCTCACCGCTACCTTTACCAAAAACGTACTCACACACTTAGCTCGCACAAGGTAGGACATGTTCACACACCTCCGATTCATTCCCGATGAATCAGGCCTGACGCAACTCTATGCAATAGCAGGCATGACAGACAAGCATGAATGAGTAGGCACATCAGGGCTCAAAAAACTCCTACTCATGCTAGTGGGTTTCATTTATTTACTGTGGCAATGACAGGTCATGCAGAGGATAAGGAGTTCAACTACCGCAACAAGTAACAGATGAATCGTTGTTGTCCTAATGCAGTAAAAGAGAGCAGGAGTGAGAGGGTGGGATTGTATCGGAATGAACAAGGGGGTTTTGCTTGCCTGGCACTTCTAAAGATATTATAGCTCTTCATCGGTGTCATCGAACCCATCGTCGAAACCACGTCTATTGAGAGGGGACAAATACCGGCAAACAAAGAGGAACACAATCAATGCAATGCAACAATTTATGATGCATGATAATGACATGTCAATATGCTGTGTTTTGAGCTAATGCAACTAGCAACATGTTAAATGGAGTTGGTTTGAACCCTAGGTTCAAATTCAAACTCCATATGTGAGGGTTTAAATGCCATTTATATGATTTGGCCTAAACAGCAGCCATAAGTTGTTCTAACATGCATGAAAATGGTACAGATGGATAGATTGGATTTTTCTGATCATTTTTCATATATAATTTATTTCATTTGGAGTTACGGTTGAATTTCTATGATTTTTAGAAGTTTAGGCAATTTTCTGGAATTTCCTGAAAAGAATAAATCCAGAAAAGGGCATTACTGCATCAGCATGACGTCAGGGTGATGTAAGCAAGTCAATAGGGCTGGTCCGAGTCAAACCTGACCAGCGGGGTCCACTGGTCAGTGTCTAACTAAACTAACCTAGTTTAATTAGGACTAACCTAGGTTAAACTAATTAAAATTAAACCTAAACTGGATTAATTAGCCGGGCGGGGCTCGCATGTCATAGACCAGTGGGTCAAACAGGGCCCACCCAGGTTAACTCAGTCAGCGGGGGTTCAAACCCCTGGCCAGCAGGGTCAAACCTGCCGGCGACTTGATGCCGGCGAAGCCGGTCGCGGCGGTGAGCCTCGGGTTTCCTTTTCCGACGACCAAAAGGGACGGCGGAGGCATCAGCGTGAAGCTGGGAGTGCCCTGCATCTTTCTGTGCGGTTGGGACGGGTTGAGACGGCCCGAGCTCGCCGGGGCGAGGCTCGCGGCGGTGGCCGGAGTTCGGGCGAGGTCGGGGTTGGCGCTAGGGGGCACAGCAGGTCGAATGGGTGGGCGCGCCCGGCTCCTGGGAGAGTGCTAAGCACGGGGCAAATCTCGGGCATGGGTGGCGGCAGCTGTGGCCGTGGCGGCGATGAGGTACGGCGGCGGCGAGCTTCGGCCGTGGTGGTTAGTGAGGCTAGAGGAGGAAATAGACGACGGGGAGAGAGGGGTTTGTTAGAGGAGCTCACGGCGAGGTCAAAGCGGAGCTCAGCTGGCTCGGGGACGACCGGAAGGCGACGAATCCGTCGATGGTGTCCGGTGGCCGTGCTCGGGGAAGACGACTCGTAGCAGTGATGTGGGGCTCCTGCGGTGGCGTGGCTCGGGGTGGAAGAAGGAGGGGGTCAAGGCGGAGCTCTCGAGCACGTTGGATGGGCGAGGGAGGGCCGGTGGCCGTGGCAACAGCAAGCGGCGGCGACGGTGCATTCGGGTGGCTATGCACGAGAGAAACAGAGGAGGGGAGAAGCATGAGAGAGAGTGAGGGAGCGGTCGGGGCTGCGTGGCGTCGTGAGGGAGGTCTAGGGCGATAAGGGGAAGCGGCAAGCAGGAGGTGTCCAGGGCGCGTGTGCGCGCACGGCGGCCACACGCCCATCATCCTTCTGTCGCGAGGAAGACGACAGGGGGGAGAGGCCAGTGGGCTGGGCTGGCCAGCTGGGCCAGTCAGGTGGGCTGCAGCTGAGCCAGGTGAGCCTCTGTTCTTTTCCTAATTTTATTTCTCTTTTCTATTGTCTGTAATTGCGTTTGGCTTTATTAAAAATACTTAGGCACACTCAAAATTCACCAAACTGCTCATGGCCACTGTTTGGAAAATATCCAACATGGAACATTTCAGTTTAGGATTATTTGAGCATTTAAAATATTTTATAGCATTTGAATGCACAAATGCAACTACAATATGAATTAGTTCAAAAATCCAGAATGGCCTAGAAATATGTGCATGACTTTTGGCAGAGGTTTTCACCTTTAACAAAAATCATGAACTTTTCTAATGGGCATTTGGGATTATTGAAAATATTTTTATTGAACCTAGTTGAATTCATTTGATGCTAGGGTTGCAACAATCCCCATTTCAAGTTTCTGAGAAAATTAAACATGATGATATGGTGACCATGCAAGGACAAGCAAAGGCTAAACTGGGGCTGTGACATCGACTTTCGAGAGATGACATCGAAAAAGTTTAGAGACCAATAAGCGTGTCACGGATGTGCTTGTCCATTATCCCTCTAAGGCCAATAGGTAGTATCTACGTCATCATCACATGACAGTCATGGGACTTCATCCCGCTGAACCTTTTCTTGTCTGTGTCTAGATATGTGCTTATCTTGCCACAGTAACCGGAACTAACTTTGACTCCGGTAAGGCACTTAAAGAATTGATGGATCACATCCTAACTTAAGGTGAAGCAAGAAGGATGGCAACAATCCTCTTTCTTTATTTTCTTGCCCTTCTTCTCTCGTGCCTCTGTCTCCGTCTCTGTGTTGTCTGACATTTTACGGGGCGGCATGTACAGATATTCCCTGATTTTCAAAGCTTGCAAGTCTTTTCTTGCCTTCGGCCCATCCTTGGTCTTATCCGGCATGTTCATTAGTGTTGCGAGCAAGCTCTCAAGGACATTCTTACAGATATGCAT
The DNA here is from genome assembly GCF_002162155.2 of Triticum dicoccoides. Lineage (NCBI taxonomy): Eukaryota > Viridiplantae > Streptophyta > Magnoliopsida > Poales > Poaceae > Triticum > Triticum dicoccoides. The sequence continues at coordinate 586,875,028 of NC_041390.1, forward strand.
TTGATCAAGGCAATGAGGTGTATCGAGTTTGTGCCAGTACTCCATGTCTCAGAACACAGACCTCGTCTTCCATACCTTCAGCAGCGGCTCCGGCGCCTTTCTTATCGTCTTTCCCGGCGCGGGGCACTCCTTCCAGTTTTTCAACAGCTCATCGATTTCGGCACCGCTCCGCTTAAGTGGAGGTCCTCGATGCTCAGCATGACCATTGAATAGATCTCCACGGTTTCTCCACGGGTCGTCCTGTTCAAGCCATCTTCGATGCCCTATGTACACGATTTTCCCAGACCCGCCATCTTTCCTTGACGTTAGCTGCTGAGACGTCGAATCATCCATGCACCGTGTGCATCCGCAATATCCATGGCACACCTGGCCTGCCACATATCCATAACCGAGATAGTCCTGCACTGTCGTGATCAACGCGGCTCTCATGTTGAAATACTCGCCTTTGCTGGCGTCCCATGTCTTGGCCGGTGTTTTCCATAACGTGTCTAACTCCTCTTGAAGTAGCCCCAGATACAAATTAATATTATTTCCTGGTTGTTTCGGCCCTTGAATAAGCATGCTCATGTGAATGTACTTCGATTTCATGCACAACCAGGGGGGAGGTTGTACATCCATACAAACACGGGCCATGTGCTATGGTTGGTGTTTTGGTTGCCAAACGGATTCATGCCATCGATACACGCGCCGAGCATGATGTTCCTTGCATCACATTCAAAATACTGATAGAAGGTGTTCAGCGCTCTCCACTGGTTTCCATCCTTCATGTGTCTCAGCTTCGGATCATCTCCATCGTCAGGCATCTTCCTCTCCGCGTGCCAGCGCATTAGCTTTGCTTCCTTGGGATCTACAAAATACCTCTGGAGACTGGGAGTGATCGGTAAGTACCATACAACTTTCTGGGGACATTTCTTCCCGGCCTTCTTATATCGAGAAGCATTGCACACCGGACAGCTTGTTCACCTCAACATCGTCATCATCATCTTCAATTATCCACCGAGTATAGCCATCCATGAAACCAGTCATGAGCAGGTGCGCTTCGACACGACCATCATCATGGGGGTCGAGCCAAACTATTCCTTTGCATTTTCGACACGGACATAAAACCTCTGTCCGATTATTTTCCTTCATGTCTTGCACCGCCGACCGCAACCACCTGTCCACCATCGTTCCACTGACCATCGTCAACTCTGCACGGTAATAATAAACAAATTGATTATAAAAATGCGTGCATGCATCAAAGTCATACAAAAATTCGGCATGACCTTCCTTAAAAATAGGACATATATAGATCTAGAGTTTGCCCGAAATTCACCAAAACGGAAATAAATCGACATTTCGGCAAAACATAGGAAACTCAAAAGCACAATTTGGCGTCCACTCATGCCACACACACAATTTCCATAAACATATATCACACATAAACATATTTCCATTTTGCAAAAGCATGAAATTTTAATCACCTCTATCTCGAGATCGAGCACATGGTGGAGATGATGTTGTAGGGAGATCAAAAGTGCACAAAGCTCTTGTTGACAAAGATAGATCTAGTTAGGGGGCAAATAGGTCACTTAACTAAATGCTACATCTACCTAGCTACCTAATTTGGGAGGCGACAACTTCAACTAGTGGAGGGGGAAGGAAAAAGAGAAAGGAGATGCATTAATGGAGGTGGCATAGTAGGTAGGAGTAATAAAGAGAGAGAAAGGTAGATAGAAGAGGGAGAGTAATGGGGGGGAAGTATTGAGGAAGAAGAAGAGTGAGAGTGGGATCATGTGGGAGGTAGGGGAAAGGGAAGAGAGGAGGGGGAGGGGGAGGGACGGGTGGGGAAAAGGTGGTGGTTGGTGCGGATTAGCAGTAGCGCGGGACCTAAAACGCGCTGCTGCTAAGGAAGTAGCAGCAACGCACTTTCGGCAACGGCACTACTGCTAACCGGGACCAAAAAGTGTGCCAATTTGAAATTTAGCAGCAGCGACCTCAGGAAAACTGCGCTACTACTACATCCATAGCAGTAGCGCGGCTCGCGGTACCGCGCTGCTGCTAAATGGAGTTTGGTGGACACTGTCGGTCGATATTTGTAGCAGCGCGGTTTACACCGAGCGCGCTACTGCTAAAAACTTGTCAGTAGCGAGTTTCCCGCACCCGCGCTACTACTAATTACCAGCAGCGCTCCTTTTTGAGCCGCGCTGCTGCTAAGATTCTGTGTATAAGGTTTTTCCTAGTAGTGAAAGGCCGGTGTAGTTAAGGCACTGGAGTTCAGTCCGCGAGGGAGAGGGCATTGTATAGTAATCAAATTTCTCAGTCTTGTACGAGTTGACGCGACACATCAAAGCACTCCACTCGATATAAGTCTTTTTACACATTTCAAATGGGCTACTTCGTATGTAGGAGTAGACATATTCTTCTTAGTATGTAGTCACTTGTTGCAATCTCTAAAAAGACTTATATTTGGAAACAGAGGGAGTACAAAACATGCATGCATGCTGCGATTTTCCTTTTGATACTTGCATGTGTTGATTTGATGCACCTTGCCAAATTTTGACTATAAATTTAACTAACCAAATTTTCATGCATGTCACAAAAAATTACGGGGCTGCTTGGATTGTGACTATGTTTGTCGTATGTTGCCACATTATTTTTCCCACACTTGCCACACTTGCCTAACCTGAGTTGCTCAAATTATAGACACACTTTGGCTTGCCTAAGGGAATCTTGCCACAGTTTTTGTGTCTATGACATGTGGGGTTCACTGCTAATAAATTTTTTTTGTCTTAGGTGTGGCTAATAAAAAAGACTTATATTTAGGAATGGAGGGAGTAGTAAATATAAATAATAATGCATGTTGGGGCAACCCACGTTTCCGCTAATTTTAGCCGTGGGCTTGTTCACTATTTTTAGGAGGGGGTGGTTGTTCATTTAATGGAGGGACTTGTAGTACCATACTTGAAAGATACAAAGTGCGACCTAGCACACCGTAACACCACTTGGAACAAGCGGGTAGCTATCTCAAAAAACAATAAACAACTAAAAAACCCGCGATCTGGCATGTAGTAGTACACAATTTTAAACGATTGTTTTGACAGAGTGAAAAAGGAAAACTACCCCACAATGTATATATAGGCCGGAGCCTCGCGCTTGCTTGCTAGGGTTGCTCTATTCACACACTCTCATCCTCTCTAGATCTAAACAAGATAGGGGTAGTAACACTGTCTTTCTCCCTTCATAAATCACTGGCTTTCTATCCTCATCGCTGGTTACAGATCCAGACGTATCCCCCTTCGCCGGTGAAGGGGAGGAGGGGCAGTGTTTAGGCCGTCGTCGACAGCGAGGGAGGAGACCCACTGCCGGCCGCACCATTATCTCTGGCCGAGCGCCAGCGCGGGAGGTCCTCCGATCCCTTCATCATTGCCTGTGGGCGGATCCAGCCTCCCGCCGCCCACCTATCCACATCCCGACGACCTTCAGGTATATCTTCGTTTGAAACCACCTTAGCTCTACTTCCCCAGCTCGCTATGTCACTGCATGTGCATCATTTTCTACCTCTTAGCCCCTCTCGATCGGATGGTCCAACGTCACATTTTTTTTCTATTGTTAGAGGTAAAGCTACTTCATGGAGTCGAATGTTGTACTTGGTTCAAACAAGAAATAAAGTGGGGGTGGGGGAATTTAGTATGTACATCGTAGTTGGTACAAACAGGAAGGAAAGGGGGTGAAAGTAGTACAGACTGGTCATCCGACCAGTCTCTTGGTCGAAAAGGGAAATATAGGGGTAACGTTGTACAAAGTGGTATGACCAGGACTAGATTTGCTATCCACACATAGGAGTAGGTGTCTAGAGTGAACAAAAATGGGACCAACCCAGATATGTTTCTTGGATTTTTGTTTCTCGAGGCAACAAACTATGAATCACCACTTTATGCCCCTGTTTACGTACATGGTGCTGGACTGCTGGTGCACCCACTGTCCCAGCTGTTCTTAATCTAATGTCACTGGTAAAAATGAAGCCATGGCACTGTTATAAGCCATGGCAAGTTTAGCCAAATGTTTTTGCCTGTAATTGTTTGAGACTCTCACTATTTCCTCTCTGCCTTTTTGTGCAAACAAGGATATCCAATTCACCTGGTTGCTGTTGTGACCTTTTGGTGCACTGCACAAAACTCTTCTTAAAAGAAGTGACTTTTGTGTTGTTTAACTGGAATGTCAGAATGGAACAGTTGGTTCATTTTGGTGGAACTGCACAAAGGGAGATATGTGTTCCAATCCTCATCATCCATATTGGCGCCATAACCTTCCTTTAGGTAAGAATGATATTTAATGCATGTGTTCATCTCTATTTTCCGACTGCCATGAGAAAATAATGCTGTTTTTACTAGTACACTTGTACTCCCTCACTGACAAAACCAATTCTGAATTAGAAGGACAATCATGTACTTGGTTTCACCAACTGGTGAGGAGAAAGAGAAACAGAGCATGAAGAGGAAGAAGAAGAAGAAGAAGAAGAAGAAGAAGAAGTAGAAGAATAAACAGTGCCAAGGCGATCTTGCTGAAGCCAGAGGCCTCAGTCGAGGCCATTCAAGGGCTCCGGCAACGACTACCTTACATGTGAGACGATCCTCCAGGGAGCCCTTCCACTTTTGCTGTCTCACTTAATTAATTAGGAGTACTTAACTACCACTAATTTATTACTGCCTAATTTTCCTGTTGGAGTTAAACAAATCTTTAGTAGGACCCTATGCTGAATCATGTACGTGTGTATGTTTGTCTATGGAGGTGAATCATGTGGTGGAGCAGGGAGGGAATATTATTAGTGTCATGACATAATAGTGCTATTGTTTTGCATGTCAATTTATTGCCATTGGTTCAATGAGGCAATGTTTTGCGTATTGTCCATCATGAATTTGATGCTACTGTTTGAGTAATATTCTAATGTCTTCCTATCCTTTCTCACTAAGCTAATGAAGGTTTCACCTTGTTCCTACTTGTGCAAACAGAGATCATGTTTTGCCAATCATACATTTTAGTGGGACGCGGCTAATCTGCACCCGAGCTCATATGCTCCCGCATGAATAGTAAAATCGAAAAAAAATAAAAAAAATTCAAAAAATTCCAATTTTTTTGAGAGAAACATTGACAAAAGTTCTAAGTGCCTGAAAAAGTTCGTCATGAAATCACATTCCTAGAAGGCGTGGCAAAAAAAAATAGTATTCTGAAAAAGCTACTTTCAAATGCATTTTGAAGCATTGAATTTGTTTTTTTTTTTGCCACGCCTTACACGAATGTGATTTCATGATGAATTTTTGCAGGCACTTAGAACTTTTGTCAATGTTTCTCTCAAAAAAAATTAAAAATTTTTGAATTTTTTTCAATTTTTTTCGATTTTACTGTTCATGCGGGAGCATATGAGCTCGGGTGCAGAATGGACTTTTCGATTTTAGTGGAACTACACAATACAATACAATGAACTGTATCCCAGCGAGTGCTTTAACTCTGATGGAAGTTCTTGATAATCTTTCGATATAATCTCAGCACTGGTAAACAAGAGTGATTTCAACCATACATTTGAAGTGCACAAAAATATATACTATTGTGTGATTCTAGTGAGTGCTTTATCATCTCTTATGGGACTACATGAATAAGCTTTTTTTCTCAGGTTGGTACGGGCCTAAGGCCTTCATCCATATTAGTTTGCTGTCATATCTATTTGTATCGTGCTACTGTCATGAGAAACACCTTTATCTTTGCACGTTAAATTTTTGCAACCTATGATAAATGGCAATGCTTTGAGTGTTGAGTTGAGCTAATTGGCACTGATTAAATAAACTAATACCTCTTTTTAAGCAAGACTACTATGTTGCTAACTTTACCCATTAAGATAATGAGGGTGCTTCTATTTGTTAGTGTATGTTTCATCAAGTAATCCCACTATTACAGTAATCTCACTCTCTCAATATATGTGCCAACAGGGATGCTCGATTTTGGTGGAACTGCACAAAAACTTTGGGTGCTTCATTGCCTCGACAGCTTCCGTCCTTTCCTGTCAGTCGCTAATCTCCGCTTGCTTTCTTCCTTTGTTGTCAGTCGCTTGGCTTATCTTGGCTTCCAGTCAAAGGAAATAGTAATTGATATGCTACCTCACACAGGTTGGTACTGGTCTTTATCCTGATTATTGTCCCTGTCATATGTATTGGTAATTTGGTATTGTGCTATTGTTTGCCGATTTAATAAAGGAGTAATTTGGAGCCTGAACTCGCAGGCAAATCATTACATCGGGTGATTTCAGTAGAACTACACAAAATGATCAGATGGACAGGTACTTATGCTGCTGCTATGTACTCCAAAGTTCACTCAGACAACCAGATCGACTATGGAAGCAGAACACACAGCATTAGACACATCATGCGTCGAAGCAGAATGGCTTCGAGAGCTTTTGATGGATTTGTCGGTGGTTGATAAACCAGTGTCGGCTGTCCTTATGAACTATGACAATCAAACAGTGATTGCCAAGGCTAAGAGTTCAAAGGACAACATGAAATCGACAAAGTACATAAGAAGAAGATTGAAATCTGTCAGAAAATCAAGAAACTCCGAAGTAATAGCATTGGATTATATCCAGACGGCTAAGAATCTGGCAGACCCTTTTATGAAAGGGCTATCAGGGACGATGTTGACAAGAAGTGCCTATATTCATTCGAGTATCAACCGGCGTCAACCAATTGTCAAACTCCAAGTATTAGGAGAGTGAACGCCAAAAATATTGCTTGGTGCATAGCCCAGAAAAACGCAGTCCAGTCTTTGGTCCGAACTTGTGCCTTTTGGTTATCGGCACATATGGTAGCGAACTATATGGCATGGAGTCTAAAGATTCCAGACAAGTAGGTTGACGCGTATATTCATCAGGCACTTAATCAGTCTGCACGTCAAGGATGCTACATTTCAGTTGAACTGCACAAAAAATTTGGGTGGTTCATTTTCTCAACAGCCTCCTTTCTCGTCTTCAATGTAGAATTTTGGCGAGATACAGGACCAAGATGAGCCAGTAAACTAGTTGGATGAAAGTCGTGGCCAAGTTGCTCAAACCTCCCTCGGCACGAGGCCACTATTTGAGGATAAACCTAGAAGCAAAGTTCAGATTGTCTGTGCTGCCTCTTATGTACTCAAAAGTTTACTCGTACAAGAACTAATTTTAGCAAGAAGTACCTCCGATTGAACACCATTTACCAGTCTGTACCCTAGCTAATTAAAGTTCGTCCATGGATCATATTGGCTGTGATCTCAATCATTTGGATGCATAAACATACTGAACATGTGTATATCTGAATCTTTTTGTGAATTATGTATGAATATTGTCGTGTGATCTATCAATCATTTGGATGCATATATATGCACTACTAGGGAAAAGCCTAGCAGCAGCGCGGGTTTTAGACCTATCAGTAGCGCGGGGTGGTGCGCTACTGATAAGGCGCTACAGCTAACGTATAGTAGTAGCGTGCCTCCACCCACGCTACTGCTAAATCGACTTAGTAGTAGCGAGTTCCAGGAGGAGCGCTGCTGGTAATTAGTAGTAGCGCTTCTCTCTGCCCGCGCTGCTACTCTTATTTCGTATTTTATTTCTTTTTTATTTCATGTTGTATTCGTACACCTTTACACAAGTTTTCATACAACAGGAATTTACAAATTGTTTTTACATCATAATGAGTTATTACATCACGGGGTGAAAGAACCGTGTGGACTAGTTTCAAGTGGACGGACATCCACTTGAAACTAATCCGCGGTTCTTTCACCCAATGATATAATAAATATCATCATCATATCATTAACAACTTATCATCATCATCATCATATCATTGGTCACTAGTCGTAATCACAAGTACTCCTCACATCTTCAACTCTAACACATTGTATCACATAATAAACATATTGTACCTCATAGGACCTACTACATTCTCTTAGGACCTACTATATTCTCTAAGGTAAAATAGCAAAAAACAAGATAGCCCCTGGCTCTCCATTATGGAGAATGCAGATTATCCTATCTCCAATTCTTGCCTTTCGCTTAATGTTGCTTCCAAGAATCTACTTTTGAATGTCCAAACATTTTTTCCACTCTTTGATTAGCATGTGTTCACCGGTTTCAGAAATTCGATATGCACAGGTGAGATTCGTAGGATGACCTGGCTGTAGGTTCAGAACTTCAAGGCGACCATGGTAATACATCAGATGAGGCACACACTCCATCGGGATTTTCTGTTGAAAAACATAGTAATAACTTCATAGTTAGCAATGATGTACTAGTTTTAGAAGTATGCAAAAGATGCACGGATGTCGTAATAGTGAAATATCTTACCAAGGTATCTCCATAGAAGTTATCATGGTTCAACACGTGCACTAGTGGCACGTATTCACCATAATTTGGAGGAGTTCGATAATAGGTATTGTAATTCTCACAAAAAGTACAATAAGCAATCAGATGATTTTTCTCCTTATAAGTTAATTCGGAGCCATCAGTGTAGTGTGTTTTGTCTACCATCTTCTGCACATTCTTTGAAGATTCAAAATAAGCTGTCAATGGAAATAAGCTGTCAACTATTTTGAAATAAACAATATAAATTAGTTAATAACTATGTTTGAGAAACTCACATTGCGGTAGAATCGGAAGCGTATCAACAAGGACCCAAATTTCCATATTGTCTTGCTCGATGTCAGGATCACCAAGATCCATGGTGACAATCATACCCTCATAAAAACCATACATTTTGCAAAGTGCTTCCCAATTTTGGCAACCAAAATGGGTTACGCTCTGAGAATTGTATAGATTTACTTCAAAATCGATATCATGATGGGTCCTTAGGTGTATTTTCTTTGTTTGAAAATTTTCATGGTCTTCAAAACCCATCCTCTCCAAGACATAGCGTCTTGCATGGCATGGGATAAGCTAGTCGAATTGTAAAATATGAAAATTAGACGTTGAAATAGTTGAAGTCATGCTTAATTACGAAAAAAACACTTGTCATTGTTGCGTACCGTTTCAACTTCGAAGGTCTCCTCGAGCTTAATGCTGAAGTGTCGATCTTCATCCAGCTGAACGAACCTGTCGCACATACCTCGATCATCGTGGCACCAGCTGCACTCCCCCGGGAGACTGTCGTCGTCCGAGTACGACATTTCCTATGTTCATAATTCAAAGATTATACATATTCTAGCACAAGTCATGCCAGAATTCACGGAAAAATCCGGCATGACCTTTGCTAAAAAGGACATATCGAGCGCCTAAAATTTGCCGGAACGGAAGTTAATCAACACTCCGGCAAAACATAGGCCACTCGGAGGTGTAACCAAAACATGAAATAATTGCTTAAACTAAAAAATAACACCAAATATGGCATGTTCAACTAGTTCTATTAATTAAACTAATTCTATTAATTCAACTAGTTCTTACTAAATATAAACTTAGTATAAAATGAAAAAAACTAGTTCTTTCTAAAAATGAAGTAGTTCAACTAGTTATTAATTTACTTACTATACTAGTTCAACTAAAACTTAACTAGTTCAACTAAAACTAAACTAGTTATATTAATTCAACTAGTTCTTACTAAATATAAACTTACTATAAATAGAAAGAAACTAGCACATCTACTACTACTAAATAACATCTAACTACTACATCTACTACTAATTAACATGTACTACTGCTCATTATACAACTAGTTTACCATCACTACTAGTAATTAATATCCACTACTTCTAAAAATCATTAT
>NC_041390.1:586885237-586905443 GCF_002162155.2 Triticum dicoccoides
AATTTTGATGCGGGGGGGGGGGGGTGGTTGACTCGAACTACCAGTAGCGCACATACAGAAAACGCGCTATAGCTAACGTATCTACAGCGCATTTTAGGGAAAACCGCTACTGCTAATGGAAGCAGTTATTTCTTTTGTTTAGTAAAAACATCAAAAATATACATTGGTCATCATTGATCTTTTTGTGTATAATCTAAATAGTCAACATGAATCCTCAATGTACCTGTATAGGTACAGGCGAGGATTCATATTGCAACCACAAATCATACCTGTATAGTTCAATGAAGACCAAGTGCTCGAGATAGGTTGAGAAGCAACATATTTAAGGTGGTAAACACCTTGTTCGCTTAGCAGTATGGGACTATACTTAATTAGTTGCGGTCTTATTTAGCAGTAGCGAGTTTTGAGCAAAACCACTGCTACTAAGTTCTTTAGCAGTAGCGCGTCCGCGGGAAGGGCGCTACTACTATATCTAGCCTGGAGGCAACACCGTGGCAATTATAGTAGTAGCGCTCTTTTCACCTAGAGCGCTATTGCTACTCGGTCATTAGCAGCGCTCTTTTCTAAAGCTTGTTGCTGCTAATTAGCAGTAGCGCCTGTTTTTAGACCGCGCTGCTGCTAAGATTCTGTGTATAAGGTTTTCCCTAGTAGTGATGCTGAGCTTGTGTATATATGAATCTTTTGAGTTGTTGATAGTGAATGTTGGCTATGAATATGAACGTGTCCTGTGAACCTGAGTTTGATATGAATGTTTACCTTTTCTGTTGTATTTGTGTGTGAACTTTTTAGTATGCCTACTGTGGGGTATAAAACGCAGGTCTCTTATAAAAGTAACGATGTGTCCAATTTATGTTTTCCCTTCTAACCACATTATATATATTTATATTATTACTATTATCGTATATTTTATAGAGACTTATATATAAATTATAAAAACATCCCATGTGTAATTAACTTATAAAATTAAATGTTTAATGGAAGTTGGCAAGGAAAATCCTGGTTGTTTTTTACTCACAGGCCAGGAAAATCCTTGTGATTGCGTACAAAAGCTTGTGAAGATTTTAAGGACCAATTTAATAATAACACGCTCATTTTTATTTTGAGCAATAACTCGCTAATTTCTTAATTATATATATATAATGTGCCTCTCCGGTTTATTCTTTGATATTAATTGCTCCTTATAACATAACATTATATATATAATGAGCCCACCTAATACGTGTATTTCAAGGAAGTGCAAATGGGCTGGGATTTCTTAGAAAATATAAATGGGCCTGATTGACGCGAAATTATTTGTTCACCCAGCCCAGCAAATGGACTGTACATTCTAGAAAACATGGGTTAAATATATGTCACATTTTTGCAGGCTGACATGTGGGCCAATAGGTCGAAGCCTACGCAGGGCGTTATCAACTTGGTCAACAAATGATTGTGTCATCCACAGCCATTGGATTTATATCCAACGGCCGGCATGCACCTTCAATCTCTCCTCTTCTTCTTCCAGCGTCGCCGAGACCACCTAGTCCGGCCTCCGGCGGCTAGCGGCTTTGCTTAGCACGCATTGTTGCGAAGCGCTACCCCACCGCCGGCCAGGCTATCCCTCCACCCCTTGACACCTCCTGTTATTCTCCACAGACTACAGCCCACGCCGCAACAGAACCAGTTATAACCTTTCTCCTCCTCTCAATCTGTGACTCCACTGCCGCGTTTTCCCATCTCCGAGTCGTTCCCGTCCGAGGCCTCGCCGTCGTCCACCGCCTCGCTGCGTTCGGTGCGGCGTGGTCAACAAACGAGAGTCATCGGAAGAGTACTGTACGTGGAGAGCCTGACCGCTGGGACCCACGAGGTCCATGGTCGCACGCAAGGAAAGTTCCTCCTAATTAAGCTGAAAAAAATGTTTCCTCCACCTGACAGCTGGGACCCACCGGCTGTATCTTCACACGAAAGGAAGTGCCTCCTTGTTTTGCGAAAAAAATTATTCATCCCGTTGACAGCTGGGACCCGTCAGATTTGGTGACTGACTTGTGGGCCTACTAAGCGGACGTGTACGCACGGCTTTGTCAACTTAATCAACAAATGATTCTTGCAGCTAGACCGTTGGATGTTAATCCAACAGCTGTGCTCCTTCTTCCACCTCTGTTCTTGTTCCTGTCTCCCGTGGGCGGCACCACGGCTGTGCTGCCGTGCACCCGAACCAGTGAAGTTTCCCACTCCTCTCCATCTGCGACTCCACTGTCCCGTCTTCCCCATCTCCAGGTCGTTCTAGTCTGGGTGCGCTCGGCACGGTGTGGTCAACGTGGTCAACAACCGAGAGTCATCAGAAGATGACTGTACGTGAGAGGTTGACAGTGGGGACGCACCACGCCCATGGACGCATGCATGCAACGGAATGTGGCGAGGTCAACGTGGTCAAGGAACGACTTCCATCGGAAGTATACTGTACGTGGAGAGTCTCAACTGGGTCCACGGCCGCAGCAAGTAAGTGCCTCCAAATTACGTGGAAAATAATGATTCCTCCAACTGATAGCAGGGACCCACTGGACGGGCCACCGTATTTTGCGAAAAAAACATTTGCCCCCTGACTGCTGGGACCCACCTGACGGGCCACCGTATTTCGCCAAAAAACGTTCCCCCCGCTGTCAGCTCGGACCCACCGGAAGTGCCTCCTTATTACGCACAAAAATATGAATACTCCTCCGGCTAGCTAGGACCCACCTTGGTGGGAGGCTGACTTGTGGGCCTACTAAGTTGACGGGGACGAAGGGCTTTGTCAACTTAGTCAATATGAACGATTCTAGCTCTAGTGACCGTACGATGTCCATCCAACGGCCGTAGTGCTTCTTCAACCTCTGGTCTTCTTGCTCCAGCCTCCCAAAGCAGCGCCGGTTGTGCCACATGCTCCTGCCTCCTATGGTCGGCTGTGCTGCCGTGGAGGCCTCACCGCCCCCTACTATTCCCACCGCTGGCCAGGCCCTGCGGCGACGGCAGCCTCACACTGCAGCCGAACCAGTGAACCCTCATGCTCCTCTCCGCGCGGGCTTCCACTGTCGTGTCTTCCCCGGCTCCGCGTCGTCCCCTTCCTAGGCCTCGCCGTCGTCCACCGTAGTGGTGCTCTCCGTGCGCCGTGGTCAACATGGTCAAGGAACGACTTCCATCGGAAGAGTACTGTACGCGAAGAGGCTGACAGTTGGGTCCACGGCCACAGCCCAGTTTTTTTGTAATTTTACAAGTAAGTCGCTTTGTCAGGCCTGTTGGGCTGCAAATATTTCAAGACGAGGAGAGCTTTCATTCGGCTAGCCGAGAAAATGGCCCATCAGTAATGAGAAATGGGATGTACATTTTAAAAACACATCAAACCAGCAATTAGTTTCAAATATATTTCTTTTCATTTCAAGATTTTAAATTACATTAATTTTTATGCGTGGAGAATTTGTTGGATTTTATATTGATATACATTTATTTTTAAAATCAGTTTGAATGTGAGTTGAAATTCCGGGATTAAAAATAGCTCGGACCGCACCGAAATATGCAAAATTTCATAAATTTTTTAACCATGGCCATAGTATGGGCTGTAATGCTAACAAAAAGAATATGGGCTTCAAAAAAACCTTAAGAATTAGAAAATGGGCTGTAAATTATTAGAAATAAAGGCAGATGGGTTGTATGCTGTTTTCCACAGATTTGAGGCTTTCCTGAAAATAAGGTTGATCCACAAGCACTGACTGTTGGATGTCCATCCAACGGCCGTCGTGCTTCTTCAATCTCTGCTCTTCCTGCTCCAGCCGCTCAAACAAGCGCCGGCGGGACTGCCTGCTCCCTCCTCCCTGCGGCCGGCTATGCCGCCACGCAGGCCTCACTGCCCCACCATACTCTCATCGCTGGCCTAGCCATCCCTCTACTCACCCACACCTGTTGTTATTCTCCGGCAATGGCAGAAGAACCAGTAAACCCTTGTACAGTCGTACTCCCCTCCGTGTGGGAAACAACTGCCGAGTCTTCCCTGCCTCCGTGTCGTCCCCTTCCTAGGCCTCACCGTCGTCCACCGCCGTGGTGCTCTCGGCACGGCGTGGTCAATGTGGTCAACGACCGACTTCCATCGGAAGAGTACTGTGCATGGAGACGCTGACAGCTGGGTCCATGGCCGCAGCAAGGAAGTGCCTCCTTATTACGCGCAAAATAATTATTCCTCCACCTGACATCGGGGACCCACCGGACGGGCGACAGTATTTCACAAAAAAAACATTTACCCCCTGACTGCTGGGACCCACCAGCTACACCTTCATACGCAAGGAAGTGCGTCCGGGCAAAAAAAACAAAACGATTCGCCCCCCTGACTGCTAGGACCCACCAGCTACATCTTCGCATGCAAGGAAGTGCCTGACAGTCGGGACCCACCTGGTCGAACCGTACGTAGCATTTTCATTCTGGTCACGAACGTGTGTGTACATATATACTGGTGGATGTAGAGGCGCGCACGTGTCGTAGTAGAGGCGTGCACGTGTCATAGTAGAGGCGCGCACGTAGCATGTACACGTACGTACAGTGGCCCTGGTGCAAGAAAGAAAATACGGCCACGTATGTGTACATACGGGCGGGGTCTCGAACGCCTACTCGCGCATACGTACGGCGTGGGCTCGTTGACATGGTTGGGTTGGAACGGAGAAACAGCGTCGGCGTCGTGTTCATGGGGAGGCAACGGAATGCGTCGTGTTCATGGGGAGGCAACGGAATGCGTCGTGTTCATCGGGAGGCAACGGAACGCGTGGGAGCCAACCGGCTGGGTCGGAACGGAATGCATGGTCGTGTTCATCGGGAGGGCTTGGATGGAACAGGCGATAGAAACGAGGCCTGGCGTACCGCAAAACGGAGGAAACGAACCTCCTACGTTCGGAACGGGGTCCTGTTGATCGGGAGGGGTGTGGCGTGCCGCAAAACAGAGGAAACGGACCTCCTACGGTCGAAATGGGGGTCCTGTTGATTGGGAGGAGTGTGGCATACCGCAAAACGGAGGAACAGACCTCCTACGGTCGAAACGGGGGTCCTGTTGATCGAGAGGGGTGTGGCGTACCGCAAAACGGACGAAACGGACTTGTGTTGGAGCGCTACGGTCGAAACGGGGTCCTGTTCATCGGGAGGGGTGTGGCATACCGCAAAACGGGACTCCACGGGATACTCTTCATCTCCACCGTCGACCTCCTCCAGCCTCCACAGGCTCCTGTTCATCCAGCCTCCACCGCGCGCTACTCCACCGGCTACTGTTCAACCACCCCTCCATCGTCTACTGTTCATCCAGCCCTCCACACCACAGGGTCCTGTTCAACCACCCCTCCACGGGCACCCCTCCACCGTCTACTGTTCATCCAGCCCTACACACCACGGGGTCCTGTTCATCCACCCCTCCACGGGCACCCCTCCACCGTCTACTATTCATCTAGCCCTCCACCACACCACGCGATCCTGTTCATCCAGAGGCAACGCCACCACTCACTGTTCATCCAAACTCCCCTGCAACGCTCACTGTTCATCCTAGAGGAAGCATCGATCGGCTTCAGTTAGCAGTAGTAGTGAAGGAATCGCTCGATCGGGTTCAGTTAACAGCCATTGATCGATCGCTCGGGTTCAGTAACGCGTAGCCTGCAGTGCAATCACTCGGGTTCAGTTAGAGCCCAACGCCTCGCTCGGGTTCAGTTAGAGTCAACGCCTCGCACACACGCGCGTACGTGTACGAGAGAAACGCGCATCGCTCGGCTCCCGACCTCCCACCATAACCGGGAACTCCCCGAAATTTTCCTCGCCCTCGCTTCTACCACGGTTTTTTCCGTCATGGACGGCCCAAAGAATGTCATGCAGCTGCGTCTCCGGCCCGCCCAGGACGAAAAGCCCATTTTCTGTCATGATTTTTTGTCATAGAAGTAGGAGCCCACCACATCTATGATGATACCGGGTTTTGTCACAATTATCGTCATAGAAGTGTCATATGTATGACAGAAAAAAATTCGTTCGGCCCAAAATGTCACGGATGTGTCTTTTTTTGTAGTGGATGGAGTGTGTCATAAACGAAATGGTGGAAAGTTGCATGGCAATATATCTCGGAATGGCTATGGAAATGCCATAATAGGTAGGTACGGTGGCTGTTTTGAGGAAGGTATATGGTGGGTGTAATGCACCAGCGAAAGTTGTGCGGTACTAGAGGCTAGCAATGGTGGAAGGGTGAGAGTGCGTATAATCCATGGACTCAATATTAGTCATAAAGAACTCACATACTTATTGCAAAAATCTACAAGTCATCAAAACAAAGTACTACACGCATGCTCCTAGGGGAAGGGTTGGTAAGAGTTAACCATCGCGTGATCCATACCTCCACACATAAGGAAGACAATCAATAAATATGTCATGCTCCAACTTCATCACATAACGGTTCACCATACGTGCATGCTACGGGAATCACAAACTTCAACACAAGTATTTATCAAATTGATAATTTCTAAACTAGCATGACTCTAATATTACCATCCTCATATCTCAAAATAATCATCAAGCATCAAACTTCTCAAAGTATTCAAGAAACTCATAAAATTATTACTAATCTTGGATGCCTATTATATTAGGACTAATTTTATGATTAAAGCAAATTACCATGCTGTTTTGTAGAACTCTCAAAATAGTATAAGTGAAGCATGAGGGAACAAAAGTTTCTATAAAACAAATCCACCGCCGTGCTCTGAAAGATTTAAGTGAAGCACTAGAGCAAAAACTATATAGCTCAAAAGATATAAGTGAAGCACAGAGAGTATTCTAATAAATTCCGAATCATGTGTGTCTCTCTCAAAAGGTGTGTACAGCAAGGATGATTGTGGCAAACTAAAAATCAAAGACTCAAATCATACAAGACGCTCCAAGCAGAACACATATCATGTGGTGAATAAAAATATAGCTCCAAGTAAAGTTACCGATAGACGAAAACGAAAGTGGGGATGCCTTCCGGGGCATCCCAAAGCTTAGGCTTTTGGTTGTCCTTGAATTTTACCTTGGGGTGCCATGGGCATCCCCAAGCTTAGGCTCTTGCCACTCTTTGTTCCATAATCCATCAAATCTTTACCCAAAACTTGAAAACTTCACAACACAAAACTCAACAGAAAATCTCATAAGCTCCGTTAGCGAAAGAAAACAAAAAACCACCTCAAGGTACTATATTGAACTCATTCTTAATTTATATTGGTGTTAAACCTACTGTATTTCAACTTATCTATTGTCCATAAGCTCTTTTACTAGCCATAGATTCATCAAAATAAGGAAACAGCACACGAAAAATAGAATCTGTCAAAAACAGAACAGTCTGTAGTAATCTATATCTAATGCAAACTTCTAGAACGTAAAAAATTCTACCAAATTAGGAAGTTATAGATAATTTGTTTATTGATCTACAGCAAAAAGAAACAACTGAAAAGCACGTTCCTATGATTTATGAAAACTAACCTCACGCGCATAAAGTTTCTGTTTTCTGCAGCAAGATCAAATAACTATCACCGTAGGTTATCCTAACGGTTTCACTTGGCACAAACACTAATTAAAACACAAAAATGAATCTAACCAGAGGCTAGACAAATTATTTATTCCTAAACAAAAGCAAAAAGCAAAAAACTAAAATAAAATTGGGTTGCCTCCCAACAAGCGCTATCGTTTAACTCCCCTAGCTAGGCATTGAGATTTTGATGATGCTCACATGAAAGACAAGAATTGAAGCACAAAGAGAGCATCATAAAACATGTGACAAACACATCTAAGTCTAACATACTTCCTATGCATAGGCATCTTACAGGCAAACAAATTATCACAGCAAGCAAAAACTAGCATATGCAAGGAAGCGGAAAGAAACAATAGCAATCTCAACATAACAAGAGGTAATTTATTATCATGAAAAATTTTAAAACCATATTTTCCTCTCTCATAATAATTACATGTGGGATCATAAGCAAACCCAACAAAATAGCTATCACATGAACTATTTTCAACACAATCCACATGCATGCAAAGTTGACACTCTTCCAAAATAGTGGGATTAACATTAACTAAAGTCATGACCTTTCCAAACCCACTTTTATAAAAAATACCATATGATTGAACATTCTCCAAATATGTGGGATCTAAAGTTGACACTCTTCCATACCCACTTTCAATATTATTGCAAACACTATTATCAATCTCATATTCAGCATGGGGCTTAAATAAATTTTCAAGATCATAAGAAGAATCACCCCAATCATGATCATTGCAACAAGTAGTAGACATAGCAAAACTAGCATCCCCAAGCTTAGGATTTTGCATATTATTAGCACAATTGACATCAAGAGAATTTATAGTAAAATCATTGCAATCATGCTTTTTATTCAAGGGGATATCGTGAATCTCTTCATAAATTTCTTCATCACAATTTTCAGATTCACGAATTTCAAGCAAAACCTCATAAAGATAATCTAGTGCACTCAAATCACAAGAAATTGGTTCATCATAATTGGATCTCTTAAAGAGATTAGCAAGGGGATGAGGATCCATAATCTTTTAGCAAGCAAAGATGCAAGCAAAAAGAAGGCACATGGTAGCACAAGATCAAATGGAAGGAGGGCGAATAAAATGGCATAGGTGAAGTGGGGGAGAGGAAAACGAGAGGCAAATGGCAAATAATGTAATGCGAGGGAGATGAGTTTGTGATGGGTACTTGGTATGTCTTGACTTGTGCGTAGACTCCCCGGTAACGGTGCTAGAAATCCTTCTTGCTACCTCTTGAGCACTGTGTTGGTTTTCCCTTGAAAGAGGAAAGGGTGATGCAGTAAAGTAGTGTAAGTATTTCCCTCAGTTTTGAGAACCAAGGTATCAATCCAGTAGGAGACCATGTGCGAGTCCCATGCACCTACAAAAACAAACAAGAACCTCGCAACCAACGTGATAAAGAGGATGTCAATCCCTTCACGGTCACTTACGAGATTGAGATATGATAGGATAATATTTTTGGTATTTTTATGATAAAGATGCAAAGTAAAATAAACGGTAATAGAAATAGCTAAGTGTTGGAAGATTAATATGATGGAAAATAGACCCGGGGGCCATAGGTTTCACTAGTGGCTTCTCTCAATATAGCATAAGTATTGCGATGGGTAAACAAATTACTGTCGAGCAATTGATAGAATTGAATATAGTTATGAGAATATCTAGGCATGATCATGTATATCGGCATCACGTCTGTGATAAGTAGACCGAAACGATTCTGCATCTACTACTATTACTCCACACATGGACCGCTATCCAGCATGCATCTAGAGTGTTAAGTTCATAAGAATGGAGTAACACTTTAAGAAAGATGACATGATGTAGAGGGATAAACTCATGCAATATGATATAAACCCCATCTTTTTATCCTCGATGGCAACAATACAATACGTGCCTTGCTGCCCCTACTGTCACTGGGAAAGGACATAGCAAGATTGAACCCAAAGCTAAGCACTTTTCCCATTGCAAGAAAGATCAATCTAGTAGGCCAAACCAAACTGATAATTTGAAGAGACTTGCAAATATAACAATTCATACATAAAAGAATTCAGAGAAGATTCAAATATTGTTCATAGATAATCTTGATCATAAACCCACAATTCATCGGATCTCGACAAACACACCGCAAAAGAAGATTACATCGAATAGATCTCCAAGAGAAACAAGGAGAACTTTGTATTGAGATCGAAAGAGAGAGAAGAAGCCATCTAGCTAATAACTATGGACCCGAAGGTCTGAGGTAAACTACCCACACATCATCGGAGAGGCTATGGTGTTGATGTAGAAGCCCTCCGTGATCAATGCCCCCTCCGGCTGTGCACCGGAAAAGGCCCCAAGATGGGATCTCACGGGTACAGAAGGTTGCGGCGGTGGAAATAGGGTTTTGGCTCCGTATCTGATGTTTTCCGGGTATATGGCTATATATATAGGAGGAAGAAGTACGTTGGTGGAGCAACAAGGGCCCCACGAGGGTGGAGGGCACGCCTAGGGGGTAGCCGCGCCCCCTTACCTCGTGCCTTCCTCGTTGATTGCTTTACGTAGACTCCAAGTCCTCTGGATCATGTTTATTCCGAAAATCACGTTCCCGAAGGTTTCATTCCGTTTGGACTCAGTTTGATATGTTTTTCTGCTAAACACTGAAATAGGCAAAAAAAATAACAATTTGAGCTGGGCCTCCGGTTAATACGTTAGTCCCAAAAAATAATATAAAAGTGTATAATAAAGGCCATTAAACATCCAAAACAAAATATAATATAGCATGGAACAATAAAAATTATAGATACGTTGGAGAAGTATCAACAAGGTACCATAAAAACAAATGAGCACACAAGGCTATGTCTGTTTACCAAGCCAGGGTACGCACGCCCATAACCTTCCCTCATTGGAGGCACCGGTGAGAGGCACAACAAAGGACCGAATCAACACCTCCCATAAGGTAAATGTGATCACACTGAGAAAAACCCGATTCAGTGGCACCATGACTTAACCAACGTCATATTCAAGTTGGACTTATTAACAAGTTTAACTTGAAAATTAAATTTAATCTACCAAGTCATACGATGCCATGATCATGCAACTAAGCGACATGCAAAACATGCAACTCCCAAGGAAAAATCCATATTTTGGTGTGCTACTAGAGCTTTCTGAAACAAACACAATGAAAAAAGAATCAACTCATTTGGACTTATGGGCTAGGAGTTATCACTGGTCAAAGTTGTGGTCAAATATTTGAATTAATTTGAATAAATCAGAAAACCTGGGGGGTGACGTCGATGGCGTAAAGCCAGGATACGCCTCCACTCGTACCACTTCGGGTGCGAGTGGAGAGGCTGACACCAGGCCCCACCGGTCAGGTGAGAGAGGGGGAGAGAGGAAAACAGAGCGCGGCGGCACTCCGCTGGAGCTTACGCCGGTGATGAGTGGGTCTTGGGCAAAAACAGAGGGACAGAAGTGGAGAGGGGGTCGTGGTGCACCTTCCCGTACCTGTGGCTTCACTACAAAAAAATACACTTCCGTGATGATACGTGTTTGTCACAGTAGGTCGCTTTTTTTGTCATGCATGTACATCCATGACAAATTTATGACAGAATCAAGATAGTCATACCTGTGTTGTCGTAGAAGTGTTCCATGACATTACCAAAATTATCATCATGGAAGTGTTCACTTCCATGTTGATAAATCGCGCGTCACAGAAGTGCTTTCGTCAAGGGTGACCGACACGTGGCATCCACCATAACGGAACGCCGTTAAGCTATTGGGTCGGGTTTTGGATCCGATAACCCGTTAACAGCCCCGACCAATGGGAAATTTCCACGTGTAAAATTCTTATTGGCCGGACAAAACATGTGTCAGCTCGTCAATGGGTCAGATAGGCGCCTATGATACGTCGACACATGGCACGGCCCAACAGAGGCCAATTCCTGTGTAAAGGCCGGCCCGTTTGACTTGGTCAAAAGCTGGTGGGCCGGCTCATGGAAAGCCTATTAACGGCCTGTTCGAATATAGCCCATTTACAGCCCGCTAACCCAAGGCCCGTTACGCCCTATCTGAATTAGGCCCAGTAGCGTCATCTGGGCCATCCAATATGATTCCAACCCGTTTTCACTTCTGGCCCATGTATGGCCCATGACGTCTTTCGGCCCATATGAGGCCCTATGTAACTCTTGGCCTGCTAATGGCCCGTGGTGAAACTGGCCCGTAATGAACAGTGTATCACTTTACACCCATTAACGGCCCGTGGTGAAACTGGCCCGTGATGAACAGTGTATCACTTTATACCCATTAATGGCTCATTATACCGTTGGGCCATTTCCAGCCCATGTTATCTTTCGGCCTTCTCAGAGCCCATTTATTCTTGGGCTCATTTCCAGCATTCGTTTACTTATGGCCCGTTACTGTCATTTTCTGGTTGTGGTCCAAATTCAGCCCGTGGTTACAGTCGTGCCCGTTTGTGGTCCGGTTAATACATTGGGCCGTTTTCATTGCGTCATCAAATACGGCCTATTAACGATGGCCCGTTATGGTCGATCCATGAACAGACGATTCCAACTCTAGCCCATTTACGGCCACAATGCGGCCTGTTATTGGCCCATGTTTGGCCATCAATCATACTGCCCTTATAAGGCCCATTGATGATACGGCCCGTAGAAGGCCCATTGTTTCTACGGCCTGTAGAAGGCCCACTGTTTCTACGACCCGTAGGAGGCCCAGTGTCACTACAGTAAATATTAGCGAATGGTTATTGTG
The DNA here is from genome assembly GCF_002162155.2 of Triticum dicoccoides. NCBI lineage: Eukaryota > Viridiplantae > Streptophyta > Magnoliopsida > Poales > Poaceae > Triticum > Triticum dicoccoides. The sequence goes on from NC_041390.1 coordinate 586,897,529, forward strand.
CCCTAGTTTTTAAAAATAGGTTAATGCAGCCGCTAGCAAACTGCAGAAAAAGAACTGCAATGACTAGAAGCAAACAAGAAAACAAGGAAATAAATAAGCAAGCAACTTACACTAGGCTATCACGGCTATCACACATATTACATCCACTGGGCATCAAAGTTCGCCACCAGTGCAAATAAACGCGCCGACAAAAGAATATACAAAACTGAGAGCACTTCAGAAGGCACTAGGCCTGGCCAGGTCAGGCTCCCCCAAACAGCTGAAGAAGCTGAGTAGACCTCAATTGTGTCAACGATAGATGCATCAACACTAGATTTAAGGCATGATGGTGCGCACGGCAGTCCTCTGACATCTTCATTGCATCTTTGACTTCAAGTCGGAGCTGAGCTGAAGCAGGCCTTTCCGCTTTAAGTTGAGACTGAAGAAGTTGAACTGATTGGGGCAGCGACTGCACAGAGGTTGTCTCACACCTGCTGGTGAGTAGCTTCAACTCACTGTCTTCATCAAGACAGGACCTTGGGGTCATCTCGCTGTCCTCAAAATGGTTTGTCTCACTATCTTCCCTAAAGTTCTGCCTGGCGTAAGAGATATGAGTCTGAAAGAGAAACAAGGAGACACGTAACAAGTTTCACAATTATATAAGCAAATAAATGGATCTGTTCTGCATAAGGAACATGTTTTTACAACAACAATTTGAAACTGGTAGTGGTTGCAAACATCCAATCAGATGTAAACAGCAAAGCAAACAGCAGTGGAGGAAATGATGCCTATCCTAATCTATAATAGAACAAAGTTTGAAGGCTTGAGAAGGATGAACTTACATTACATGTTAACATGGGTTGGACAAAGCCCTTCTCCATTTTGATGGAAGGATAATTCAATAAATTCCCCAAAGAAAATTCTTTATAAGCGTTGCCATTATTCTACATTTTGCAAAGAGTAAATATAGATCAAATAATATTGGAAGAAACAGAGGATAATGAAGCTCAGGTGCAGACTGATGATACATAATCAAATAGCAATTAATTAAGTACAACGTTACAAGGCAAAAGGGAGAGAGGTACTGGCAAGAGCAATGCAGAGCCCATTATTGTTTTGAGATCGTATGATCCTTTGAGCAAGGAGATTCATCTGAAATTAGTTTTCATACAAGAGAGAAGGTAAGGCATAAGCAGAAATTTAGGAGTTCAAATTTTGAATTGATATCATAGACAGTACCTGACGCTGGGCTCCCAACAGTTCTAATAGGGGTTTGGCCACTAGAGTAGGGGTAAAGTGTGGTACAGTTGGGCCTGTGTTTTCTGTGGCTGCCGATCTATCTGATTTAACAGGTATCACTACCTTTTCCAAATACCTAGTTTGTACTCCTTGACGACCTGCACTCACCCTCTTCCTTTTGGACACCTATTACGAAAGAACAACATCTGACTGGAAAAACATAGTGTGACGACACATGGAATAGCTACAGAAAATGGATAGGTATGGCATATACTCATATATGATGCTTAAACTAAGTAGATGGCGTAACAAAGTAGAAGTAATGCAAGAGGTCGGATGCAAAATATGTGCGACCAATACAACTTTGCAAAGTTAGAGCAAGCACCTTGATGGGTGAATAAGATAGGCCATCCTCCACCATGCCAAGTTTGATAGCCAGTGGATCGTTCTGCAATATTCTCGTGCGCCCATTCTCATATTCATTTTGATAATGTTCAATATCTGACATGCATGAAAACATAAAAACAAGTGAGATTTTCTTTGTAATGCAGAAGTGATTCTAATCCAATACTGCCTCCCTGTAAACCCCTTTGTGATATCTCTGCAATTCTTTTAAAAGATGCCATGCATGCTGTAATTTGTTGTGTGCATTAATATGATGTGGCCTACTACTCAAAATATGAGAGCTCCAAAAGTGATGACACTTCGCAGATGATAGCTTCAACATATAGTAAAGAAGAACAAGTCGACCTGACCTGACAGATTCAAAATATACTAAGGGAGAACAACTCGACCTGACCAGTCGACCGCAAGAGAAGAGTATCATCTTAAAGAAGAGCAGAAGAGAAAGCAGATTGAAGATATTACAAGTCTTTTAACACAATGTCGGTTGGCCACCCATGATGAACCAGAGCGCACAGAGAAATACTATTCTTTCCGGTCTCTCCATATGTGGCTCACATGCATTTCAAAACTAAAGTAGGAACATTTAGCTAACCAATTAAACATCTCTCAGTTTTACTAATATCAGTAATAATATCAGATATCAATTTGTACAACTAAGCTTGTTTAGCTCGATGGGTGGAGCAGTGCTATTACGACACGAACCACGTAGGCTGATTGTGGTCATCATAAAATGGGGAAAACATAAGCATGATGAGTACAGTGTTGACCGTGGCAGTGGGATGGCAGATCTGAAGCTGCAAACCATGCAAAGAGTAGTTAGCAACCGATGTTTTCTTTGAAATAACAACTAAGATTTGGTATGCACAAGAAAGTACGGTCAACAAGTGACAAAGAAATGCAATTATGCTGTATCTCTATATGTCGCGACATGCATTTGGAAACTCAAGTGGGACCTTTAGCTAACCAATTAAATGTGTCGGTTAACTAATATTAGTATCATATCACAATCATATTTGAACAACTAAGCTTTCGAATTCTAAGTGTTGTGTTGTTTAGCTTGAAGGGGGGAGTAATGCTAGTACGACAGAAAGCACCTACGCAGATCATAGTAGAGTAGATAAAAGGGGAAAACCCTAAGCATCAAGAGAAAAATCAGGAATGTGGAACTAGCTGGACCAGTGGGTGGCGCGCATGCTTTTTGAAACGAATATAGGAACATTAGGTGACCAATTAAATGTTCTTTGTTTTAGTGATATGAGCATCATATCAGATTCGTATTTCAACACGTAAGCTTTGGGTTGAGGTCTTGAGGAGCAGTGCTAGCACGACACGAAGCACCTACGATGATGGTAGTGAATATAAAGGGGGGAAACCATAAGCTTTACGAGTATAGTGCCCGTGCCATGGCAGATCTGAAGGTGCAAACCGGACAAAGCTACTTCGAAACCAATGTTTGCTTTCAACTAGCCACTACGATTTGGTACGGACAAGAAAAGTACAGTAAACAAATTACGATCTATTTTCCGGGTGAGATCAATAACTTAAGCACATATGGAAGAGTACCAACTCTCTTGCAACATCGTGTAGGCCTATGCTGATACGTTGAGGGTGCTGCAGGTGCGATGGCTGTCGGCGGCGGGGAAGAAGACTTTAGACGACAGACGGCCGGGTCGGGGGATATATCCTGTTGCCGTGGACGAGGCGGTCGTAGGAGCGGCAACGGCAAGGTGGACGACGGCGCCGATGAAGCGAGAGGAGGCGATGATCCTGGTCCAGCGCCGTGGATGAGAGACGTCCATCTCTTGCAGTGGACGACGGGGTAGGGGTAGTGGCTCCGGCAAGGTGGAGGATGGGGTGGCGGACGGAGGAGGCTGGCCGCAGTGCGGAGTTTGTCGTGCCTCCGACGGTGTATGAATGGGGAAATGGAGGGGAGGGGGGATCTCAAACTTTGGGACGCGCTTCTCTGAAATGGGGGAAAGTTATGAACTTATCCCGCGTTTAAAATTTTGGACATCGTGTCGGTTGGGGATAGGACAGTAATCTCGCATCGACCAAATATTTGTCGGTAACTATTTCGGGCGAGGAGAGGGTGTTTTGCCGCCCACGGTTGGCGCCCACGGTGTATGAACGGGGCTAACAGGTAGGGCGGTTGTGTCATGTCTGATGGAAGTTACACATCTGCCCCTATTTAAAATATTAGCCTACATCGATTTTGGACGAGGAGAGTTTGTTTTCCGCCCACCGTGTATGAATGGGGAAATGGAGGAAGAGACACATGTCTTTCGGACGAGCTTGAATCAAATGTGTTTTGCCACCCACTTTGGCGCCCACCGTGTCTGAATAGGCTCAAAGGTCGTCGTGTCACGTCTGATTGAAGTTACTAGTCTACCCCTATCGACAGCAGTGTAAATCTTGTCGATAATGATGTCAAGTGTCAGGGGTAGACAGTAATTTCCATCTCGCAAACACTTGCTTCGGGCAGCCCACAAATTATAGTGGGTGTTTAGCCGCTTCGTTCAAAACATGGGAGAATTAGCATTTACGTTTGCACTGGGACCTGGCAAACTAAATTCAAATCCAATTTGTATTCGATTACGAATATCCATAGATAATTATACGTTTTGTTATTTATTTCTCCAAAACCACAAGAAAGATTTATTCCACCTTTATATATGATTATGATTTAGAAATGTCGTGATCTTCGAATTCAGTAGGTTGGATACACTCTGAGTCAAACAGTTATTTCATCCAATCCAATGTGCTCACACGAAAAACAGTTCACCTTATGTCAATCATACAAGTACCAAGGATTATCTCGCCTAAAAAATTTGGATCATTACAACACATGGACAACACAAGGGGTCTTGCAACATAATCCATTCAGAGACATGACACAACATGCAAGTACAATAATCTAATGAAAATTTCAACTGGTATCTAAAGAAGAACTGGGATTATCTTGGGCTTTAGATAGCAGAAACAGCAGGACCTCCTCTGTCTTCAAATGCAACATTCTTACTTCCTCCAATTCTTGGGTTGCTTGCATAATGCGTGCTGCTAATTCCGTAATTTCCAGCCTCAAGATAAAGATTACCTCATTCATGGCAGCCACACCATCTCTTTCTGCCTCTAGTAGAGCCTCAAGCACAATAATATCTATGCTCAGACTGCTCTCCGGCGGTGTTGCCTCTGAACTGCTACCATCTGGTAACATGGATGGCGCACTGCTTCGACAAATAGATTCTGGGGTTGTACATTGTGTCCTAGTGTGAACGGCATCCTGAAAGGTTTCCGCTGGACATCAGTAAGAGATAGTTATCGTATGACCCAGGCAGTAAGCTTACATGGTAAACGACGGACGAATTATTGCCGAGCATGGCAAACTATATTTAAATGGTTCGAAGCAGCATCAGCCGAAAGGAAATTAAAATGGTAAGATGAAACTAGGGATGTAAGTGGAAAATAAACGAAATCCGCCAGTCCCATCAAGTTAGTTTTTGCTACCTCCCTAGTTCATTTTCCTCAAAAAAACAAAAACTCTTTTGAACTATCATACCACTAGTGGACTTTAATAGGGATTAAACTGGACCCAGTTGACATCCCTAGTTGAAAGGGAGTGTACAGCCGCTATATTTAAGTTGCCAAGGCATCTAAACAGTTGAAATAATCTGAGAAAGCATGTAACAGTGTGGCCTCATATAAACTACGAAGACAGTCTTGTGATGAAGTTGAGAGGAAAGGTTAAGGACTCAAATGAAATAGGCATGCATTTCTTTACGATAGTACAACAAGCACTGCTGACATATTGGCCAACTCAGGTATAGCGTAACAACAAATAAGCATTCGAATCAATAAATACAGCAAAGCAGACAACTGAACTATTTGTAATTCAGTAGGATTACACGTTGAGGGCACAAGCCAAGTAAGCAGCCCACTCGCATTACATTTCACATGTACTAAAACACACTGGCTTACCATATGTTGTTGTGAAGCCTAGCTGCTGTTGCAATGTTCTTAGAAGATATCGTCAGCATCCCGTGGTTGCAAATCTAGTTGTTGTAGTTTATTCTGCACCATCTATTTAGGTAAAATTAATTTTAATCCCATGCACTGGTCCGAATTGATCATCAATATTTCATCTAAACTAATGAAAGAAGGGTGTGTGCATACACGACAATACTCCCTCCGATTCTTTTTACTTTGCGTATAACTTTTTCTCAGTTTTCTCGTATTAGTCTGCATGTTGCCGATTCCTAGTGCTGGTTTCCTTTTGTGCCCCGCCCCATCCGCCTCCGCCCTAATTAATTGCCAAATTAGTCCAGAAAAATTAAACCAGTGCCCTCCTTGGTATGCGGGTCAAGAGTTATGCGCATAGTAAATAGAATCGGAGGGAGTATATCTGCTTCCCTCTATTTTTATGCTTGTTCGAGGTGCCAGCCCCAAAAGAACAAATATTTTGCTTGATGGGGTTGGTAGCTCCATAATTAATAGAAGCATCAAATTAGTCATGCAACTTGGGAAGATCAAGAACACACAAACAAGTAATGAACAGAGGCTCGGAGTAGTGATGTAATAGCTAGCATAAAAAATGTAGGGTAAAACGAACAAAAAGCAGCAGAACCACATGCTAGTTTGCTGATGTGTAATTAAGCATAGAGAACATTAAGCAGTCTGATGGAACCAACAGGTGGCATCAGAACAAAACTAAACCATATTAACTATATGTGCACTGGTATGTAATTTAGCACATGTAACATGTTCACTGCCAGAAGTATGGCCCTACAGGTGCAAGCAGAATAACGCGTCTCATGAAAAACTGAATGATGCTCTGAAGAAATTCAAAGGTGCGATGCTTATGCTAGAAAAGTGAACGTAGGCGCCGGCCGTTGGATAATAGTACCTGATTCTCGGCGGCATATGGGTATCGTTGTCATACTTGATAGCTAAGGATCGTCGATGGTCCTCGTGTTGCGGTTGAGTTTGGGCCGGCTGCCGCCGTCACTGAAGCGCCTCCGGTGCTACGGTTGCGGCGCCTGTCGACATACAAGAAAGCTCATCTGTGGTAAGTGAACAGTTGCACGATAATGAGAAAAACCGAAGGAGTACAAATCGAAATAACCTGATGAGGCTGCGGCGTCGGTAAAGCAGGGCCGATGGAGTTGAATATGGCGTCCGTGGAGCGGGTCCGGTGCAGTGGACGAAGGCTTCGGCGGGCGCGTTGTACAGTGCTTTCGGTGAGGCGGATCTGTTGCGGCGGACGAGGGCTTGTATGAAGGGCCAGCGAAGGGGCGGACGAAGGAGTCAGTGAAGGGCCTACGCTGTGGTGGACGAGGGCGCCGGTTAAGCAGATCCGGTGCGGTGAACCATGATGGCGGTCAAGGAGATCTGGAGCGGTGGACAAGCCAGTCGCTGAAGCGGCTCCGGTGAAGAGGTGAGTTGGCAGTTGGGGTTCCAAGGTGCTGAAGGTAGATCCGGCGGGGTGTGAGGTCCACCGCTGCGGCGGAGGACTAGATTCGGTGGCTTGCCGTGGTTGGGGGGTCGGGGAGGGGAAGGGGAGGGGCTCTGGGGAAGAATGTTGGGGGCAAAGAGGGGAAAACAATGGAGTTACCAAAGCAGCCCTTTTCCGTTCATGTGGCAGGGGTAAAACAGGAATATCGCAGGGCTAAACTTTTGGGCGCGTGATATTTCGATGTGAGCGGGAAGTTTGAAAGCTTTTGGCGCCTAAAATTATAAGTATTCTGCTCTCGTACGGCCGACTATGATATCATGGCCGACAATTTGTTTGTTTTGCACGCAAAAAAATGTGCAAGTTTTGAAAATCAATGTCTCTAACTCGAAACTTAGATTGTCCATTCAATTCAAATATGGATCATTGAGCTACTACAAGCAAATACCATCATACGGTCCAATTCAAAATGAAATTCCAAATGTGTTTATCCTAAATATGATGACAAAAGCAAAAATGTGTATGTGTATGAATAAAGTGGATGATTATAAAGTTTGAACATGCCCGTATGTGTATATCTCTAGGTTTGATATATGAATTTGAAATCACGAAATCCCGGCTTAAAAATGTACCTCCGTTTAAATGAATTACAAAAGCTAATGATGGAGTCGAATTCCAAAATTCCAATCTTAGGTTTGTAATTCTGGTACATCAAGGTATATCACGCATGTTCGAAAGTATCGTTATCTCATAGTACAAACTGTGAAACAAATTGATCAACCATGAGTGCACAATATCTCAATTATGCTAAAGTCCCTCAAATATAGACACCTCACTCTTTATTTG
>NC_041390.1:586905849-586930519 GCF_002162155.2 Triticum dicoccoides
ACACACACAGAGAGAAGTCATTCTCTCCCCTAAACACCAACACACGAGCACATTAACACCCCTCTCTCTTGTAAAGTCCGGACCCCAACATAGGTCTCTATCACCTTGTCTCTCGGGCATGCACACATCTCTTCCCTCACTCTCTAGGTCTCCCGCTATCTCTCTTACACAAGCACATGCACGATGTAGAGTGTATATTTCCCATACACACAAAACGTCACCCCCAAATGTCTATCTCCCTAGTTATGTGGTTCTCGCGCACTCACCTCACACACCACCCCCACTGCAAACAAGCACACTTTGTCTCCTTGTGCACCACTCTCCTCTTTCTATCTCTCCCACATGCGGACCCGCCCCAGCTCTTTCCCTGTATACATATATGTGGTGACTCTTTGCATAGCTCCCTAATGGATAATCGTTCTCGATTTCGCACATTGTTCTCTACACCATCTATTCCAGATCTCTCATGAAGTCCCTATCACACACACGATGACTTGCTTCCCTTGCGTCTCCGTTCATAGGCCAATTTCGGACAACATCAACATTGTCTCCCTATCTATACGCCATTTATTGACACAAACGACCCCTCTCGCCCCCTCTCTTCCTCTCTCTCTCTCTCTCCGTCGCTAGCTCTCTCTTTCTCTCGCTCTCACACCCCTCTCCCACACACACACTTGATGTCTCTTCCAAATAGTCTGCTCCCCCCGCCCGCACCCGTGTTATCTTGCAACTACACATGTCACACCATCCCCCCTTCCCTTATACTAGGTTTACATCATCAGTGGTCTCTCTACTCCACATACACTCTCTGCCTCTCACACACAAACGTGTGCACAAACACACAGACACGCACAAACACCCATTTACCTGGATCCTCATCTCTCCTCATGTCCGCATGTGTATCTCACACACTCACTCTCTAATTATGTATATGTGTCTCCATGTTACACAACACAAAGCCCCATGTACATGTCTCTCTCTATCCTCCACACACATAGACACAAAGAATCTGTTATCATTGCCTCGGTCTCTAACATATCACACATGCACACTCTCTCTCTCTCTCGCAAACACGCTCAACAAGGGTTTCCCCGTGAATAACTTACCATCTATTCATGAACAATCATGGCAGTACGGCGAACACAAGACGTGAAAAAGAATAAATCTACACGTGCTTAGACCACCTAGTATGACTACTAGGACTAGAGCAAGCCAAAAAGCGCGCCGCCGTCACCCCCTCCTTGTCGTCGACGGGAAAATCTTCGTTTTACACAGTCGAGAAGTCATTGTGCTAAGGCCCCACATGCCGAGGTGTTGAATACACGTGCTAAGGCCCCAATATCGATAATACGTTTGTATCTCCATACTTATATTTCTTCTCTTATAAAAAACCGAGTTGGTGATGATGGTACGTGTGCCATCTTGCAATATAGACCGTCTGATCTATATCTGACGGATGGAAATTAAACTAAAAGATACCCGCACCCCTCTCCACATTTGCAGACAAGGCCTTCCCACGTTCATCCTTATCTCCAACAAACCTCATTGTTGAGCAATTAATAAAGGAAGCCTCTGGAACAAACTGGCCTGGTGGCCGCTGCCGCCGTCGTCAATCCCCATGCCTCCACTCAGTCCGACCACCAACCACCACCACACCCCACTCCTCTTCACCTTATCTCATATTTCTCGAGATATTATTAGTTTTTACACATGGGATTACTCCCGCAAGGGTCAATCACAACAAGTGTTTTATAAAAAAATGCATCTTGATGTTCCGTGCAATGCACGGATTTTGCTAGTACTCCTACACAAGACTAAGTTGGTGATGCTGGTGTGTCTGCCATCCGTCGTTTCTCACCATTAGATCTACATCTAACGATTGTGAGGTAAGTTGTTGCCTTTTCTCACCAACATCCCACTTGTCTACCAATTTGCAGAAAAACCCATAATTAGTATCTTAAAACCAACCACATCCCTCCCTGACCTCACCAAAACAGCCCAAGGAATATATTCTAATTGAAACATAATATATCTCTAGTGACATATGTATATCAAAATTAGAGTGTTTTGTACCAAGTTTGTGAATAAGTATTATTCTAATTATGATTCGTTGCAACGGACATGAACATTGCTAGTATTTCCAACTATGCATTTCTTTTCCTAGTATTCCATAGTTTCGAGTTTTCCATCAAGATATTAGTCACTCATGGTTGATATTTACTTTCAATCATGTACACATATGCACTATGTAACTAGCCTTGCTTATTGGCTTCCAAAGCTTAACTTTCACTCCTACTTACAATATGTAGAGTATTTAACAAAAAACTACCACTTTCAACCAGTCCTAGGAGGAATCCATTGTACAAAAAATAGCAAAAACATACCAAAAATTTCTTAATCCACGCCAAAAACTACCTAGTACTCCTACGGATTAGGTTCATTTTAACCCATTTATGATAGGGTTGGCCCACATGTCCGTGCTGACGAGGCAGCTTAAACCAACACATTTTGTTTGACCGTTGACATGAGGGACCCACATCTGACCTTCTATCCTGTTATTCCCCCTCAAATCATTATTTTTCCTAAACATTACTTCAAACAGTACTGAAGCATGTTCGTCGGTGGCGCCGGTGAGGATCGAGTTGGCCGCCGCTCCGCCGGACGTGCCGGACGCCGCGCTGGCCTCCGCACGGGTTGGCAGGCTGGCTCGAGCGTGACTCACGAGCGAGCAAGCCTCCGCGCTGGCCTTCGCTCGAGCCAGATGGCTGGCCTTAGCGTGGCGCGCGCGAGCAAGCCGCCGCGCTACCGTGCCAATCTAGCTAGCAAACCTTGCAGACAAGCAGCTGGACGGAGCTATCTTGGCTAGCTAGCGGCCGTGAGCGCCGGACGGAGCTGGCATCCGGGCTGCCGCAACATGGGCTCCGCACCGCCGGCGGTTTTGACCTCGCCTTCTGCCGGGGGCGGTAGCTGCGTCCCATGGCCGAGGATGACTAGGTGGACGGGCCGGAGGTAGGAGGTCACTTGATGATTTTTTTTGGTAAGAGCAGTACAATGGTTGATAAGGTAGTCTTATCTTAAGTCTGCCACGTATGCAAGTGGTAGTAGTTTCTTGGCATTTTAGTGGTTTCTTGCATTATTAGAGCAAGTACAATAGAGCTGAGTCAGCAGGCTATAAGAAATAAACTACTACTGCATGTTGGCTATAAGATGGGTTATAGATGACATGGCACTGGCTTATAGCCAGCAGCTGGCTATACTATTAACCATGCTCTTAGGGGTTTCTTGTAAGGAACAATGTACGTACTACTAGTGACAAAAGGCGATTCTAGGTTGCGTTGTACTCCAACTAGTACTACTAGTGGTCGCGGGAGTGTATACCTCGTTTTGTGGGTTCGATCCCAGCCAAACGCCCGGCGGCATTTTTAAAAAAAATAGTACTCCCTCTGTTTAGGTGTGTAAGCCATATTACAAAAACCAAATAATCCCAAAACACTTAGGCGCGGTACATTAACTCTCATCTCGTTTCTTGTTTCATGACATATCAACCAACAAGAGATGTGGGTCATGCATGCTGTAAATGATTGAGACTACCAAACACGACATGCATTGGTTAGTTCGTTGCATGCATTGTTATTAATTAGCAAAAACACATTAAGTTCTCTCGTTTTCCGCTCCACCTTGGTCACGATGCGCAACGTAAGATGACTTACACACCTAGACGGAGGGAGTATACTACTACACTTCGCTGTGAGCCAATATTTTACATGGGTAGTTTGAGTTTTGAAGTCAAACGGACGTGCAGCCCCACAATCTGGGTGCACTTGACAGCCTAGCCACGTGAATTGGTTTTCCTTCCCAGCATCCTATGGCTCGCGTGCTCGCCCTAGCCGCACCTCACTTGCAGCTTCCAGCTAGTAGCATATTTAAACTAGCGCCTCCCAATTAAGCCCGAGGAGCCGGAAAAGCCTGGCAGGGCATTCGGAACTGTGCAATATGGCTCTGTACGTAAAGTGCTCTACTACTACTCTGTAGCTTGTGGCGTTGCATGCATGGACTTCACTCCATTATCGGCTCTACTATAAAAGAAATTCCTCTTGACATGTTTTTTTTGAAACGGAGGCAAAAGCTTTGCTTCATCTCATTCATAAAGAAGGAACTACTAACAAAGTTAGACGAGATCCATTACACCTCCACAAATGGAAGCGAAAAGCCTAGTCTCGCTGTATCAAATAACTCAAATGTTCTGCCCCCGCAGTAACCATCGCTGATAAACAGGCTACTAGTGTATGCATGAGAGGAGCGGCTGAATAGGCCAGCTACGTGAGAGGAGCGGCTGAATAGGCCAGCTACGTGAGAGGAGCGGCTGAATAGAGCATCGAGAGTACCCACTAGGCCACTACGCAGGTGTACTTCCCCTGCATTGATAGTACAGCGATGGTTCTAGAGAACAGTAGTACCCACCACTTCCAACTGTAGCTCCTTGGCCCTGAGATTCAAGAGTTCAAAACTGGTGCACTATACAAGACTAGACTAGAAGTACGGTACTCCCTCATTTCCGGTTTATAGGGCTCATCTCAAAATTTTAGTTTTTCCATTTTATAAGGCTCAATTTGGTTGTTTCCCATCACATGTTCAGATTCCAAGGTGCATTAAATCATTGCATGCAAGTATTGAGAGAAAATTGACCAATGAATGTAATTTATGCATGCATGCATTGCAATTAATGCATTGGTAAACATACTTTTTTGAGGAAAACAAGAGCATTAATTGGGTGCTTTTTTGAGGAGTAGTTGAGAAAAGTAGTACTAGTACTGCTACAGTACGAGTACGTACTCCTCCGTCACATAATGTACGATGTTTTTTGACACTAGTTGGCGTGTACAAAAAATGGCAAAAACATACCCAAAATTTCTTAATCCACGCCAAAAACTACTACCTAGTGCCAACAATTTCTTACTAGTGCTATTATTTAGAGTATAATGCAATCCCATAACGTTCCATAATGCTAGTACTAGTACTCCATGGTACCAAAAACTACTACCTAGTGCCAAAAATTTCTTACTAGTGCTATTTATTTACTAGTGCTATTATTTAGAGTAGTAAATAATAGCCTCACCCCTTTGCTGAGGAATGATCTACAGTTGGAAGGGACGAGGCCCTGCGGTTACTACGCTCTTATCTCCTCCTCACCAGTTCCCCTCCCCCCGAAGAGAAGGTAGTTCGTCGCTGCTCCCATGGATTCGCCAGGGGGTTCTCCTCCTCGTCGGGGCTGGGAGACCTTGGACGACGATTCTACGGGAGAAATCGCACGCCGCTCCGACGTCCTCACCACCGCAAGACTCGGTGCTTCCTGCACCAACTTTTTCAAGATGCTACTTTAAACAGGCTTGGGAAAAGGCCATGCTTGTTGGTCTTCCATGCGTCCTCGAGGAGAAGGTTCTTCTGTGGGACAATTCTTCGAACAGTCCACCGCTCCCTGGCCCTGGTTGCACGTTGACTCCGCTAGAGTTGACGACGTTGAGAGGTAGTCGGATTTTGTCCGATGAGCAGGTCAGTAATGGAGTTTGATCATGTAGTACTTAGTTATTCCATTTCCATCTTGTAATTTCTCCGCTGCCCACCGTCTTATATGTAGGTCTGGGTCAGTGCCAACTAAGATTGGCTTGCATACCTCCGGCCGGATACCACCATGATTTTGCACAACATCCACAGCAGTGCGGCCGTTCCGGTAGACCCCTTCTCCACCATTGGGATCGGCCTTCCGGACTGGCTGGGCAAGAATATGTATGATGATGCCCACATGAGATTGAAGAAGATAGCAATTGCGGACCCGCCAACAAAGCGACGCAGCTACGACGATTACTATCTCATCACGGTGTTTGACATAAGGATTGCCATCAATGCAGGAGGCAGTAACGGCAGAGGCTGGCGCATGTTGGCGGTGGCAGATTTGTACCCCTACACGTTCGAAGACGCCGTGCGCCATCTAGGCCACATCTTCGCGGTGACAAGCCAGGGGACTTGTTTCATCTGGTTGACATCCTACGGTACAGGAGATTACAAACGGAATGCACAAACCATCATTTGCATCCCTAACAGTACTCCATTATTTTGCAGGGACCAGTCATCCCCCGATCAAAATAAGATCGCCGATCCTGGATGTGCATTTGCATCCGCGATTTGGTCTAACCTGGAACCTTGTAGTTGACTTTGGCATATTGGGATCAACTATCTTAGCAGTCGTTACCCATGGTACCACTGATGTGCAACATGGTCACACAATCTACCACGATCGGACCATCACCATCTACCCAGGTATTCCATTTTTTAACCATCTCGCCTTATCTTTCATTGTTGTACTAGTAGTATACTTTGTAGTACTAGTAGGAGTACTTTTTACCTTGGAGGACGCGTATAGCTAGCTATGCCCTCGAAGACTTGAACCCACTAGCTGCCACCATTTTTGTTTTTCCATGTCTTACTATCTCATCCATGTAGCCAAGAGTGGCTATATATAATAAGCCAGTTATTTTACTTCCTCTATACCGGAGTAGTACTATTTGCTGCACAGTATTACTGACCGCCACATTTGAGCACAACATTATTATGCATGGACCTTGACTATATACGTCACCATGTGTCCAGATCTGGGATGCCACGTGTACCAGATGAACGGCACCAAGTTCGACCCCCGTGATGCTACGTGGGTGCCGAGGAACACTCTTGGAGAGTACTCACTTTTCATCGGGGACAGCTACCCCATTGTGAAGCGGATGCCACCTTCCGTGCACGACACGGAAGCCCTGCCGTTCATGAAGCATGGTTGTGTCTTTAGTGCGCACCGCCGGATGAACGACATGCTGGGACACGCTATCCCATATTTATGCCGCTTCGTCTTGGATGAGTCTCCATCGTGTGGAACCGGACTAGAAAGCTGCGACAATGATTCCCGTTGCCCACCGCTATGGATCGTGCCATCCATGAAGAACACCTGGGACTGGAACCTGGAGGAGGACATGTAGCCCATCTATAACGTGTAAGTGGAGTACGGTAATTGTGAACGGTAGCGCTGTGAATATATGTAGACTAGTCGTGCACAAATTTATCACATGAGTTGGAGATGAACTTGTGTGGCATACTTGCATTTGTCCTTTAGAATTTATTACTAGTAAATGTGTTATGTCTACGTGCAACTTGTGTGGTTGTTGCACGGGCTCCAACATGCTCTTTGAGAAAAAAAGGTGGCACAGCTTTGGATATACGTGACGTGGCGGCATCATACAGTAGCATCGTTCGCTATAGTTGTACTAGTACACTCCTACTAGGACGACAACTCCTATAAAACCTTGCGCTTGGCTCTTTGCCTCTTCGGGAGGTTCAACAGTTCGTACTCGTGTGAACCTTTCACTTGGCTCTTCGCCTCTTCGGAAGGTCGAACAATGATGATACTATAGTACAATATGCTTCTGGTAATCTGACACCGATTGAACTGCTGCACGTCCACCGCGAGGGCGAGGGAGAGGGAGAGGGCGTTGTAGTCAAAACCCTCTCCTCGTCCTGCGAACCACCACGCGCATGGGCGAGGGAGAGGCGTAGTAAGCAAGCTTCTCCTCGTTCAGCGAGTTGACGGGACACATCAAAGCAGTACTAGTACTAGTAGTAGTATTCCATACTGCGTCCTTTCCGATTAATATGGCTTAATTTGAAACAAGAAAAATACATTGGCGGTCAACGTATGTAACAATACGCTCTTTACGGTCACTGTATATAGTTTTGCGGCGATTATGCGATCACTAGCTCATCGTAGAGCACCGTATTGCACCCTACTGACCGGCCACATAGTCGACATGGAACTTTGTTGACTGGGTAAATTGTCACATGGTTTCTGGGTCCCACCTGTCAGTTGGCAGAGCAAAGAAACCAGATAAACAAAACATTACGCAGGCGCGACACGAGTCCAACCCTTGCGCGCGAACCACCCTGGCTGTGTATGTGAGTGCATGCACGTGTCCTCCCTCGGTATTCCAACAAAGAGTGTACTACATGATGTACATCTACACTTCCAATGCATTTAGCCTTTAATTTACTAAATCGATATTGATTGACTAATGCACCAACTTGTGCTATAGGTATAGGCTACATGTCTATCCTTAATTACAGCATGCAACGGCCTTCATTTAATCTTCTTATCTCAATGGTCACATGCACACATAAGTCTACTACTTTTGGGCGTTAATTATGCCCTGGTCAATGTGTAAATCTCTAAATGTACAGTCTTTCACGGACGTAGGGAGTAGGTTGAGCACTTGAGCGTGAGCGTGTGTGTTGCGTCGTGTGCTGTGTGCCGCATGGGTGCGTGTGTGTTGCGTGCGTCCATGTGTACGTGTGAGTGTTGCATGTTGCATGCATGCATGCATGGGGCTTACTCCCTCCCATTGACATGTTCATATTTCAAGCTTCCTCTGTTGCCTCCATATGGTGATACTCCCTCTGTTCCCAAATATAGTACAAAGTTGAGTCATCTATTTTGGAACAGAGGGAGTAGTACGGAGTAAAAGCCTCCCTCTGTTCTCAAATACGGAGTATTTGTCTTTCTACAGATTTCAACAAGTGACTGGGTATGGAGCAAAATGAGTGAAGTGAGTGTAGTGGCATAGGGATACTGTAGAAAGGAAGTCCTCGCGATCCATTTATTCCCCATCTCGGTCAGAGAGAACTATTCAACTAGTCTTCGCAGTGAAGTGACAATACACGTTGCAGCAGATGGGACACGTAATTAATAAGCTGAACCAGCGTGTTGGTGTTACTAAATCAGCCTTAACCAGTACTTCCATCATGTTTGCCAGTAGAGCACGCTTCCGCAAATACGCCTATGCACCTATGTCCTCCATTAACTGACATATGGGCCCTGTTGTGGTAGACCCACATGTCATCGGTGTAACTATTTACACTCTGAAGGACGGTATATCCTGGTAGTAGTACTAGTACAATTGAGATTGAATGCACTTTCTTCCCCGTCTTCCAATCTTCTTCCTCCTCTCTTCTTCTTCCTTCTCTCTTCCCCATCGTCGGCCGCACATCATTTACCCCCGCTCACTGCTCGCCCGCCCACGCCATCTTCCTTGGTAGCTCGCGCGTACCATATCCCCCCGCTCACTGCTCGGCCACACGAGGAGAAGCTTCTTCGCTCGCCCACCCGAATCCACTTCCCTGCTGGCTCGCAGGCACCGAAAAACCCAATGGCAGAATCGACTGACACGCAGAGCCGCGATTGGAATTCCCTCCCCGATGTTCTCTTGGAGTAGATCTGTAGTTGTATGGACCTACTCAGCACCATCCGTCTGGCCGCATGCTCGGTGTCTTTGTACCGTCTACTCGTCTGCAACCGGCCGACACCCTGCTTGCTGATGCCCGATCCTCGCAGGTGGCCCAGACACCGATTTGACGATCCTGCGGAGGTTGCCGTGGTGCCCCTCGACATGCTACCACTACCCGTCCACCTGCCCTTCATGCGCGGCCACTACTGGGCGGGCATGAAGGCCAACTGGGTCGTCCTCATCCACCAATCTGGTAGTCCATGGCGTCTCGTGGATATCTACACCCAGCGAGAGATCACCCTTCCATCTTTGGATACCGCCGCCATCGAGCCTCGCGGCCCGCCGGACACTCCTGCCTACTACGCATGAGACGCGTCAAGCTTTTGGCTCGACCTCTGCTTGCAGAAAGTTGTAATCTGCAAAGTGCCCACACCATCAGAAGACTACATGGATTACAAGCTCAATGCCTTGTTCAACAGGGGATTAGTCTATCTGGAATCCGGTCGCCATACATGGTTATGGCTCATCATCAATCCTATTGAGGAAACATTTCTGTCTGATGCTATAGTGCATGATGGCATTGTTTACGCGGTCGACGTACAGATTGGCTACCTATAATGGTCGAATCTATCGTCGTGTAATTGTTCTATCTCATCTCATCTTTACCTTATGAATACGACTGCCTGTTCATTTGTTACAAATTTAGAATGCATAGCATGTCTATAACCACATCATTGCTATATGTTCCTCTCATTTCCTAGATTTTTATGACCACACATGTTATTGTTAGAGTTGATATGAGAACAATTGGCATCTAATGATTGTTAGAATACATATTATGAGCATAACATCATGATTGCTATATGTTACTCTCGTTTACAAGATTTTTATAACAACGCATGTTATTGCTTAGAGTTGATATGAGAACAGTAGTAGTAAGTGCTATGGTAGAATATGAGTAGGCGCTATCATAGATGTTTTCCTCTCATTGTTACATGATGTTTGAACCATGACATATTGCTAGAATATGAAAGCCATTGGCTTATTTTTTTAAACTTGGGGTATGATTATGACCACGTCATTGCAATTCTCTGTCTATGATATGTGTCACTATTATAATAATCTTAATTCCACATGTACTCTGAACATGATTGTTTGGCCTCCAATTTGAATTATTGCAGCAGACGCAAATGCGCTGGCCTTCATGATTCCAGGACCTAGAATCATACCAGCCGATGGGTGGCGGTTTATCGCTCGTTCAGCTGACGGCGGTCATTTGATGCTCATTCACACGTACCAAATTGACCAAACCATTACATCAAACCACATGCAGTACAATGCGTGGGGCATTCGTGACATTGATGGCTATGGCTGCTTCGTGTTCGAGAAAGATCCCAGCTCCGTTGGGCGAGGTGTATTCAACTGGAGGCGGGTTTACAGCCTCGACAACCACTCCTTGTTCCTCGGGCTCAATTATCCGATCATCCAACCAATCATCGATCATATCAACGGCGATGATTACTGTGCTATGCAACTTCCATTCGCGAGGGGGGCTGTGTTTACACATCATACATGGGTTTCATGAATCACCATATCCAGAGATTCGTCGACACAGCTTGTTGCCAGATAATCTTCAATGTGTGAAAGGCATCAAGCTTCCATGCGATGGATGGCTTTTGCAAACCCGACATGCGGCGATGTGGTTCATGCCAACAGCAAATATGCACAACTTGATTCGTGCTGATATCTAGATTGAGCCATGTATTCTGCTGCTGTAGCACGACCCTCTTTTGTTGGATATTATGTACTGTTGTTAGTTTGAAGCACTCCTCTGGTTTGAAGGATAGATACCTTCCTCGGATCAAGTGCATCCTAACTCACCTGCGTAGGATGTACTGATAATGATGATGGAGATGCTGTGAAGTATATATCAGTTAGGCTTCAAGTGCGTACTTGTTAGTTAAACCTATGTATAAATTGTGACACTAAATACGACTAGTAAGTAGTACAGCAGCAGTACTAGTATATGTCGGTCAAATTATTCATCATGTCCACACATTGAATTGACGTGACAACACGCTGCGTGTGAGGTGACACAAGAATCCCAGCGACGTGTTCGGGTATTCTGGACTTTAGATTTGGAGTACCACTTATCTGTCGAAATCTTTCATCATTCACTTAAAACAGTCGATTGATCATACATTGAGTACCATATAACTGGAATTACTGACGCAAGTCGAAGAAGGATTGGCCCGTGCTGCCAGCTAGCGTCAAGTTCGATCCCATGGATCAGGAGGTGATCGAGAACCTTGAGGCCAAAGTGAGTGCTGATAGCGTGAGATTTCAATCTCTCATCGATTTGTTCATACCAACCATCGACAGCGAGCACGGCATATGTTACACCCAACCTGAGAAACTTCCAGGTAGGACACCGATCGGCCGTCTACTTGCACAAACATATTCCTTTGTTTATAGCTCTATTTTTCTTTTTACATGCAGACCTGGTGAAGCAATTACAATTTCACAGTTAATATAAAGTAAAACAAGTGACCGCAACATGCCAAAGATGTTATGAAAATGCCAACTAGGTACACTAAAACCTGTATTCCACAATACTGCAGGTATCACACTGAGTGGCCGGAAGCATTTCTTCCAGCGCAATTCCAGGGCGTTCAAAAGGGGGGCGTGGACGTGTCGGAAGATACAGTCGGAGTGCGGCATGCACGCGATGTGGCACAAGACCGGCAATACCTTGCCGATGATGGTCAACGGCCGGCAGACGGGCAGCAAAAAAGGTTCTGGTGCTGCACACCAACAAGAACTTCGACCAATAGAGGACTAACTGGGTGATGCACCAGTACCACCTCGGGGACCTGGAGCAAGAGAAGGAGCGGGAGCTGGTCCTCTGCAAGATTTTCTACCAGATGAACACTAGGGCCAGGAGTAAAAAGATTATAAGTTAGTTTGGTATTGGTAGTTGTACTACCTTGTCGTCCGCAAGTTGGTATTGTTGTTAACGATCTTTTGGTATGAACTTGCATTTGCTTCCAACCATCATGCCGAGGGTCGACATGGATATAAAGCTGAATCATTTTTTCGAAACAAATTTTCAGGCACCTGATTTTTATTTGATGGGTAGCATAAGCACCCGCCATTCGAATTCCTAGTTCTCCAATTATTTCGAAACAAGTGCATGCACTTATTATCACAATAAAAAAACAATATCCGTGCTGCATCCTAGTTATCAGTCTGTACTTGCAGAATTCTCTCGTTTATTGAGCACGTATATTGTTTTTTCAGGTCGAGCAAGTTTCAACTGGGCTGTAGATTGCCCAGGGTTGTTTTGTTTTTAACAGGCCCAGCCCATGACGACAACGGGGCACAAAGATCCAGCAGGTATCTACTGGCCTCTGGCCCGCCTGCATTAGTTATATTTTGTCTTACAACATCCGCAGGCAGTTTTTTTACTAAATCAGACACACAGCCCAGTTCTATTTTCCTCTTGAAACGCATGTCCTACATCCATTTTCTAAGCTCTACCTATAGTTTTACTAGTTCATATACACATATCATTATATTGAAAACACATAAAATTCCCTTTTCATATTTACATCCTTATTTTTGTTGTTTTTTCCCACCCAGCGCTGATTTTTTTACCACTGGTTTTCCCTTAAACCAACTAAATTTGTCCCACGTCTTATTTGCTTACAAAAACAAAACGATTTTTTGGCAAATCAATAAGTTCTTAAAAAAATGTTTATCATTTCGAGATTACAACAGTTCAGACTCCACCGAAATATGCAAAATAAGGTTGGACTTTTTGACCGTGGTCCTAGGCAGAAAATGGGCTGTAATAAATTACTTAAGAATTAGCAAATGGGCTGCAAATTATAAGAAATAGCAAATGGGCTTTATGTTGTCTGCCACAGATTTGGAGGCTGACTTGTGGGCCTACTAAGTTCATGCGTACACAAGGTTTCTCAAAAAAGAAACTTAGTCAACAATCGACTCTACCAGCGTCAGACCGTTATATGTCAATCTAACGGCAATCGTGCTTCTTCAGTCTCTGATCCTCCTGCCCCAGGCGCCCAAACCAGCGCCATCGGAACCGCCTGCTCCTGCCTCCCATGGCCGGCAGTGCTACCGGGAAGGCCTCACGGCCCCATCATACTCGCATCCCTCGCCTGTCTATCCCTCTACTCACCCACACCTCCTATTATTTTCCAGCGACGGCAGCCGAACCAGTCAACCTCGTACTCTCCACCGCATGGGCAGCCACTGCCATGTCTTCCCCGGCTCCGTGTCGTTCCCTTCGTAGGCCTCGCCGTCGTCCACCGCCCTGTGCTCTCGGCGCGGCATGGTCAATGATGTCCATCCAACGGCCATAGTGCTTCTTCAACCTCTGGTCTTCTTGGCCCAGCCGCCCAAAGCAGCGCCGGTCGTGTCGCATGCTCCTGCCTCCCGTGGCCGGCTGTGCTGCCGCGGAGGCCTCACAGTCCCCATACTACTCCCACCACTGGACAAACCATCCCTCCACTCACCCACTCCCCCTGTTATTCTGCGGCGACGGCAGCCTCACACCGTAGCCGAACCAGTGAACCCTCGTACTCCTCTCTGTGTGGCATCCACTGCCGCGTCTTCCCCGGCTCCGCGTCGTCCCCTTCCTAGGCCTCGCCGTCGTCCACCGCCTTGGTGCTCTCGGTGCGGCGTGGTCAATGTGGTTAACGACATTCCATCGAAAGAGTACTGTACGTGGAGAGGCTGACAGCTGGGTCCACGGCCACAGCCTAGTTTTTTTGTGGTTTGCCAAGTAAGTCGCTTTGTCAGGCCTGTTGGGCTGCAAATCTTTCAAGACGAGGAGAGCTTTCATTCGGCTGGCCGAGAAAATGGCCCATTAGTAATGAGAAATGGGTTGTACATTTTTAAAACACATCAAACCAACAATTAGTTTCAAATATCTTTTTTTCATTTAGAGATTTGAAATTACATTAATTTTTATGCGTGGAGAATTTGTTGGATTTTATATTGTTACACATTTATTTTTAAAATCAGTTTGAATGTGAGTCAAAATTTCGGGATTAAAACAGTTCGGACCGCACCGAAATATGCAAAATTTCGTATAATTTTTTAACTGTGGCCACAATATGGGCTGTAATGCTAACAAAAAGAATATGGGCTCAAAAAAACTTAATAATTAGCAAATGGGCTGTAAATTATTAGAAATAATGGCAGATGGGCTCTATGCTGTTTTCCACAGATTTGAGGCTTTCCTAAAAAAAGGTTGACGCACAAGCAGTGACTGTTGGATGGCCATCCAACGGCTGTCGTGCTTCTTCAATCTCTGTTCTTCCTGCTCCAGCCGCTCAAACAGGCACCGGCGGAACTGCCTGCTCCCTCCTCCCTGTGGCCGGCTATGCTGCCGCGCATGCCTCACCGCCCCACCGTACTCCCATCGCTGGCCTAGCCATCCCTCTACTCACCCACACCTGCTGTTATTCTCCGGCGACGGCAGGCGAACCAGTAAACCCTCGTACAGTCGTACTCCCCTCCGCATGGGAAACAAAAACAACGGCCGAGTCTTCCCTGCCTCCGTGTCGTTCCCTTCCTAGGCCTCGCCGTCGTCCACCACCCTGGTGCTCTCGGCGTGGCATGGTCAGCGTGGTCAACGACCGACATGCATCTGAAGTGGACCGTACGTGGAGAGGCTGACAGCTGGTTCCACGGCCGCACGAAAGGAAATGCCTCCTTATTACGCGCAGAATAATGATTTCCTCCACCTAATATCTGGGACCCACCGAAACAGCCTCTGTATTTCGCGAAAAAAATGTTACCGTCGCTGACAGCTCGGACCCACCAGCTATATCTTCGCACGCAAGGAAGTGCCTCCTTATTACGCACAAAAAAATGAATACTCCCCCTGCTAGCTGGGACCCAGTATAGTGGGCCTACTAAGTTGACGGGGACGAAGGGCTTTGTAAACTTAGTAAATATGCACGATTCTAGCTCGAATGACCGTACGATGTCCATCCAATGGCCGTAGTGCTTCTTCAACCTCTGGTCTTCTTGCTCCAGCCGCCCAAACCAGCGTCGGTCGTGCCGCCTGCTCCTGCCTCCCATGGCCGGCTGTGCTGCCACGAAGGCCTCACCGCCCCCATACTACTCCTACCGCTGGCCAGGCCATCCCTCCACTCCACTCACCCACACCCCCTGTTATTCTGTGGCGACGGTAGCGCAGCCGAACCAGTGAACCCTCATACTCCTCTCCGCGTGGGCATCCACTGCCGCGTCTTCCCCGGCTCCGTGTCATCCCCTTCCTAGGCCTCGCCGTCGTCCACCGCCGTGGTGTTGTCCGCGCGGCATGGTCAATGTGGTCAACGACCGAATTCCATCGGAAGAATACTGTATGTTGAGAGGCTGACAGCTGGGTCCACGGTAGCCGCAAGGAAGTGCCTCCTTATTAGGCGGAAAATAATTATTCCTCCACCTGACAGCAGGGACCCACCGGACGCCCACCAGTATATCGCAAAAAAAACGTTTGCCCCTGACTGCTGAGACCCACCTGACGGGCCACCGTATTTCGTGAAAAAAACGTTCCCCCTGCTGTCAGCTCGGACCCACCGGAAGTGCCTCCTTATTACGCACAAAAAAATGAATACCCCCTGCTAGCAGGGACCCACCTTGGTGGGAGGCTGACTTGTGGGCCTACTAAGTTGACGGGGACGGAGGGCTTTGTCAACTTAGTCAATATGCACGATTCTAGCTCTAGTGACCGTACGATGTCCATCCAATGGCCGTAGTGCTTCTTCAACCTCTAGTCTTCTTGCTCCAGCCGCCCAAACCAGCGCTGGTCGTGCCTTGTGCTCCTGCCTCCCATGGCCGGTTGCGATGCGGCGGAGGCCTCACCGCCCCCTACTACTCCCACCATTGGCCAGGCCATCCCTCTACTCACCCACACCCCCTGTTATTCTGCAGCAACGGCAGCCTCACACCGCAGCAAACCAGTGAACCCTCGTACTCCTCTACGCGTGGGTATCCACTGCCGCGTCTTCCCCGGCTCAGTGTTGTCCCCTTCCTAGGCCTCGCCGTCGTCCACAGCCCTGGTGCTCTCGGCGCGGCATGGTCAACGTGGTCAAGGAATGACTTCCATCAGACGTGGACTGTACATGGAGAGGCTGACAGTTGGGTCCACGGCCGCAGCAAGGAAGTGCCTCCTTATCACGTGCAAAATAATTATTCCTCCATCTGACAGCGGGGACCCACCAGATGGGCCATCGTATTTCGCCTCCCTGACTACTGGGACCCACCAGCTACATCTTTGGAGGCAAGGAAGTGCCTGACAGTCGGGACCCACCTGGTCGAAGCGTACGTAGCGTTGTCATTCTGGTCGCGAACATGTACGTACATATATACTGGTGGATGCAGAGGCGCGCACGTGCCATAGTAGAGGCTCGCACGTAGCATGTACACATACGTACAGCGGCCAGGGTGCAAGAAAGAACATACGGCCACGTATGTGTGCATACGGGCGGGGTCTCGAACGCCTACTCGCGCATACGTACGGCGAGGGCTCGTTGACATGGTTGGGTCGGAACGAAGAAACAGCGTCGTCGTCGTGTTCATGGGGAGGCAACGGAATGCATGGTCATGTTCATCGGGAGGGCTTGGACGGAACAGGCGATGGAAACGAGGCCTGGCGTACCGCAGAATGGAGGAAACAGCATTGTGTTCGATCGGCCACGTTCGAAACGGGATCCTGTTCATCGGGAGGGGTCTGGCGTACCGCAAAACAGAGGAAACAGACCTCCTACGGTCGAAACGGGGGTCTTGTTGATCGGGAGGGGTGTGGTGTACCGCAAAACAGAGGAAACGGACCTCCTACGGTCGAAACGGGGGTCCTGTTGATCGGGAGGGGTGTGGCGTACCGCGAAATGGAGGAAACGGACTTGTGTTGGAGCGCTACGGTCGAAACGGGGGTCCTGTTCATCGGGAGGGGTGTGGTGTACCGCAAAACGGGACTCCACGGAATACTGTTCATCTCCACCGTCGACCCCCTCCAGCCTCCACGAGCTATTGTTCATCCACCGTCAACCTCCTCCAGCCTCCACGGGCTCCTGTTTATCCAGCCTCCACTACGCGCTACTCCATCGGCTACTGTTCAACCACCCCTCCACCGTCTACTCTTCATCTAGCCCTCCACACCACGAGGTCCTGTTCAACCACCCCTCCACCGTCTACTGTTCATCCTGCCCTCCACACCACGGGGTCCTGTTCATCCACCCCTCCACGGGCACCCCTCCACCGTCTATTGTTCATCCAGCCCTCCAACACACCACGGGGTCCTGTTCATCCAGAGGCAACGCCACCACTCACTATTCATCCAAACCCCCCTGCAACGCTCACTGTTCATCCCATCGATCGGCTTCTGTTAGCAACAGTAGCCAAGGAATCGCTCGATCGGGTTCAGTTAACAGCCATCGATCGATCGCTCGGGTTCAGTAATGCGTAGCCTGCAGTGCAATCACTCGGGTTCAGTTAGAGCCCAACGCCTCGCTTGGGTTCAGTTAGAGCCAACGCCTCGCACACACGCGCGTACATGTACGAGAGAAACGTGCATCACTTGGCCCCTGACCTCCCACCGTAACCGGGAACTCCCAGAAATTTTCCTCCCCCTCGCTTGTACCATGGTTTTTTCCGTCATGAACGGCCCAAAGAATGTCATGCAGCTGCGTCTCCGGCCCGCCCAGGACGAAAAGCCCATTTTTCTGTCATGATTTTTTGTCATAGAAGTAGGAGCCCACCACATCTATGATGATACCGGGTTTTGTCACAATTATCATCATAGAAGTGTCATATGTATGACAGAAAAAAAATTCGTTCGGCCCAAAATGTCACGGATGTGTCTTTTTTGTAGTGCTTGCCGGGGGATGATCGGAGTTGCTCGCAATCAAGCTCGCAAACGGCAATGGCGGATGGGGCTTGTCTTAGAGGAAGAAGGCGACGGCGAGAGGCGACCCCAGGGGCTGAGCTGTGTCCAGGCGACACCAGAGGATCCCTAACGACACGCCTGAGAGCTTGATTGAGCTCGAGGGCTCTGGAGCAAGGTGGTTGGGCTGTAGGGATCACCGGCGATCTCTGGTCAAGGTCGACGGCCAGAGGCCTGCTCGATCGGGCTACGGCTCTTCTACGAGGTCGTGGTGGTTGTGTGGTGCGATGTGAGGCTTCAAAGCGGACGGAATGGCTCTATATATAGCCGGAGCGAGACGGGGGTACGTGGCGCCGCTGGAGTTCTCTGGAGACCGGCGAACGGCGATGAAAGGCTCCAGTGAGAGGGGGCAAGGGCTTAGTGTGTAGGCGGGAGCTATCCACGCTCGTGGACGAGCACAGGAGGCAGGAGAGAAGAAGACAAGGGGCACGAGCGCACTATGGCTTCTGGCCGCGACATGCCCGTGCTCGCTGCGGCGTCTCTGGTGTCGGCGAGCACCAGGGAGGGGTCCATGGTCATGAGTCGAGGCTGGTGGCATGGCGCAACAGTCGTCGGCAAGCTCTGGCTCAAGCACACGCCGAATAGAGGCGTTGGCGCTACTTAGAGCGCGTCGAGCGCATGCCAGACCCCATGTCCACACGCGGTCACTGCCCTGGCATGGTCAAAACGATGCCCACTGCTACCATTGAGCTTGCGTTGGATTTCCCCGAACAGGAGAGGATGATGCAGCAAAGTAGCATAAGTATTTCCCTCAGTTTTTGAGAACCAAGGTATCTATCCAGTAGGAGGCTACATGCAAGTCCCTCGTACCTACACAAAGACAATAGCTCAACGCAACCAACGCGATTAGGGGTTGTCAATCCCTTCACGGTCACTTACGAGAGTGAGATCTGATACATAGTATTTTTGGTATTTTTGATATAGAGATGCAAAGTGAAAAGTAAAAGGCAAAGTAAAAAAGCAAAGAAATAATAAAGTGATGGAGATTGATATGATGAAAATAGACCCGGGGGCCATAGGGTTCACTAGTGGCTTCTCTCAAGAGCATAAGTATTCTACAGTGGGTGAACAAATTACTATTGAGCAATTGACAGAATTGAGCATAGTTATGAGAATATCTAGGTATGATCATGTATATAGGCATCACGTCTGAGACAAGTAGACCAACTCCTGCCTGCATCTACTACTATTACTCCACTCATCGACTGCTATCCAGCATGCATCTAGAGTATTAAGTTGAAAACAGAGTAACACTTTAAGCAAGATGACATGATGTAGAGAGATAAATTCATGCAATATGAAATAAACCCCGTTATCCTCGATGGCAACGATGCAATACATGCCTTGCTGCCCCTTCTGTCACTGGGAAAGGACACCGCAAGATTGAACCCAAAGCTAAGCACTTCTCCCATGGCAAGAAAAACCAATCTAGTAGGCAAAACCAAACTGATAATTCGAAGAGACTTGCAAAGATAACCAATCATACATAAAAGAATTCAGAGAAGATTCAAATATTATTCATAGATAGACTTGATCATAAACCCAAAATTCATCGGTCTCAACAAACACATCGCAAAAAGAAGATTACATCGAATAGATCTCCACGAGAGAGGGGGAGAACATTGTATTGAGATCCAAAAAGAGATAAGAAGCCATGTAGCTACTAACTATGGACCCGAAGGTCTGAGGTAAACTACTCACACTTCATCGGAGGGGCTATGATGATGTAGAAGCCCTCCGTGATGATGGCCCTCTTCGGCGGAGCTCCGGAACAGGCCCCAAGATGGGATCTCGTGGATACAGAAAGTTGTGGTGGTGGAATTAGGTTTTTGGCTCCTGTTCTGGTCGTTTGGGGGTACGTAGGTATATATATAGGAGGAAGGAGTACGTCGGTGGAGCTCCGAGGGGCCCACAAGGCAAGGGGCGCGCCTTAGGGGGCGCCCCCCACCCTCGTGACCGCCTCTTGGCTCCCTTGGAGTAGGTTCCAAGTCTCCTGGATCACGTTCGGTGAGAAAATCACGTTCCTGAAGGTTTCATTCCGTTTGGACTCCGTTTGATATTCTGTTTCTTCGAAACACTGAAATAGGCAAAAAACGGCAATTCTGGGCTGGGCCTCCAGTTAATAGGTTAGTCCCAAAAATAATATAAAAGTGGAAAATAAAGCCTAATATAGTCCAAAATAGTAGATAATATAGCATGGAGCAATCAAAAATTATAGATATGTTGGAGACGTATCAGGCATCCCCAAGCTTAATTCCTGCTCGTCCTCGAGTAGGTAAATGATAAAAAGAGAATTTTTTATGCGGAGTGCTACTTGGCATAATTTCAATGCAAATCTTCTTAATTGTGGTATGAATATTCAGATTCAAAAGATTCAAGACAAAAGTTCATATTGACATAAAAATAATAATACTTCAAGCATACTAACAAAGCAATTATGTCTTCTCAAAATAACATGGCCAAAGAAAGTTATCCCTACAAAATCATATAGTCTGGCTATGCTCTATCTTCACCACACAAACTATTTAAATCATGCACAACCCTGATGACAAGCCAAGCAATTGTTTCATACTTTAATATTTTCAAAACTTTTTCGATCTTCACGCAATACATGAGCGTGAGCCATGGATATAGCACTATATGTGGAATAGAATGGTGGTTGTGGAGAAGACAAAAAGAGGGGAAGATAGTCTCACATCAACTAGGCGTATCAACGGGCTATGGAAATGCCCATCAATAGATATCAATGTGAGTGAGTAGGGATTGCCATGCAACAGATGCACTAGAGCTATAAGGATATGAAAGCTCAACAAAAGAAACTAAGTGGGTGTGCGTCCAACTCGCTTGCTCACGAAGACCTAGGGCAATTTTGAGGAAGCCCATCATTGGAATATACAAGCCAAGTTCTATAATGTAAAATTCCCACTAGTATATGACAGTGAAAAAATGAGAGACTCTCTATCATGAAGATCATGGTGCTACTTTGAAGCACAAGTGTGGTAAGAGAACAGTAACATTGTCCCTTCTCTCTTTTTCTCTCATTTTTTTATTTGGGCCTTTTCTCTCTTTTTTATGGCCTCTTTTCTTTTTTTTTCTTTTTTTTATTTTATTTTTCGTCGGGAGTCTCATCCCGACTTATGGGGGAATCATAGTCTCCATCATTCTTTGCTCACTTGGGACAATGCTCTAAAAATGATGATCATCACACTTTTATTTTTCTTACAACTCAACAATTACAACTCGATACTTAGAACAAAATATGACTCTATATGAATGCCTCCGCCGGTGTACCGGGATATGCAATGAATCAAGAGTGACATGTATGAAAGAATTATGAACGGTGGCTTTGCCACAAATACGATGTCAACTACATGATCATGCTAGCAATATGACAATGATGGAGCGCGTCATAATAAATGGAACGGTGGAAAGTTGCATGGCAATATATCTCGGAATGGCTATGGAAATGCCATGATAGGTAGGTATGGTGGCTGTTTTGAGGAAGTTATATGGTGGGTGTATGATATCGGCGAAAAGTGTGCGGTATTAGAGAGGCTACCAATGGTGGAAGGATGAGAAAAAGTGCGTATAATCCATGGACTCAACATTAGTCATAAAGAACTCATATACTTATTGCAAAAATCTAGAAGTTATCAAAGCAAAGTATTACGCACATGCTCCTAGGGGGATAGATTGGTAGGAAAAGACCATCGCTCGTCCCCGACCGCCACTCATAAGGAAGACAATCAATAAATAAATCATGCTCCGACTTCATCACATAACGGTTCACCATACGTGCATGCTACGGGAATCACAAACTTTAACACAAGTATTCCTCAAATTCACAACTACTCAACTAGCATGACTCTAATATCACCATCTTCATATCTCAAAACAATTATCAAGCATCAATATTTTCTTAGTATTCAACGCACTCAAAAGAAAGTTTCACAAATCTTGAACACCAAGCATATTATTATTAAGCAAATTACCATGCTATTAAGACTCTCAAAATAATCTATGTTAAGCATGAGAGATCAATAGTTTCTTTAAAACAAATCCACCACCGTGCTCTAAAATATCTAAGTGAAGCACATAGAGCAAAATTATAATGCTCAAAAGATACAAGTGAAGCACATAGAGCAAAACTACATAGCTCAAAAGATATAAGTGAAGCACATAGAGTATTCTATCAAATTCCAATTCATGTATGGCTCTCTCAAAAGGTGTGTACATAAAGGATGATTGTGGCACACTAGAAAACAAAGACACAAATAATACAAGATGCTCCAAGCAAAACACATATCATGTGGTGAATAAAAATATAGCTCCAAGTAAAATTACCGATGGAAGTAGACGAAAGAGGGGATGCCTTCTGAGGCATCCCCAAGCTTTGAATTTTTGGTGTCCTTGGATTATCTTGGGGTGCCATGGGCATCCCCAAGCTTAGGCTCTTTCCACTCCTTGTTCCATAATCCATCAAAGAATTCACCCAAAACTTGAAAACTTCACAACACAAAACTCAATAGAAATTTCGTGAGCTCCGTTAGAGAAAGAAAATAAAAGACCAATTCAAGGTACTGTAATGAACTCATTATTTATTTAAATTGGTGTTAAACCTACTGTATTCCAACTTCTCTATGGATTATAAACTATTTTACTAGCCATAGATTCATCAAAATAAGCAAACAACACACCAAAAACAGAATCTATCAAAAACAGAATAGTCTGTAGTAATATGTAACTAACGCAAACTTCTGGAAAACAAAAAATCTACCAAAATAGGACGACCTAGAAAATTTGTTTATTGATCTGCAACAATTGGAATCAGTATTTTATCACACTCTGGTGATTTTTAATAATTCAGCCACTGAACGCAAAGTTTCTGGAAATTACAGCAAGATCAAATAACTATCATCCAAGAAGATCCTATAGGTCTAACTTGGCACAAACACAAATTAAAACACAAAACCACATCCAAACAGAAGGTAGATGGGTTATTTATTCCTAAACAGAAGAAAAAGCAAAAAAAACAAAAATAAAATTGGGTTGCCTCCCAACAAACGCTATCGTTTAATGCCCCTAGCTAGGCATAAAAGCGAGGATAGATCTAGGTATTGCCATCTTTGGTAGGCAATTCTTCAATGAGACATCTACCTTTCTTAGATATTTCTTTCTTTTTAGTAATTATCAAACTTTTAGGCACAAGATCGAAAAATTCATTTTTAGCAAATGGTTCCTTAATGATAGCAAAAAGATCGGGACGAATACTTATAGATTTAAGATCCGCAGTTTCCTTACTAGATGATTCACCCTTATTAATTCTTAGGAACATACATAAGCTTGGCAATTTTAGTGGGAGGACTAGGAGTATTCTTTACGGAAGAAAAAGTGGTTCCCAAGTTGGCAATGATACCCTCAAGTTTATCGATTCTAGTGGAATCTAGATTTATTTTCTCATTAACCATATGTTCCTTCTCCTTAATATTTTTCAAAGTCATTCCTACCTTAGATCCATATTGAGTAATTTGATTATGGATCTTTTTATCTAGATTTTCAATGGACTCAATGGTAGCAACTTTGTTTTCAACAATTTCAAGCCTTTGCATAACATGCTCCAAAGTTAACATAGTTCCATTAACCAAAAGAGGTGGTGAGCCAAATAAATCTATCATAGCATTATAAGAATCAAAAGTATGGCTACCCAAGAAATTCCCCCGGTAATGGTACCAAGGATATATCTATACCAAGGACTAGCACCTACATAAAAATTGCGAAGAAGAACTGAAGTAGATTGCTTCCTGGTAGATCTATTTTGAGCATTGCAAATTCTATACCAAGCGTCTTTCAGATTTTCTCCCTCCCTTTGTTTAAAATTTAGGACTTCATTCTCGGGAGATAACAGAGAAGAGATAAGACTAGCCATGATGACAAGGCAAACGAGAAAAAGGCAAACGGAAAAGGAGAAGGAGGTTGGGAAAGAGAGGGCGAATAAAACGGCAAGGGTGAAGTGGGGGAGAGGAAAACAAGAGGCAAATGGCAACTAATGTAATGCGAGAGATAGGGATTGTGATGGGTACTTGGTATGTTGACTTTTGTGTAGACTCCCCGGCAACGGCGCCAGAAATTCTTCTTGCTATCTCTTGTCCCAGTTCGTAAGGGCCTTTTGTCCCGGTTCCTGAACCGGGACTAATGGGTCGTTACTAATGCCCTGACCCTTTAGTCCCGGTTCAAACCAGAACCGAGACAGATGGGCCTCCACGTGGCCTGTGCGCCGAGCCCAGGCAGGAGGGCCTTTGGTCCCGGTTGGTGGCACCAACGGGGACCAATAGACCTCCACGCGTCAGCATTTCTGTGGCTGGGGGTTTTG
>NC_041390.1:586930994-586938025 GCF_002162155.2 Triticum dicoccoides
GGGGGTTTTGGGGGGTTAATTTAGGTATTTCATATATTGTGTTAGATAGCTAATTAATAGACCAAAGTGTCCTCTCTTATGCCCGTGCTTGGTCGACGCTACGTACTATACATACGTATAGAGAGGACTAGACATGCTAGCTAGCTAGTAAGCAAATGAAGGAAACAGAAGATCGTCATGAACATATATGCATACAGAGAGAAGTGATATCGACCACCTCTCCTTATCCGAGAGATTGGTCGAACAACAAGTTCTCGTATATCTATCCGACACTACCGGCTACATATATACAATAATTATCTCTTACAAATATAATCTCCTAAATTACGGATGCATGGTCCACATAGTATTCTCTGTCTTCAGCGATCACGTGGTCAAGAAAGAATGCCGCCAATTCCTCTTGAATTGCTCGCATGCGATCTGGTGCTAGGAGTTCATCCCGCTGCCGAAACATCTAATTTGAAGAAGGGGGTCAATACATATATATATATATGAATGAATGAAACTCAACACAAATGATGGTAATAAACTAAAATTGTGAATATTATTTCTTACGCACTTCATATTGTTCGTCAGAGTACCCGCCCCGCTCACAGGTCGTGTGGCGGATGGACTCGCAAACGTAGTATCCACAGAAATCATTCCCTTGTTCCTGCCACAACCACTTTACAAGAAATAGAGGTCAATCAAACAGATAAGCAAGAATGCCAAATGGTATTGATGAAACTAGCGCTTGAATCAATAGCTAGGAGACGCGCGGAACATGCTACTATAGTACTTACTTTCGGGTATCAAAATTGCAGCATCTTCGGCAGTCCCGGAGATTTTTGGTGAATTTTCTCCAAACCCTGCCAGACAAAAGAAAACAATTACTTGATATCAGGAAATGAACAAAGTTGCTGATATGGTGGATAATGATCGATTTAACTTACTTCTCGAGGATTTCAGTCATGTCCGCATACTCCTGGGGATCTTTTCGTTTAGTGTCCAGGACAGTTACTACTCCCTGCTCAAGCCTAATCTCTAGGAGAATATAGTGGTACCTGCGCACGCATGCATAACTCATCAATTACATTACTATAACCTGGACTAATATATAAGGGAAACCGAATATGCACAAGACAGTAACACTCACTTGAAATTGTAAGGAAAGAGTATTATATCTGTGTTTTCATTTATTTTGAATGATCGTAGCAAGTTGGCCTCGGTATCTGCGGCACGATGTTCAACCTCAGTTGCATCTATGAGATATGTGTTAACGAACCCAATATCACCGATTTGTCTTTTCTTCAATTCGGCGATCTTCAATCTGCATAATATAGTGAGGATAATTATAAATACATGCAATGAAAGAGCTAAGCTATATAGAGAGACTTAATGAGAGAAGTAGTAGTACTTACAGACAGTAGCAGGTGACCGTTGCTTTATCGACACTATGGGAAACAGCTAATTTGCCGTCAATGGACATCTTTGCCGTCAGCTTTTTGTCGGGGCAGACGGCAAAGAGTATATTTGCCGTCAGCTGCAGATGGCAAAGAATGACTAACGGCAAAACATATTTTGACGTCTGCATTTTTTATTACAGACGGCAAATTAGTCTTTGCCGTCTGTTTTTTTATTACAGACGACAAATCTCATACTTTACTGTCTATAAAATAAAATACAGACATCAAAATCTTTGATGTCTGCGTTTTTTATTACAGACAGCAAAGTATGAGATTTGTGCCGTCTGTATAAAAAACGCAGACGGCAAACAAGAAGCCCCGCGGATCGATGACATGGTGGTCCCTCCATACCCACACAGCCCCACCCATCCTGACACACCCACTAACCCAAGCTCACAGGCCCACCCACCCACCAACGCACGCCCCCACTACACCCACCCATGCACACCACAGAACAACTCACACCACGAAACGCAAAACACACATGCATGGCCGGTGGGCTGTGAGCAGGGAGCCAGGGAGGCCGCGTGGGCGGGGAGCCAGGGAGGCCGCGCGGGCTGGGAGCAGGGAGGCAGCGCGTGCGGTGAGAAGGCAGGCGGCGCGGGTGGGGAGCAGGGAGGCCGCGCGGGCGGCGAGCATGGCGGACGCGGCGACGAGCATGGCGGACGGGCAGGCGGCGAGCATGGCGCGTGGCGGCGGCTCACTCCACCGTCGACTGCTCAGCGCAGGCGCGCGGCGGTTTCTTCCCTCGGGCGCGCGGCGGCCTCTTCCCTCGAGCATGGTGCGTGATGGCCAATACAGGGGAGCTCCTCCCTCCGGTGTCGGCTGCCCAAAGCTGCACTGGCGCGTGGCAGTGCTCCTCTCTCTCTCTCTCTCTCTCTCTCTCTCTCTCCAGGAACCAGCGAGAGGAAGGGCGGCGGTGTGGATATCAGGGTCGGGCGAGCGGCGCCGGCGAGTGTGGTTGTCCGGTGGCGCGGTGGGTAGGGTTGGGCAAGCGGCGCAGTGAGCAGGGCGAGGTGCCCCGGCGAGAAGAAGGACGGCCGGCGGTGAACTTCCCGTTGCTGTGATGGAGGACTTGATTGCTTTTTATTTTTAGTTTCTAGGGGTCTGTGTGTAAATTTTTCAGACAGCTGTGTAACTTGTTTGTAACTCCGCCGATGATGAATGCAAGACAACACGGCCGTGTTGAGTCCAAAATCTCCCTGAGCACGTTTTGGTTTGTTGTTCCTGTGTCCTGCGAGATGCTCTGCTTGGACGTTATTTTGAAAAAAAAAATCTTTGTCGTATGTACTTTAGTGTGGATGACGGCAAAGCATACGTTTTGACTTACGGCAAAGAACATGTTTTTTGCCGTCTGTTATTTTTGTGGTAGACGACAAAATTGTTTTGACTGACCGCAAAATCTTTGCCGTCATCTCGACAAAAGGCTGACGGCGAACTATTCTTTGCCGACTTATCTTTGTCGTCTGAGTTTGCCGTCTGCTTCCTGACGGCAAAATCTTTGCCGTCTGGATTTGGGTCTTTGCCGTCTGTGATCCACAGACGGCAAATTACCTGTTTCCTGTAGTGCGAGGGCCAATTGATTAAAAAACTGATAGAACTCCTCAAATGGAATAGGCAACAAATCAATTCCAACGAGGTCACGCTCCGGTTTAACTCTCGCATACAAAGTACTCCTCCCCCCAGACTCTCTGCAGATTTTCAACTACCAATCATGCAATCTTCGCATCATCATTGTTAGAGATTTTTCATCTTTGACGAGAGGCTTCCCGTACTCGTATCTGTGTATCTGCACGTCCATGGGATCATAATGTACATCGTCGGGCAGGTAATCTTCAAGATTGCTATAACCGGGCACCATCCTCGGATCGACGATGTCGCTAGGCATCTTGAGCGGGGGGCACGATTGATTCCCTTGTTCGCCAAGCTGGGTAATTTGTTTCCCAGCTGCTCGTCGTTCTTTCATTCTTTGATCACTGACTGTACTTCTCGACAGCTTCGCTTCGGCCCATGTCTTTGCAATAATGCGCTCATAGTTGCCTTTCGGCGGAGACTTGGGTTGTTTTGCCAGGGCAGCCAGAGTGCGCTTCGCTTTCACCGGATCTACTTTCTCCTCCGGAGGTGGATGTCTCTGTGCTTTCAACCCTTCAAACCATTCCTTCGCTTCGGTTCGCGCGATCTTCGTGTTCTCCTCCGGGCTCATCTCGTATGGTAACTTCTCTAGAGTCTTCAGAGAAGGACCGAATCTATATGTCTTCCCGCCTCTGGCTGTACTGCTAGACGCCGGTCGAGCAGACGGAGCGGTTGTCTTCTTTACTTGCTTACGAGGCGGAGGAGAAGGACTACGACGCGCTGGAGCAGCTGCTGGAGCGGCAGCGGGTCTCTTCCGCCCTTGCTGACGAGGCAGAGAAGGAGGAGGCTGGCTGCTAGGGCGCACAGGCGCAGGCGGAGAAGGAGGCGGAGTGCCGCCACGCGCCGGAGAAGGAGCCGGCCGAGTGTCCTGATCGTCACTCGCCGGAGGAGGAGGCGGTGGAGGAGGCGAAGTGCCCTGACTCGCCGGAGGAGGAGGAGGAGGCGGAGGCATCTAGTTTTGAAGGTTGATGAGATCCTTCCGCCATAGGCATGGAGTCTTCAGAGCAGAACCCAGCCGAGTCTCCTCTTCACCGGTAGGGTGTGGTCAAGCAGGAGCTCCTCAAATCCCTCCATTATTTCATCCACCATCACCCTAGCATATCCTTCTAGAATCGGCCGGCAGTGAAAAATTGCGCTGGGTTCAGAAGGATAAACAGAGCTAACAGCCGCCTTGACCTTCATATTAATCCATTGCGTCATAAGGTGGCAATTTTGAGACTCTGTGATAGCATCCACGGGATAGCTGGCAGGAGCCGTCAAGACATGCTCCAGCTGAAGCAGCTCGGTGGAAGCCACGCTGCTTCTCCGCTGAGATGGCGGGGTAGCTTCGGGGGAAGCTTCGGCAGTTTGCTTGCTGCGATTTGCTTCTCGTTCCTCTATCCTAAGTACCCTTGCTTTAAGCGCCTGCAGTTCGGACTGCTGCACTTTCTTCCTCCTCTCCTGGCATTTGTAATCTCCTGCGTTCAGAAACCCAGCCTTCCACGGAATGGAGCGTGGCGTGCCTCATGTCCGCCCAGGGTGCTTAGGATTCCTGAGGGCCATCGTGAGCTCGTCCTTCTCTCTGTCTGGAACGAACGTCCCTTGCTACGCTGCTTCGATATACTGCTGAAGCCTCTTGACTGGTATATCCAATTGGTCGTCCGTCCAAATGCACTTCCCTGATACAGGGTCCAAGGTTCCGCCAGCCCCGAAGAACCAAGTCTGGCAACGGTCTAGCCAGTTCATTGTCTCTGGTTCGATCCCTTTTTCAAGCAGATCATTGTCAGCCTTTGCCCACTTAGGCCGAGCTATGAGGTAGCCACCTGACCCCGTGCGATGGTGAAGCTTCTTCTTTGAAGCATTTTTCTTGTTTGTCGCCGACATCTTCTTACTCCTTTTCGATGTCTTATGTGCCACAAATGCGGGCCAGTGATCTCTGATCTTCTCATATCTGCCCTTGAATTCTGGTGTCTCTTTTTTATCGACAAACCTATTCAGCTCTTTCTTCCACCTCCTGAATAGGTCTGCCATCCTCTTAAGAGCAAAAGACTTGATTAATTGCTCTTTAACTGGCTTCTCCGGATCATCCTCTGGCGGTAGGGTGAAATTTGACTTCAGCTCAGTCCAAAGATCATTATTCTGCATATCATTGACGTAACACACCTCAGGGTCTTCTGTAGCTGGCTTTAACCATTTCTGGATGCTAATCGGGATCTTGTCCCTAACCAGAACCCCGCACTGAGCAACAAATGCGTTCTTTGTTCGGATGGGTTCAATCGGTTGGCCGTCGGGCGCGATTGCTATGATCTCAATCCTTTCATCCGAGCTCAACTTTTTCTTCGGGCCTCTTCTCTTTACCTCAGCTGTGCTCGATCCGGAGGGCTAGAAAAAAGAACAAAGACTTAATTAATATGTGTACATACCAAAACAATGAATGCATCAATTAGCTAGTCAGCACAGGCTTAACTAATATATATACCTGGCCGGACTCGGTTCGGTCACCGGAGCCGTCATCATGGTCTCCTTCTTGCACCGGCATTGGGTCACCGGAGCCGTCCTCACGTTCTCCTTCTTGCACCGGCATTAGGTCACCGGAGCCAGCTTCTTCACCCTCTCCTTCCAGACCATCAGTGTCGTTGAGAAACAACGAGCAGACGGCATCACTTCCCATTGCGATTATGTCCCTCAACAACGCTTCCTTTTCTTCGTCTCAGGCGGTGTCCATAGTTTCTACAAATATTTACAACATGACAATTATTATTCACACATGACAGATGGATATATTAGTGGCAAACATAGAACTAGCTAGCTAATCACAGTAAGGAATCATATATATTAATTAGTGGCCTCGATGCTGCTTCTCTAGGGTTTGGGGTGGCCTCGACAACGCTTCAAGGGTTTGGGGTGGCCGAGAGAGAGTTTGTCGGGTAGGGGCGCGGCAGGAGGGGGTAGGAGACTGACATCGTTTTTTCTAGGGTTTGGGTGTCCTCGAGAGTTTTGGTCGAGCGAGAGGGTCGGGGGGTGCTTCCGCGGTATAAGTTATCACAGTCGAGAGGGGGTATATCGACCCCCACACATGTTGAAGTTATCGGGAGGGGGTTATATCGACAACGACGACATACGTACATGGGAAAATAATATTATCAGGGAGGGGGTATATCGACCCCCCTCGTGTTGAAGTTATCGGGAGGGGTATATCGACGACGACAGACCCGATAAAACATAAGAAAACGAAGAAGAAATAAAAAGAGGAGAAGAAGAAAGGAATAGCGGAGAAGATCGAAGAAAAAAAGAAGAAAAAAAGAGGAGAAGAAGAAAGGAATAGAGGAGAAAAAAATAGAAATCATTTTTTATTTTTTCTTCTTCTCCTCTTCTTTTTCTTCTTTTTTCCTCTTCTTATTTATTTCCCCTCTTCTCCTCCTTTCTTCATCTTCTTATTTTCCTTTTTCCTCTCATTCTTTTTCTTCTTCTTCCTTTCCTAGCTAGATATATAAAACTTTTCTAAAAATGTAACTTTTGCATATATAAAACCTTTTCTTCCTTCTTCTTCCTTCTATTCCTTCTTCCTAAATATATAAAACTTTTAAAAAAATGAAACTAACCTAAAATGTACTAAATCAAAGAACATATATATATATATATATATAAATTTTCTAAAAATCTAACTTTTGCATATATGTATTTTTAAAACATCATTACAATTGAAAAAATACATACATAGATACAAAAAACATGTAAAAAATACATACATACATATATGAACATACATCTAAAAAATACATATATCTAAAAAATACATACATACATATATATATGAAAATCTAAAAACATGTAAAAAATAGCATGTATAATTAAAAAAACTTGCACGGCGGCGGCGGGGCCGGCAGAGGCGCGGTGCTCACAGAGGCGGCGACGCGTTGGGGCAGGGGAGGGCGGCACGGCGACGGCGACGGGGCAAGGGCGGTGCGGCCGGGG
>NC_041390.1:586938486-586976968 GCF_002162155.2 Triticum dicoccoides
ACGGTGTCGGGCGAGGGTCGGGCAACAGCGAGGGCGCGGGGGACGGCGTCGACGGGCGCGGGCGACGGGGCAGGGGACGACGGCGCGCGGCGATGTTGTCGGGCGAGGGCGCGGGCCAGGGCGTCGGGCGAGGGCGCGGGCGACAGCGAGGGCACGGGCGGGGGCGGCGGGCGGCTTCGGGGCAGCCTGGCAGCGTCGATGTGCTCGGCGTCGTCGGGGGCAACTGGCGAGGAAAATGTGAAAATTTCCTAAGTGCTTGCTTATATAGCAAAGCCATTGGTCCCGGTTGGTGCCACGAACCGGGACCAATGCCCCCTTTGGTCCCGGTTCGTCCCACCAACCGGGACCAAAGGCCTTCTGCTGTCCCGCGCCCAAAAGTTTAGTCCCACCTCGCTAGTTGAGAGGGCTCGGGAGTGGTTTATAAGCGCTGTTGCGCCCACCCTCTCGAGCTCCTCTCAACTGCAGGCTTTCGGGCCTAATCTGTCACTATGTGCCTGTGGGCCTGCTGGGCCTCCTGCAGGTCTGAATCCTGGCCCATGGTAGGTTTTCTAGTCGTATTCAGGCCGTGGGGGCCCAGTAGGTGGCACTATTTTTATTTTTTTCTAGTTTTTTTGTTTTGTTTTCTGCATTATTTATTTTCATTTGTTTTTTGCGTTATTTTTAAATTCTTTTTGCTTTTAGTTTTAGAAAAATTATAAACTTTCTTTTGTTTTTGAGTCATTAGTTTATGAATAACTTTACTATAAAAATTGATTGTTGAGTCATTATACTCAATTTGGTAATTTTAGTTAGTCATAACAAATATTATAGGCATTTTTTTTGCTATTTAGTTTTTTCATTTCTACTTAGAACTAAATACTTATAGTTTTTTTGTGATTTCGTTTTTCTTTTAGGTCACAAAAATTATAAACTTTCTGTTAGTGCCATTAGTTCTAAAATTTGAATAGTTTAAATTTGATTTTTTTAAAATCTGTGTGAATCACAAGTTTGTGATTAACTTTACTAAAAAAATGAACATAGATGCACCTATAGAGAAAATTAAACCTAAATTCATAATCAATTTCTATGAATTTCAGAGAAATTCATTATGAATTTAGGTCAAATTTCCTGTATAGGGGCATCTATTTTCACTTTGAGAGGAGCTCAACAAGGCAGAGATGGACGGGCTTATAAACCGGTGTGGGCGCCCTTCGGTTGGCGAGGTGGGACTAAACTCCGGGTGCAACGAGGGCCAACCCTTTAGTCTCGGTTTGTGGCACAAACCGGGACTAATGGTCATGGGCCAGGGGCGAGCCCTATTTTTTCCAGTTTTTTTGTTTTCTTTGTTGCTTTATTTATTTTATTTTGTTTCTACTTACAACAAAATACTTCTTGTTGCTATTTTTATTTTTATTTTCCAGTTTTTTTGTTTTGTTTTATGTATTATTTATTTTCTTTTGTTTTTTGCTTTATTTTTTAATTCCTTTTTGCTTTTAGGTCAGCAAAATTATAAACTTTCTGTTAGTGCCATTAGTTTTAGAAAAAATATAAACTTTCTGTTAGTGCCATTAGTTTTCAAATTTGAATAGTTAAAACTTGAATTCTTTGAAATTTGTGTGAATCACAAGTTTGTGATTAACTTTACTAAAAAAATGAACATAGATGCACCTATAGAGAAAATTCGACCTAAATTCATAGTTTTCAAATGAACTCTGAAAAAGTTGGCATAGCATAGTCGTGTGTTACAAATTTGGCATCATATCATCATAATAGTTGCGGGAGAAAGTCTTCACTTTTTCTTCTCTTGTGTCATTTGCTTATTGCGTCGTAACCATGGATAATCTTCATCGTTTATCAGGATGCTTGGGTCAGCCTTGACATTGAAGGGAGGAATTTCATGAAACTTTTCATAATCTTCAGACATGTCTGTCTTGCCCTCCACTCCCAGGATGTCCCTTTTTGCTGAAAGAACTATGTGGTGCTTTGGCTCATCGTATGATGTATTCCTTTCCTTATCTTTTCTTTTTCTCGGTCTGGTAGACATGTCCTTCACATAGATAACCTGTGCCACATCATTGGCTAGGACGAACGGTTCGTCAGTGTACCCAAGATTTTTCATCCACTGTTGTCATTCCGTACTGTGGGTCTACATGTAGCCCGCCTCCTGACATATTGACCCATTTGCACTTAAACAAAGGGACCTTAAAATCTTGTCCGTAGTCAAGTTCCCATATGTCCACTATGTAACCATAATATGTGTCCTTTCCCTTCTCAGTTGTTGCATCAAAGCGGACACCGCTGTTTTGGTTGGTTCTCTTTTGATCTTGGTTAATCGTGTAAAATGTATTCCCATTTATCTTGTATCCTTTGTAAATCAATACAGTCAAAGATGGTCCCTTGGACAACAAGTACAACTCATCACAAAAAGTGTTGTCACCTCTGAGACGTGCTTCCAACCAATTGCTGAAAGTCCTAATGTGTTCACATGTAATCCAGTCGTCGCACTGCTCCGGGTGTTTGGAGCGCAGACTTTTCTTGTGTTCATCGACATACGGGGTCACCAAGGTAGAGTTCTGTAGAACTGTGTACTGTGCTTGAGACCAAGAATATCCGTCCCTGCATATTATTGAGTCACTTCCAAGAGTGCCTTTTCCAGTCAGTCTCCCCTCATACCGCGATTTAGGGAGACCTATCTTCTTAAGGCCAGGAATGAAGTCAACACAAAACCCGATGACATCCTCTGTTTGATGGCCCATGGAGATGCTTCCTTCTGGCCTAGCACGGTTACAGACATATTTCTTTAGGACTCCCATGAACCTCTCAAAGGGGAACATATTGTGTAGAAATACGGGCCCCAGAATGACAATCTCGTCGACTAGATGAACTAGGACATGCGTCATGATACTGAAGAAGGATGGTGGGAACACCAGCTCGAAAATGACAAGACATTGCGCCACATCACTCCTTAGCCTTGGTACGATTTCTGGATCAATCACCTTCTGAGAGATTGCATTGAGGAATGCACATAGCTTCACAATGGCTAATCGGACGTTTTCCGGTAGAAGCCCCCTCAATGCAACCGGAAGCAGTTGCGTCATAATCACGTGGCAGTCATGAGACTTTAGGTTCTGGAACTTTTTCTCTGGCATATTTATTATTCCCTTTATATTCGACGAGAAGCCAGTCGGGACCTTCATACTGAGCAGGCATTCAAAGAAGATTTCTTTCTCTTCTTTCGTAAGAGCGTAGCTGGCAGGACCTTCATACTGCTTCGGAGGCATGTCGTCTTTTTCGTGCAAACGTTGCAAATCCTCCTATGCCTCAGGTGTATCTTTTGTCTTTCCATACACACCCAAGAAGCCTAGCAGGTTCATGCAAAGGTTCTTCGTCACGTGCATCACGTTGATTGAAGAGCGGACCTCTAGGTCTTTCCAGTAGGGTAGGTCCCAAAATATAGATTTCTTTGGGTGTGTGTCCCTCAGCGTCATTTGGAACAGCAAGTGCGCCGGGACCCTTTCCAAAGATTACGTGTAAATCATTGACCATAGCAAGTACGTGATCACCGGTACGCATGGCGGGCTTCTTCCGGTGATCTGCCTCGCCTTTGAAATGCTTGCCTTTCTTTCTACATTGATGGTTGCTCGGAAGAAATCGACGATGGCCCAGGTACACATTCTTCCTGCATTTGTCCAGG
The DNA here is from genome assembly GCF_002162155.2 of Triticum dicoccoides. Classification (NCBI taxonomy): domain Eukaryota; kingdom Viridiplantae; phylum Streptophyta; class Magnoliopsida; order Poales; family Poaceae; genus Triticum; species Triticum dicoccoides. Next base: position 586,942,160 of record NC_041390.1, read on the forward strand.
TATATACTTTCAGTGTCATCTAAACAGTGTGTTCATGCGTGGTATCCTTTCTTTGTCTGTCCTGAAAGGTTACTGAGAGCGGGCCAATCGTTGATGGTCATGAACAGCAACGCCTTTAGGTTAAATTTCTCTTGTCTGTGCTCATCCCACGTACGTACACCGTTTCCATTCCACAACTGTAAAAGTTCTTCAACTAATGGCCTTAGCTACACATCAATGTCGTTGCTGGGTTGCTTAGGGCCTTGGATGAGAACTGGCATCATAATGAACTTCTGCTTCATGCACATCCAAGGAGGAAGGTTATACATACATAGAGTCACAGGTCAGGTGCTGTGATTGCTGCTCTGCTCCCCGAAAGGATTAATGCCATCCGCGCTTAAAGCAAACCATACGTTCCTTGGGTCCTTTGCAAACTCATCCCAGTACTTTCTCTCGATTTTTCACCACTGCGACCCGTCAGCGGGTGCTCTCAACTTCCCGTCTTTCTTACGGTCCTCACTGTGCCATCGCATCGACTTGGCATGCTCTCCGTTTTTGAACAGACATTTCAACCGTGGTATTATAGGAGCATACCACATCACCTTTGCAGGAACCCTCTTCCTGTGGGGCTCGCCATGAACATCACCAGGGTCATCTTGTCTGATCTTATACCGCAATGCACCGCATACCGGGCATGCGTTCAGATCCTTGTATGCACCGCGGTATAGGATGCAGTCATTAGGGCATGCATGTATCTTCTTCACCTCCAATCCTAGAGGGCATACGACCTTCTTTGCTGCGTATGTACTGTCGGGCAATTTGTTATCCTATGGAAGTTTCTTCTTCAATATTTTCAGTAGCTTCTCAAATCCTTTGTCAGGCACAGCATTCTCTGCCTTCCACTGCAGCAATTCCAGTAGGGCACCGAGCTTTGTGTTGCCATCTTCGCAATTGGGGTACAACCCTTTTTTGTGATCCTCTAACATGCGATCAAACTTCAGCTTCTCCTTTTGACTTTCGCATTCCGTCCTTGCATCGACAATGACCCGGCAGAGATCATCATCATCGGGCACATCGTCTGGTTCCTCTTGATCTTCAACAGCTTCACCCATTGCAGCATCATTGGGCACATCGTCTGGTTCCTCTTGATCTTCACCAGCTCCCCCCGTTGCAGCATCACCGTATTCAGGGGGCACATAGTTGTCATCATACTCTTCTTATTCGTCGTCTTCCATCATAACCCCTATTTCTCCGTGCCTCGTCCAAACATTATAGTGTAGCATGAAACCCTTGTAAAGCAGGTGGGTGTGAAGGATTTTCCGGTTAGAGTAATACATCATATTCCCACATTTAGTGCATGGACAACACATAAAACCATTCTTCTTGTTTGCCTCAGCCACATCGAGAAACTCATGCACGCCCTTAATGTACTCGGAGGTGTGTCTGTCACCGTACATCCATTGCCGGTTCATCTGCGTGCATTATATATAATTAAGTGTCCAAATTAATAGAAGTTCATCATCACATTAAAACCAAAGTACATACATAGTTCTCATCTAACGACATATAGCTCTCTAGAGCATCTAATTAATTAAACCATACATTGAAACTATGTAAAACATTTAAATGCGAAAACAAAGGCGATCATAATCGCAACCAAGGTAATAATTGATCCAACGGCATAATGATACCAAGCCTCGGTATGAATGGCATATTTTCTAATCTTTCTAATCTTGAAGCGCATTGCATCCATCTTGATCTTGTGATCATCGACGACATCCGCAACATGCAACTCCAATATCATCTTCTCCTCCTCAATTTTTTTATTTTTTCCTTCAAGAAATTGTTTTCTTCTTCAACTAAATTTAACCTCTCGACAATAGGGTCGGTTGGAATTTACGGTTCACATACATCCTAGACAAATAAAATCTATGTCACGTTGGTCGGCATAATTTTCATAAACAATAAATGAACCAATAGTTATAAAGATAATATATACCACATCCGAATCATAGACAGGACGAGGGTCGATGGGGGCGGATACCAAAACCATTGCACTATATAAGATGCAATAATAAAAGTAAGAAAATAATATAAGTATCTATGTAAACATACAAGTAAGAATATTTTTTCCTTTCAGAAAGAAGATAAGAACAAGAGGCTCACCACGGTGGTGCCGACGATGAGATCGACGCGGGTGACCGACGACTGTGAAGACGGGGACAGGGAGTGACGGACCGCTAAACCTAGACAAATATTGAGGAAAATGGAGCTTGGAGGTCGGGCTTGGTGAGGAGAAAGCTTAAGTAGTGTTTCTTGGGCATTCCATCGAACACCTTGTGTGCATAGGAGGTGAGCTAGAGCACCACCAAGCCCTCTCCCCCTCGGCCAGAAAAAACAGAGCAGTGTGCTCTGCTCTTGCGCGAGGGGGTATATATAGGCACCACCACTGGTCCCGATTGGTGGCATGAACCGGGACTAAAGGGGAGCCTTTGGTCCCGGTTCATGCCACCAACCGGGACCAATGGTGGTGGGCCAGGAGCGAGGCCCATTGGTCCCGGTTCGTCCCACCAACCGGGACCAAAGATCCAGACAAACCGGGACCAATGGCCCACGTGGCCCGGCCGGCCCCTTGGGCTCATGAACCGGGTCCAATGCCCCCATTGGTCCTGGTTCTAGACTCAACCGGGCTAATGGGCTGACCCGGCCTGGACCTTTGCCCCCTTTCCTACTAGTGATTCTTAGGAACATACATAAGCTTGGCAATTTTAGTGGGAGAACTAGGAGTACTCTTTACGGGAGAAAAGGTGGTTCCCAAGTTGGCAATGATACCCTCAAGTTTATCGATTCTAGTGGAATCTAGATTTATTTTCTCATTAACCATATGTTCCTTCTCCTTAATATTTTTCAAAGTCATTCCTACCTTAGATCCATATTGAGTAATTTGATTATGGATCTTTTTATCTAGATTTTCAATGGACTCAATGGTAGCAACTTTGTTTCCAACAATTTCAAGCCTTTGCACAACATGCACCAAAGTTAACATAGTTCCATTAACCAAAAGAGGTGGTGAGCCAAATAAATCTATCATAGCATTATAAGAATCAAAAGTATGGCTACCCAAGAAATTCCCCCCGGTAATGGTACCAAGGATATATCTATACCAAGGACTAGCACCTACATAAAAATTGCAAAGAAGAACTGAAGTAGATTGCTTCCTGGTAGATCTATTTTGAGCATTGCAAATTCTATACCAAGCGTCTTTCAGATTTTCTCCCTCCCTTTGTTTAAAATTTAGGACTTCATTCTCGGGAGATAACAGAGAAGAAATAGGACTAGCCATGATGACAAGGCAAACGAGAAAAAGGCAAACGGAAAAGGAGAAGGAGGTTGGGAAAGAGAGGGTGAATAAAATGGCAAGGGTGAAGTGGGGGAGAGGAAAATGAGAGGCAAATGGCAACTAATGTAATGCGAGAGATAGGGATTGTGATGGGTACTTGGTATGTTGAATTTTGTGCAGACTCCCCGGCAACGGCGCCAGAAATTCTTCTTGCTACCTCTTGAGATTGCGTTGGATTTCCTCGAAGAGGAGAGGATGATGCAACAGAGTAGCGTAAGTATTTCCCTCAGTTTTTGAGAACCAAGGTATCAATCCAGTAGGAGGCTACACGCAAGTCCCTCGTACCTACACAAAAACAATAGCTCAACGCAACCAACGCGATTAGAGGTTGTCAATCCCTTCACGGTCACTTATGAGAGTGAGATCTGATAGATAGTATTTTTGATATTTTTGATATAGAGATGCAAAGTGAAAAGTAAAAGGCAAAGTAAAAAAGCAAAGCAATAATAAAGTGATGGAGATTGATATGATGATAATAGACCCGGGGGCCATAGGGTTCACTAGTGGCTTCTCTCAAGAGCATAAGTATTCTACGGTGGGTGAACAAATTACTATTGAGCAATTGATAGAATTGAGCATAGTTATGAGAATATCTAGGTATGATCATGTATATAGGCATCATGTCCGAGACAAGTAGACCGACTCCTGCCTGCATCTACTACTATTACTCCACTCATCGACCGCTATCTAGCATGCACCTAGAGTATTAAGATAAAAACAGAGTAACGCTTTAAGCATCTACTACTACTACTAGACAAGGAGTACGTCAGTGGAGCTCTGAGGGGCCCACGAGGCAGGGGGGCGCGCCCCCCACCCTCGTGAGCGCCTCTTGCCTCCCTTGGAGTACGGTCCAAGTCTCCTGGATCACGTTCGGTGAGAAAAATCACGTTCCCGAAGGTTTCATTCTGTTTGGACTCCGTTTGATATTCCGTTTCTTCCAAACACTGAAATAGGCAAAAAAACAGCAATTCTGGGCTGGGCCTCCGGTTAATAGGTTAGTCCCAAAAATAATATAGAAGTGGAAAAATAAAGCCCAATATAGTACAAAACAGTAGATAATATAGCATGGAGCAATCAAAAATTATAGATACATTGGAGACGTATCACCCACGACCGGAAAACCTTGTCTGGGCTAAAGTCCATGTTGTGATAGGTCTAGGAAAGCTGAGGACTCATCGCCAGGCCGGCCAAATGTGACCCAGCCATCTTGGCAAGCTTCTGGACAGAAAGTTGGCTGCTATGTTTGGATATCTTCTAGATGGCCATTAGGGCTGATCTCTTGGGGTTAAGGTTTTCTTAGGAGGTTCAAGAGGCTCAGGAAAAATCAGGGCCAAAGGATCAAGGAAAAATACACTTGCTGTACAAAGTGCAATTTTGGACTAGAAGAGAAATTATTTTTTGTAGCAAAAATATTACAAAAAGTCATGCAATATTTTTGCTTGAGAAGGTGGGCCATGGTTCAAAGAATATTCAGGAATTATTTCAGAATTTTTGGATCAATAAAAATGGGGGTTGCTTTGGAGCACTAGTTTCTGAAATAAGTTTTAGAAGAGAAAATGAATATATATTTTTTCATGAAAAATATTCATTTGATTATTTTGGGGATTTTTTAGAGAAATAGGATTGAATGAGAAGTAGATAGGTCACTTGGGTGAAAGTCAAGGGCATGCCCAAGTGATAAATCCAAGGCAAAGGCAAAACCAAGTTCGAAAAAAGAGAGAAGGCAAAATCCAGGCTGTCATATTGTGTCATTATCCAGGCAAGTTGATCAGCATGGTAGGTGGTCCGGATTGGAAGAAAATGTGCCACCTTCATTAAGGTGTCCACTATGACCCATATTGTGTCATTTCCTCGGTGAGTCCTTGGTAAAACGGTGATGAAATCCATGCAGACATCGTGCCATTTCCAGTGTGATACGGGTAAAGGTTGAAGGAGTTCGGTGGGTTTTTGGTTTTCCGCCTTTACCTGGTTGCATATATCACAACCAGCCACATAGTAAGCGATGTCGTTCTTCATTCCATTCCACCAGAATACCTGACGAAGGTCTTCGTACATTTTAGTGCCACCTGGGTGAATTGAGTACGGCGATTCATGTGCTTCTGCCAATATCTTCTTCCTCGGACCTTCTTGGCCGGGTCGCAAATCCTTCCTCAGAACCTTAGCGTACCTTGCTGATCTCTAGAGAAATCCTGTGTCTGTCCCTCTTGCATATGCTTGGCATATAATTGCAATGATTTGTCATCTGCTTGAGCGCTACGAATTTCTTCTTCAAGGGTAGGAGCAACTTCCAATATACTGGCAAGACTGGCATCCATGATTACCAAATTGAGCTGAGCGAATTCTTCATAAAGCTTAGGAGGCAAAGATTCCATTAGAGCATTCAGGTTGGCCGGTTTGCGGCTGAGGGCATCAGCAACCACGTTAGCTTTGCCCGGGTGATAATTTATACCGAGGTCGTAATCCTTAACCAACTCGAGCCATCTTTGCTGACGAAGGTTCAAATCGGGCTGAGTGAATATATACTTGAGACTCTTGTGGTCGGTAAATATCTGGCACCTCTTTCCGATAAGATAGTGCCTCCAAATCTTCAAAGCGTGCACCACCGCAGCCAATTCCAAATCATGAGTGGGATAATTTCCCTCGTGTGGCCATAGTTGTCGGGATGCATAAGCCACAACCTTGCTATCTTGCATAAGTATGCATCCAAGGCCTTTTCTGGAGGTGTCACAGTAGACATCAAAACTGCGGTAGACGTCGGGAAGAGTCAATACTGGTGCTGACGTCAGTCTAATTTTCTGCTCATTGAAACTCTGTTCGTAGTCCTTAGTCCATTCAAACTTCTTATCCTTCTTTAGGAGCTCTATCATGGGCTTGGCAATCTTGGAGAATCCTTCAATAAAACGGCGATAATATCCGGCTAGTCCAAGGAAACTTCGGATTTCTAAGACTGTCGTGGGTGCGGACCAATCAAGCACATCTTTTACCTTGCTTGGGTCCATGGCTATTCCTTCTGCCGAGAGAACATGCCCTAAAAATCCAACTTGCTTGAGCCAAAACTCACATTTGCTGAACTTGGCATAAAGCTGATGATCGTGGAGCCTTTGCAAAACTGCTCGGAGGTGGTCCTTGTGTTCGTCTTTGCTTTTTGAGTAAATGAGGATGTCATCAATGAAGACCACCACAAATTTGTCCAAGAAGTCTGTCGGTGTACTAGATTAGGGGTACCCTAGTACCCCGAACTTGTGCACGGGCAGTTGCAGCACCCCGCGGCAAAGGCTTGCCGGGTGATCGCCAAGATCCCCCAAGGTTCCCTTGGAGCCATCCAAGAACAAAGTATTTAGGCTAAGGAGACAAGACCCCGGCAAGGGGAGCTTGCCGGGAAGGCCAACCAAGGCGCTCCAATGAACTTGCCGCGACGCGCCACGCGCTCTGGCAAGGCGACAAGGCCCCGGGAAGACAAACCAGGGTACCTCGAAGCCCGGTGAGCGACAAGCTTCCGGACCCGACAAGATAACAACATCGGCAAGGCGCTTGCCGCGGCAGACGGCCACTCTGCGTCCACGCTCCAGCGCATCCACCAACGTGTCGCTCTGGAGGCCTCTCCGGGCGTACGTGGCGGGAGGCTGTGCAGCCAGCGGTGCGCAGTGGCATGCGAAGCTGACAAGATTGCCATCATGGCGAACGGTGGCGCCCCTAACGGTCCTTTTCTGCACTGTTCGGGCGACTCAGACGGGCATTTAATGCCCTTGTCCCCTGCCGTCAGGGTTAGGTAGGGTGCACTGTGCAAGCAACTGTATCAACTACCTCGCTTCTTATGTTTTTACCCTCCTCTGCGTTGCCACCTGTCGGTGACCCCTTTAGCGTATAAAAGGAGGCCCATGCACAACGTAGAGGAGGTTCGGCTCATAGGTTCGAAGCCTCAGACAGTTTGCTTCGATCGATCCGTAGCCCAGAGAACATCACACTCTCGCTTTGGAGAGCAAGAACACCAGATAATACAACCAGACAAGCAGCAGTAGGAGTGTTATCTCTCCGGAGAGCTCCAAAGCTGGGTAAACTGCTCGTGTGCCTCGCCTCGATCCGCTCTTCGTGCGATCTCCGCCCCCCGCCGAACCGAAAGGGGCACGGTCCGCCGGCCCCATAGGTGTTCGAGGATCAGTTTCCCCGACATCTTTGGCGCGCCAGGTAGGGCGCGTCGAGATTGTGTGAACCTGATCCGGTGTTCACACGAGCTAGATCTTCATTCCCTTCATCAACATGCCACTGAAGAAGAAGACTTCGGCGGCAGCCGCTCCATCCACGTCATTTCCGCCACCGTTGGAGCAAATAGGTGGTGGAGTGGACGCCGGCGGAAGAACAGCCGTCGATGAGGGTGCTCACAGTGCTGCTAAGTCCCAGGACAAGGCTGCACAAACCTCGACGACTGTACAAGTTCCGCGCCACTCTCAAGAGGGGCAAGATCAACAGCATCATGGCGCTCGCAGCACCATGCGCATGTTAGACCAAGGCCAAGCTGGTGGATCTCGGGCCGCTCAAGACCAGCATGCACGCCATCGTGCTGGCACGAGCGGGGCGCGGTCGCCTGGACGGGATACTGCTCCTTCTAACATAGTTAGAAGTTCGAGCACGTCCCTCTCCTCGCGCCGTCCGCCACTGCCACCCACTACCCCAGCAGAAGCTTTGGCGCGAGCTCAACTTCTCCTAGATTACCCTCCGATGTCAGACAAGATCGACGAATGGAGAGCCACTATCCAGAGTCTCATCGACTACGCCAACGGCGATACTCCACGGCGGCCGAGCGCGTCGCCGCCGCGGCAGGACCGCCGGACGCGAGCCGGTGGCGACGAAACGGGCGGAGGTGCAACTACCATGCAATCACCGCCCCGAAGGCCAAGATCGCCGACTCGTCGGATCCACCTCGACAGCGACTCCACTGCATCGTCGGATCCACGAGCTCGTCGTGATCAGCGCCAAGTTCTTCATGATCGACAACAAGAAGACGCTCGAACCCGCATCGAGCGCCGAAGAGAAGCGCGACGTCAATCCGACAAGCGCGCTGGGCCCTCTGTTGACATGCATGCGCCAGGGGAACCAGGCGATCTGCCGTATGCGGTAGGTTGTCCTGCGTTCACTCGTGAGCTGCGGCAAGTCCAGTGGCCCAGTACAAAGAACTTCAAGCCAGACGTACCGGAGAAGTACGACGGCAAGACGCATCCGTCAGAGTTCCTCAGCATTTACACTATTGCGGTGCAAGCTGCCGGGGGACGAGATGACAAGATCCTTGCCAACTACTTCCCGCTGGTGCTCAAGCCTAATGTCAGATCCTGGCTCATGCACTTGCCGGACAACTCCATATCCTCTTGGGCCGATCTGTGCCATCAGTTTGTCGGCGCCTTTACCGGCGGACACAAGCCTCATGGCCAGGAGAGTGATCTTCATTTGCTCGCCCAGAAGGAAGGAGAGCCCCTGCGCAAGTACATTCAGAGATTCAGTAGCATGCAGCACAACATCCCAGACGTCCACCTTGCCGCGGTGATCAGCGCGTTCCATCAGAACATGCGGAACCGCAGGATGCGGGAGGAAATGGTGATGTGCAAGATCAGGGACGTCAGTGAGTTATATGCATTGGCCGACAAGTGCGCGCGTGCTGAGGAAGGGAGGAGACTCCCCAGAGAAAATATAGGAGCGGGAGGATCTGACAGCGAAGATGCCGCCCCGACAAGGAAACCGGCGGCGGAACAACAGAAGGAGGAAAGGCAAAGAAGTGCTAGTTGTTGAGCAGTCCGGCAACGGTGGCGGCGCCAAGGAAGCCAAAGCTGGTTACTCCGGCAAGGAGGTTGCCGCGGAGGTGGTGGTCGCCGACAAGCAGGACGGCACCAACAAGCAGTATTGCAAGATTCACCGCACCAAGGGCCATGATCTTCAGAACTGCAAGAGGGTCGAGCAGCTCGTTGAGCAACAGAAAGTTGAATACGAGCGGCGCGACAAAGAGAAGGCCCAGGAAGGAGCTGGTGGATCCGGCAAGAAACGTCCCGGCCGAGGAGGACGCCGCGGCAAGGCCAAGCAGCAGCAAGGAGACAGACCTCCTCGCGGCCGCGACAAGGATGAAGATGACGGCGACGATGAAGATATGGATGATGAGGAGACCCATGAGCAGGAGTTCCAGAAAGCTACAAAGGTCCTGTGCGTTGACGGTGGTGCTTCTCTGCATGCCTCGCACCGCCAGCTCAAGCAGTGGATGCAGGAGGTTAATGCAGCAGAACCACCCGTCGAGTCACGCAGGCCTCTGAAATGGTCTAGCACGCCTATCATCTTTGATATTGAGGACCACCCGGATCGCATAACTGCGGTCGGGTGCTTGCCGATGTTGGTTTCACCAACAATCCGCAACCTCAAGGTCACTAAGATGCTAGTTGACGGCGGGGCCGGTTTGAACTTGATCTCCTCCATGGTGCTCCAGAAGCTCCAGATCCCTGACAGCGAGCTCGAAGAGACCGGCACATTTCAAGGAATCAACCCGGGAAGGAGCAAGCCAAAGGGAAAGATCACGTTGCCGGTAACATTTGGCAGTGAGCTGAACTTGAGGACTGAGAGGGTCACGTTTGACGTTGCCGACTTTCCATTACCTTACAATGGAATCCTTGGCCGTCCGGCACTCGCCAAGTTCATGGCAGCCTCTCACTATGCATACAACATACTGAAAATGCCAGGCCCAATAAGTGTCATCTCTGTCCCTGGCGACAAGAAGGATGCTCTTATCTGTGCCGACAAGATCTACTGGGAAGCAGCAGCCGCAGCAGAATGGAGGACACTTGCCGCTGAAGCTCCCGGGGGGAAGAAGAATACCAAGTCCGGCAAGAGCTCTGATGCCCACTCCGGCAAGCGCACCTCTTCGGAGTGCTGCGCTACCGTCGAGGACGCACCATCGAGCTCCACCGTCAAGTGCAAGAAAGCGATGGCAGCTCCACCTACGACTAAGAAGGTGTCCACTAAGGAGGATGGCACTGGTGGTACCTTCACCATCAGCGCCACTCTTGACCCCAAATAGGAAAGCGCGCTCGTTGCTTTCCTGTGGGCGAATGTCGACATGTTTGCGTGGCAACCGTCTGATATCCCCGGTGTTCCCAGGAAAGTGATTGAGCACCACCTTGCCGTCTGTCCTCATGCGCGGCCTGTCAAGCAGAGAGTCAGGAAGCAGGCAGTTGAGCGCCAAGAATTCATTGCAGAAGAAATCAAGAAGTTGGAAGCAGCAGGCCTTGTCAGAGGAGTACTCCATCCCACGTGGTTGGCCAATCCTGTTGTTGTGCGCAAAGCTAACGGGAAATGGAGACTTTGTATTGACTTCACCGATGTTAATAAAGCTTGTCCCAAAGACCCATTTCCCTTGCCGCGTATTGACCAGATTGTTGACTCCACAGCCGGATGTCATTTGCTTTCATTTCTTGATGCATACTCAGGATATCATCAGATCTTCATGGCAGAAGAAGATGAAGAGAAAACCACATTTATCACCCCGTGTGGCACATACTGCTTCGTACGGATGCCTTTTGGTTTGAAGAATGCTGGTTCAACATTCGCAAGAGTAGTTCACCATGCTTTTGAGCCACAAATACACAGAAATGTGGAAGCTTACATGGATGACATAGTGGTCAAGAGCAAGAACAAAGCGACCTTGATTCAAGATTTAGACAAAACATTTGCAAACCTGCGCAAGATCAACCTCAAGCTTAACCCTGAGAAGTGCGTGTTTGGAGTCCCTTTCGGCAAGCTTCTCGGGTTCTTCGTGTCTCAGCGGGGAATTGAAGCCAATCCCGACAAGATCAAAGCCATCGAGCAGATCGAAGCACCAAAGCGCGTCAAGGATGTACGAAGGCTTGTCGGCTGCGTGGCTGCTCTCAGCAGGTTTATCTCTAGATCTGCTGAGCGCGCTCTGCCATTTTTCAAAATTTTGAAAAAGGCAGGTCCAATGAAATGGACTCCGGAAGCGGAGGCTGCGCTGCAGGACTTGAAGAGATACATGTCCTCCACTCCAACGCTTGTCGCACCTAAGCCGCAAGAGAAGTTGCTGCTGTATATAGCAGCAACCAATCAAGTGGTTAGTGCTGCGTTAGTGGCTGAGAGGGAGGCAGATGATGAGCCAGCAACCACGGTAGATCCATCCAGCGACAAGCAGGGGGCTTCGTCGACAAGCTCTGGCCCCGACAAACATGAGTTTACGCAGGAGCATGATAAGATGCCAAGGAGAATGGTGCAGCGCCCAGTTTACTTTGTCAGTTCCCTTCTGCAGGGGGCTAGATCAAGGTACTCTGGTGTGCAGAAGTTGCTTTTCGGCCTCCTCATGGCCTCGAGAAAGCTGCGCCATTACTTCCAAGCACATGAGATCATAGTCGTCACTCGCTTTCCGCTGAAGAGGATACTGCAAAATCCAGAAGCAACAGGCAGGATTGTCGAGTGGGCGCTGGAACTGTCAAGCTTTGGCCTCAAGTTTGAGAGCACCTCAACTATCCAAAGCAGAGCATTGGCAGAGTTCATAGCAGAGTGGACACCAACCCCAGATGAAGAAATTCCAGAAACGAGCATCCCCGTCAAAGAGGCAAGCAAAGAGTGGCTGATGTACTTCGATGGAGCCTTCTCGCTACAAGGCGCCGGTGCAGGTGTGCTCCTTGTCGCACCCACCGGAGAGCACCTCAAGTACGTAGTCCAGATGCACTTTCCCAAAGAGCAAGCAACCAACAATACTGCAGAGTATGAAGGATTGCTTGCCGGTCTCAGAATCGCAGCAGACCTTGGGATTAAGAAGCTCATTGTCAGGGGTGACTCACAGCTTGTCGTTCGACAAGTGAACAAGAACTACCAGAGTCCGTTGATGGAAGCATATGTCGATGAAGTGAGGAAGCTAGAGGAGCACTTTGACGGCCTACAAATGGAGCATATCCCAAGAGCTCAGAATGATATTGCTGATGGCCTGTCAAAGTGCGCTGCACTAAAGTTACCTGTGGAACCAGGGATCTTTGTGCTTAAGTTGACTCAACCATCCGTAACACCATCAACTGGACAAAGAAAAAAGAGGAAGTTGGTTTCTGGTGACTACTTTCCGGCAGAGCTCCCCGAAGTCGCCGCCAAGAAAGTCCCCAAGATCAACACCAAGGATGCTGAGGGGCAGTCTGCTCCGGAAAGCCTAATGGTTTGTTCCGTTGAAGTAGACGCTCCCGACAAGTTTTGCTCCGGCAAGCTTGCCGGGGAACATCAAGCTCCGGCAGGGCCGCAAATCCTTGTCGTAGAAGCAGATGTTCCCGCAGCAGCAGATGCGCCTTTAGTCCTTGTTGTCGAGCCACAGGCTCCAGCATGGGCACAGCAGATTGTCCGTTTCCTTCAGACAGGAGAACTTCCCGAAGAGCAAGAAGAAGCGGAAAGAGTAGCCCGGCAGTCAAGTATGTACCAGTTTGTCGATAGCATACTGTACAGAAGAAGACTCAACGGTGTGAAATTGAAGTGTATTCGCCGGGATGATGGACAAAAGTTGTTGGCAGAGATACATGGAGGCATATGTGGCCACCACATAGGCGCAAAGAGCACTTGCCGGCAAAGCTTTCCGGCAAGGTTTCTTTTGGCCGACAGCCCTCTAGGATGCAACTGCACAAGTAACCAAGTGTGAAGCGTGCCAGTTCCACTCCAAACAGATACATCAGCCAGCTCAAACTCTCCAGATGATCCCTTTATCCTGGCCATTTTCGGTCTGGGGGCTCGATATCCTCGGCCCCTTCCCCCGAGCCGTCGGGGGCTTTGAGTACTTGTACATCGCAATCGACAAGTCCACAAAGTGGCCGGAAGTGCAGCCAGTGAGGAAGGTGACAGCACAGTCAGCAGTCAAGTTCTTCAGGTCGATTGTTTGCCGTTTCGGGATTCCCAGCAGGATCATCACCGACAACGGCACGCAATTCACGAGCCGCACCTTCATGCAGTACGTCCAAGACCTTGGCGCCAAGGTCTGCTTTGCTTCTGTTGCTCATCCGAGAAGCAACGGTCAAGCAGAGAGGGCAAATGCTGAAGTGCTGCGCGGGCTCAAGACCAGAACTTTCAACAGGCTGCACAGGTGCGGAAGGAACTGGATCGAGGAGCTGCCGGTGGTTCTTTGGTCGATCAGAATGACGCCAAATCGAGCCACTGGCCAGACACCTTTCGCTCTAGTCTATGGAGCAGAGGCAGTTCTCCCCATGGAACTCGTATACGGATCACCTCGAGTGCTCGCTTATGATGAGCTTGAGCAAGAACAGCTGCGGCAAGACGACGCGCTGCTCCTTGAGGAAGATCGTCTTCAGGCTGCTGTACGAGCTGCTCGATACCAGCAAGCTTTGCGCCGCTATCATAGCCGCATAGTTAAAGCTAGAAGCTTCGAGGAAGGCGACCTTGTTCTTCGGCGCGTTCAATCCGCCAAGAATTCCAACAAGTTGACGCCGAAGTGGGAAGGCCCTTATCGGGTGAGACAAGTCACAATGCCTGGCGCTGTCCGCCTTGAGACCGAAGATGGCATTCCAGTGAGCAACTCCTGGAACATAGAACATCTTCGTAAGTTTTTCCCATAAGGTGCGGTTGCCGGAACCCATTCCGGCAACCACCTTTTGTACAAGTCTTGCCGCTGTTGCATGTAATCCTTTGTACAAAGCCGGGCACAGATCCCGTGCATAAGTAAAACCCCATGTGCTCCGCATAGCTTGTCCATTTAATGCATTAGTTCTTTTCGTGCATGTGATTATCTGACACTTTGTGCAGCACTTACATCCGGTAAGCAGTAACGGACCGAAGTGCTCCATATTATTATTTTCTCTTCTTTCTTTTTCTTTTAAAGGAAAAGAAGGTTCTCTCGCACACAAGTTTGCCGGGGGGAAGGAGAAGATTGTGGTGTGGGCCAGGCGTCGTTCAAGCAAAGACTTGCCTTATCGGGAAGCAAATAACAGAAAAGCTAAGTTGCCAAAGTTTGAGCAATCACTTTTTTTTAAAATTTTTGAGTTATCTTCCTCGAACGACCCTGCTTTGTATGGAAAACCTGTGCGCGGAGGAACCAACTCGTGGCTAGTTGCGCCCTTACTTTTTTTCGAGTCCGCTCAACAGCTTAAGCGTGCAGCATCTAGTCACGACAAGGTTTCTTGTCGGAAGCAGCGCCGCCAGCAGGCTGCTGAAGTTCCGCACTCAGCGCTCGCGGCTCGGGCGCCTGCGCCGACAAGTTCCCTAGAAGCGTAGGGTGAAAACATACAAAGGGAGGAATCTAGTAGAGGAAATAACATTGCAATTGATAGACAGAAATAAAGTTATATTACAAAGATAACTTGTCGCAGCTCTAATAGACTGTTTTCATGACATGACTAGCAGCGACAAGGGAAAAGAAGAAATGGGCGGCCTAATCTACGCGCCCGCCCTCGACTCGCTTGATCTCGCTCACCTTGTCCACGATGGGTGCGACAAGGGCCTTGAGTGCGTCCAGATCGGCGTCAGGCGGCAAGGATCGGAGGATGTTGGTGAAGCTGAGGCCTGGGTTGCGGAAGGCCACCTTCATCAGCACCTTCTGGAGAACCCCAGCGCAGATTTTGCGCGACTCGTCGGCCAGCTGCTTCGGGATCCTCTCCCGGAGCCGCTGGAGTGCCGTCGCCACGCCCTTGAAGAATAGACTGAGCTTGGCGCTGGGTTGAAGGCTCTCGTCAGAAGGATACCCAAAGTCGTCCATCCCCAGCTGCGCCAGCTCCTCGTTGATGACAGCGGCAGTGTTCACCAGACCCTCGGTCCAGTGCTCCACTGTGTCTCTGAAGGAGTTCTGAGTGACTGCAATGCTCTCCAACAGTGCTGCATCAGCCTTGACCTTCTCCGCCAAGGTCTTCTCCCGCTCCTTGACGGCCTCCAGCGTCTGCGTCAGCGTGGCCAACTTCAGCTCCAGGTCTGCTTTGGAATCCTTGGCGGCGCTGAGCTCCTTGCCCCTCTCAGCGAGAAGGCCTTGGAGCTCACCATGGGCGGCAGCATCCTTCTCGCGCTCACGCTTGAGCGCGGCAAGCTCCCCGCCACTCTTCCCAATTTCGGCCTCCAGCCGCGCCACCTTCTCCTCTAGCTCCCTATTGGCGGCCTCTGCAGTTGCCGAGGCATCCTTTGCCTCCTTGAGCGCCCCGCCAAGTGCTCGCTCGCGCTTGGCGAGCTCTTCCTCGTAGCTGTCGAGGTGGGCCTTCCGCTGCACTAGCTCGCCTTCCCGCACGGACTGCTTCTCGGCAGCAAGTCTTTGTTCCTCCTCAGCCTCGGCCTTCTTGAGAAGAAAGGCCATGCGCTCCTCGTCTACTCACTCCCGCTCCTGCACCAGGGATCGAAGAGCTTCTTGATTTTGGCTCCGGAGCTCCTCCGCGCGCTTCTCCATGTCAACTCCCGCCTTCGCGACAAGCGCTTCCCGGGAAGCCAGCTTGGCTTGCCGGGTGCGGTAGAGTGACAGCAGCTTCCGCAGCAGCTCCTCCTCCTCAGGCTCGCCACTGCTGCTGCCGGGTGCGTCAACCAATGACAGCCCAGCAGAGGCGAGCACCTCCCCGTCGAAAGTCTCCCCCTCGACTGGCGCCCTGGAGCTCGACGCCCAGGGTAGCTTGATGAAGATGTTGTCACCGGCCTGCAAGTAGGCGCCGGGCTGGGGCTCCTCGGAGTCCGGCTCCGCGGAAGCGGCAGAGGGTTTGGCGGTCGGTGCAGCGCCCGGCGCTCCTGCGGCCTCAGGGTCGTCAGTGCGATCGCCCGATCCCTCGCCGGCTTCCGCAGCAGCAGCCCCGGCGGCCTCCTCGCCGGCGGTCTCATCAGCACCGGCACCTTCCTCGCCGGCGCGCTCTATCTCCATTGGCTCAGCCGAAGATGGGTCTGAAGAACGAAGAAGGGAGGAAAATCAATCAAAAATTCAAGGAAAGAAAAACAGAAAAAGCAGAACCCAAGGGAATGTTTTTGAGCAAGTGGATTACCTGCACCAAGATCTTCAGTTGAGGCCTCGGTCGCCGCAGGATCAGCAGTGCCGTCCCTTGCCGGAGAGTCCCCCCTTGCCGGAGAGCGCTCCCTTGGCGGGGACTTCTCCCTTGGCGGCGCAGTCGAAGCAGGTGGCACTTTGGGATCGGCCTCCGGGCGCTCCTGATGAGGCTGCTCTGCTCCTGCACAAGTCAACAAGCAAGATATCAACAAAGGAAAAAGCACTCAAGCGCGCCCGACAGCAGAAGGATAAACTATGAACTTACGCTGGGAGCTGCGCTGGGGGCTGCTCCGAGGGGTGATTGCCGGGTCCGTCAAGGTGGTCTCGGACCCACCTCCTGCCGACGCGATGGGGTCATCCTCGATGACGATCACCGCGGCCTTGGCCCTCTTCGCCGCTCTTTGGGCCAGTGTTCTGAAAAGAAAAGAGTCCAGATTGGAGCAAGTCAGATACAAGATATAAACAGCGAGATTGAAGGATTATACGAGCACCAAAGGAACTCACTCTTCTTCCTCCTCGTCGGAGCTGAGCGCGGAAAGATCGAAGTCCGGCCCTCCGCCGGTGCGGCTAGGTGGAGGAGTAGGATCCCTTGCCCGCTTGGCGGGGGCAGTGGCTGTGGCCCGGGAAGATCCCGCTCCAGTTGTCGCTGCTGCGTGAGGCGCTCCCGCGGCAACATTGCTTGCCGCGGTAGAGCGCGTCGCGCGGCTCGGTGGCTGTGGAGCCGGCTGCCGCCCTGCTGCGTCCCCGGCCCTGCGAAGGCGCCTCCTTGGCGGGGCCGGGGGCTCCGCCTGCGGCAAGCTCTCTGAAGCAAGGTTGTCAGAATCGCGATTCTATTATACGATTCTACGACTTTACGATCCAAGATTAGCCCTCTGATTCTACGATTTTAGTTCTTAGAATCTACGTTTCTACGATCCTGATAGTGAAGATTCTACGATTTGCGATCCTACCATCGAAGCTCCGATCCGATTCAAAATCGCGATTCTGACAACCTTGCTCTGAAGGTTCAGCCTCCTCCTCGCCGGCCTCGCTCGACTCGGCTTCAGAACCGGCAGGCTCCTCCTCGCCCATGAACTCCGTGCGTTCGGCAAGGTTTGCTGCCTCCGCAGCCTCCGCCTCCTCCACAGTGAACCCAAACACACCCGCAGCAGCTGCGGCCGCAGCCTCTTCCGCCCTAGTAGCGATGAGCTGCAGCTCCTCGTCGGTGGTGTCACGGGTGAGGCTCTTCTGCTCGTCGGCGCGGACCGGCAATTCCTCCAAGGTGTCGAAGAACGCTCGCACAACGTCGTCCGCAGGCTCTTGCCAAGTCGGGACGATGCCGTGTGAATCGCACAACGGCATCATGGCGCGGATCCGGTCAAGTGAAGAGTTATTGCACAAAGGAACTACGCCCCTCGGCAGTGTCAATGGGTGCTGGGGGTCGCGTTTGAATAACTCCAAGAGCATTGCATCCAACTCCAAGACAGTGAAGTTGTAGTTCAGGCCCGGCCACAGCCTCATGATGTCCGCCGAATTCTTGAATTCCCAGGCGGGCCTCCTCCTCTCCTGCAGGGGGCAATGTGGCGGCGGAGGAAATCTACCCCGACAGCACCTACGGTGAGCCCGGCAAGCCTGAGGCGAAGAACCCTAGTGATGGCGATCTTCAGCCTCTCGTCTTCCGGGGCCATGTTGCTCCAGTCATTGCTGCGCACTATTGGAGTTTGGCGCACGGCGGTGAAGGGCTGCGGATCCTCCTCGACGATCCAACACCACTCCGCTCTCCACTCCTCCCACTTGCTGCGGAGCTCACCCTCCAAGTACGCATCTTTCTTGCCGACTCTCGAGACCCAGGCAATCCCTCCGGCAAGCGGCTCTCCTCTCTCTACCCGAGGTATGAAGAAGTGGCGGAAAAGGGCTACACTAGGGTGGACTCCGACAAAGTTTTCGCACAAGTGTACGAAACTGCCATGGTCAAGACAGCATTGGGGGTGAAGTCAAGGAGGCGGAAGCCATACGTGTTCACAATGTCACAAAAGAACTCTGAGAAGGGCGGGCAGAGCCCGCAGTAGAAGAATAGCGGGAAGAACGGGTACCCATTTGGAGCCGACTCCGAGGCAGCGGCCGGGAGTACCCTCATGCGCGGATGCGCACGCGTCTCCGTCGCCCAAAAGAGGTAGAAGTACTCCCTCAGCTCCTGCACGCCGAGCTGGGGGGTGAAGATCGCCCGCTCCTTCCGCAGCGCCGCGAGCCGCTGCGCCTCGGCCGACATCACGCCTTTTCCCTTGTCGGCTTTCGGGGCCATGGCGGAGGTGGTGGAGAAGGTCGACGGCGTGGTGATGCTGGTGGCAATGGGGGGGGGGGGCGGAGCGCTGCTCTCTCGGCTTCGAGAAGAAGAGGGGAGCGGCAGAGTTTGTGAAGAAGGAGTAGCAGCAGACAACGAGGGGGACGAACTGCCCCTATTTCCTCTGCTTATAAAGAGGGACGGGGCAGACGTTTCGGCCTTCCACTTAAACAACCACCCACGATCTCTCCCACGATGCCGCATTCAACGCGTGCCGTTATGGGAGAGTGCGGTGGATACGGAACAAGATTTGGCGTGGCCCAGCCCGCGTGTGCCCGTGCCCTGTATTGGGCCTGGCCCAACAGCGCTCGGCACCGTGTCTGGCCCAGGCCCAGGGGCTCCTGTCGGTGTACTAGATTAGGGGTACCCTAGTACCCCGAACTTGTGCACGGGCAGTTGTAGCACCCCGCGGCAAAGGCTTGCCGGGTGATCGCCAAGATCCCCCAAGGTTCCCTTGGAGCCATCCAAGAACAAAGTATTTAGGCTAAGGAGACAAGACCCCGGCAAGGGGAGCTTGCCGGGAAGGCCAACCAAGGCGCTCCAATGAACTTGCCGCGACGCGCCACACGCTCCGGCAAGGCGACAAGGCCCCGGCAAGAGGAGCTTGCCGGGAAGACAAACAAGGGTACCTCGAAGCCCGGTGAGCGACAAGCTTCCGGACCCGAGAAGATAACAACAGCGGCAAGGCGCTTGCCGCGGCAGGCGGCCACTCTGCGTCCACACTCCAGTGCATCCACCAACGTGTCGCTCTGGAGGCCTCTCCGGGCGTACGTGGTGGGAGGCTGTGCAGCCAGCGGTGCGCAGTGGCATGCGAAGCTGACAAGATTGCCATCGTGGCGAACGGTGGCGCCCCTAACGGTCCTTTTCTGCACTGTTCGGGTGACTCAGACGGGCATTTAATGCCCTTGTCCCCTGCCGTCAGGGTTAGGTAGGGTGCACTGTGCAAGCAACTGTATCAACTACCTCGCTTTTTATGTTTTTACCCTCCTCTGCGTTGCCACCTGTCGGTGACCCCTTTAGTGTATAAAAGGAGGCCCATGCACAACGTAGAGGAGGTTCGGCTCATAGGTTCGAAGCTTCAGACAGTTTGCTTCGATCGATCCGTAGCCCAGAGAACATCACACTCTCGCTTCGGAGAGCAAGAACACCAGATAATACAACCAGACAAGCAGCAGTAGGAGTGTTATCTCTCCGGAGAGCTCTGAAGCTGGGTAAACTGCTCATGTGCCTCGCCTCGATCCGCTCTTCGTGCGATCTCCGCCCCCCGCCGAACCGAAAGGGGCACGGTCCGCCGGCCCCATAGGTGTTCGAGGATCAGTTTCCCCGACAAAGTCCATAAACACCTCAAATCAATTTTGGAGAATGCTTTGGCCCCACTGAGTTGCTCAAACAAATCATCAATCCTTGGTAGTGGATACTTATTTTTGATGGTGACGTCTTTCAGCTGTCGGTAGTCTACGCACATCCGAAGACTGCCATCCTTTTTATCCACGAATATCGCGGGTGATCCCCATGGTGAAGAGCTTGGGCGGATGTATCCTTTCTGCAGCATCTCATCTAGCTGTTTCTTGAATTCCACCAATTCGGATGAAGACATCCGATAATATTTCTTGTGTATCGGTGTGGTTCTAGGCACCAAGTCAATTGCAAACTCCAGTTCTCTGTCTAGCGGCATTCCTAGTAATTCCTCAGGAAATACATCGGGATACTCACTGACCACCGGAATCAATTCCACCTTTTCAGCCACGGTGGTGAAAACCATATCCTTCTTGGGTATGCTTTTGCGGGCATAAAAACTTGAAGTGCGACCCTCCTGATTTGCCATGGTAACTTCTCTGGTCGCACAGTTGATGCATACTTGGTATCGGGTCAACCAATTCATTCCCAGAATAATATCCAATTTGTCAGAATCGATGATTATCAGAGACGTCAGAAACCTGACCCCCTTGATATTAATTTCCAGATTACGGCAGATCAGATTGCTTCTAAGCAAGGATCCCGGGGATTGTACCAGCATATGTTTTCCCAAAATTGAGCAAGGAAATTTGTTTTGGGCAGCAAAACTCCGCGAAATAAAAGAGTGGGAAGCCCAGAGTCAAATAAAATTATGGCAGGTATGTTATTAACAGGAAACATACCAATGACAACTTCTGGGTCCTCTTGGGCTTCATCGGTGGATATATGATGGATTTTCCCTTGGATGGCACTCAGGCCGAAATATGGCTCCAGATAGTTCACTTGCGGACGGAATGGAGCTGTTGGCTTGCTGTTCTTGGGGCACTGTCTGGCGTAATGTCCGTTTTGCCCACAACTGAAACAGGAATTGTTGTGGTGACAATCTTCACGTACCGGGCTGGTCATGATATTCTTGACTTGAGTGGTGGTCTTGTTGACATTTTGCTGCCAGTTGGTTTGTACTCAACCTGAGTCTGTTGCCAAGTACGAGCCTTCTGCACGGGTTGCATATCCTTCTTAGGCTCAAATTTGCACTTGTGGTCATTATTAGCTGGCCTGTTGTTGTGCATGAGCTTGTGTTCCCTTTCTGCGACAAGAGCCTTGTTCACCAGAGTTTGGAAGTCTGGAAAATCAAACATGCTGAGAGTGCACCTGAGATGCTGATTTAGTCCTCCAAGAAATCTATCGACCTTCCGTTCCTCGGTGGCCACATCATAGAGTGAATAGCGGGCCAAATGGTTGAATTTATTCAGGTACTCGCTGACTGACATCTTCGCTAAGTGAGAGAGAGGAATTCGCGCTGCTTGATTTTCATAATTCCGGAGGGAATATGATACTTGTGGAAATGATCCTTGAATTTAGTCCAAGTACTTTCCTCGTCCGTGGGCCACATGGCCTTAGCATTATCCCACCATATCGCTATAGCTCCTTCAAGATAATGTGTTGCGAAAGGAACCTTGTCTCCTTCTTCAGTGCGAGAAATTTCCAGTTTCTTCTCAACAGTCCTTAACCAATCATCAGCGTCCAATGGATCAATAACTTGACTGAAACTAGGAGGCTTGGTTCGCTGAAAATCTGACAGCTTGGAGTAATGACCATTCTGATGTCCATTCTGCCCAACCATAACTTGCACACTTTTCAGTAGTTCCATCAGATCGTTGTTCCTTCTTTCTTCAAACATTCGCATGATTTGCTCAATAGAAGGCGGATGCAATGATGGAGGTGGAGGTGGTTGGTACGGCTCGGGGGAATGTCCTGCCTGTCTTGCAGAGCGACGAACAGGGACATCCTCACAAGCTTGGCTGCTGCTGCCTCCCCGCGACATCCTATTATTTAGTTTCCCAATGCAAAGCAACTGCGATGAGAAATATCCAAAACTGGGAGGAAAGCCAGTGACAAATCCATAAGAAAACAGCGAAAGAAACCAAGGAGAATAAAAAGAGAGTTCCAACATAATTATACATAGACTCAACATAAGAGTTAAACATCATGACAGGGTCACTACCCTCATACATGAAACTAAGCATCACAACACGTGCGACTACATCCATACATCATACTCATGACGATGGTGATACTCTAGCGATCTACTGCTCGAATGGCGTTGTTGTGGGCTCCTCTCCTGAGCCGGATCCCAGATCCTGAACTGATAGTAGTGACCTCCGAGTTAAGAGTGACGCGACGGCGCTGCCTCGAAGGCTCTCCCTTAGGGGCAGGTGCGGGATGGGATCTAAGCATTGGAGCTGCAGGAGTAGCGACAAGGGAAGCCCACGCAGCAGGAGCACTGCGGGGTTTACTGCCAAAGGGGTAGTGGTACTCTGAGTGGTGGAAGAGGCTGGAGGAACGTATGGAGTGAAACCGATAGTAGGGAGAGGGTTCCTATTATGAGCAGTAGCGAGAGCTATCCGGGCGCGGGTTAGCTCCTGAGCTAACTCGTAGTTCAAGAGATAACTGGCAGTGATATAATGGGAAAGGTGGCTAGTAGGACGATCGCATGCTGGATTAATCAGAAGAAAGCAGATACGCCCATTGTCGTGCATAGATGGGTAGCAAAAGAAACCTGGGTGGGTGTGCATTCAAACCTCGTTGTAGCGCAAGTCTACAAGAGCTTCGATTGCAGCAAAATGGACCGCCTGAGATGGCATAGAAGCGAGACCACCCTTAGTAGAACGAGTGTAAGCGCCGGAAGGGGAACTGTGGTGTAGAGTGACCTTAGCATAAAACTCATACAATGAACCGGCCAGATGCTCCCGATACACCTGATACTCTTGATTAGCACCCTCTGGGTAGAGTCATCACCACACGTTCTGAAGCAGGTGCGGCGATGTGTACGGAGCTGGCTCAGGATGGTACAAGATCAGAACTGGAGCCATCCACACTCACAACCATCATATGTTTAGTAATAACAATAGATAAACATGCATGCAATGCAGCAACCAATTCCTATGACTACCGGCACTCAGACGAAGCTATTTACCGTTCCACTAACACACTAACGGTCTAGCATGTCCTACAATCAGTGCGGCTCTGATACCAAGCGTTGTGGCACCCCGGCTCAGAGCAACCGGTTTACCTTGCATTGCCAGCCCAGAGATCAAGTCTTCTGGCAACACACAACAACATGGTACAGAAGCAACCGCTTTATTGATGCTAGCGGAATACATCGGTCTGATATTACATCGAGATAAGAGGCCAAGCGGCACACATGGTGCAGCTGAACAGTATGTACATTATTTAATGAACATGAAGGGCCTCGGTCACACGAACTACGCGACAGCGGAAGAACGATGAAGTGGAACTCCATAGCACAGGGACACCGATGTGGACACGGCCTAGACGCTGGGAGCTCTCCGATTGTGAAACGACTTGCCTGAAAGCTGGCATGACACGTCAGGTCAGTACATTGAATGTACTCGCAAGCTCACAACAAACATAAGCACAATGACAAACAATATCATGACAATTAATCAGTTTAATGCAATGCAAGAAATGCTACTAATGCAGTGAAACCAACATGTGCACTGAGTCCCACGGACTCGCTTACCAGACGGGCTACCTCGTAACCAAACGGTGATTGGTCACATATCACAACTGAAACCAATCACTCATGATCAGCTCATGAGCTCCGAAATCATCATGAAGTCAGTGCCATCAATAGTTATTTAGTGTGCAAGATTAATTATCAAAGTTGATCCATGTGTGACTTACTCCCGAGTTGTGCCCATAACCGAGGACGCGGCTATCGATAGATTTAATACACTCTGCAGAGGTAGCGCACTTTACCCACACCACGGAATCCAAGGCCTCGCACTCCCATTCGGGTGGACCAACGGCATTCCGACGAAACCCTCCCCTTGTCAGGACACTCTCCCGGCCACTCTGACAAACTCCCTCTCAGGGCTATGTCCTGGGTGGTCCCGTGCCTACCAAAGACACCAACGGCCACCGTCGTGGCAAAACAGTCCCAAGCGGGGACAAGGTACCATAAAAACAAACGGGCACACAAGGCTATGTCTGCTTACCAGGCCAGGGTATGCACGCCCATAACATTCCCTCGTTGGAGGCATCGGCAAGAGACACAACAAAGGACCGAATTAAGACCTCCCACAAGGTAAATGTGGTCGCACTGAGAAAAACACGATTCAGTGGCACCATGACTTGATCAACGTCATATTCAATTTGGACTTATTAACAAGTTTAACTTGAAAATAAAATTTAATCTACCAAGTCATACGATGCCATGATCATGCAACTAATCGACATGTAAAACATGCAACTCCCATGTACGGATCAAACTTATCAACATAACTTACTTGCACTACTCATGATTAAACTTTACTGGTTCTACGTCATTTTTAGTATCATGCAATATTTTGATTAACTCATAGTTTATATGAAAATATCACTTAACAAAAGAACTATCAATATTTCTCAAAGCAATCTAACTAAGGCAAAATTTTATTTTACCAGGTTAAACTAGTCCATGCATTCAACCAGTAACTTAAACAATCATTTCAAGCATGACAAAGTAACTAGCAAGCAACCATGTTTATTTAACAAAAAAATTTAAATGCATATAAGAACTCATATTTAAGTAGAAAAATCATAGATATTGAAATGACACCATCCAAATGCTGGTGTGGCTTGCCTTAGTGAAGAGGAGGGTCACACTCCTCCTGGTTATCTTCAAGGCAAGTCCCTCCTTCTGCAAATATTTAGAACCCACAAAACAAAATATCAAAAACCATTCTGAAAATCACCAGAAATTCTAGACAGCAAGGAAAATTCCACATTTTGGTGTGCTGCTAGAGCTTTCTGAAACAAACACAATGCAAAAAGAATCACCTCATTTGGACTTATGGGCTAGGAGTTATCACTGGTCAAAGTTGTGGTCAAATATTTGAATTAATTTGAATAAATCGAAAAACCTGGGGGAGATGTCGATGGCGTAAAGCCAGGATACGCCTCCACTCGTACCGCTTCGGGTGCGAGTGGAGAGGATGACACCAGTCCCCACCGGTCAGGAGAGAGAGGGGGAGAGAGGGAAACAAAGCGCGGCGGCAGTCCGCCGAAGCTTACGCCAGCGATGAGTGGGTCTTGGGCAAAACCAGAGGGATAGAAGTGGAGAGGGGGTCGTGGCGCACCTGCCCGTACCCGTGGCTTGCTGGGGGATGGTCGGAGCTGCTCGCAATCAAGCTTGCAATCGGCGGTGGTGGACGGGGCTTGCCGAAGAGTAAGAAGGCGACGGCGAGAGGCGACTCCAGGGGCTCAGCTACGTCCAGGCGACACCAAAGGATCCCAAATGACGCGCCTAAGAGGTTGATTGAGCTCGAGGGGTCTGGAGCAGGGTCGTTGGGCTGCGGGGATCGCCGGCAATCTCTGGTCGAGGTCGACGGCCAGAGGCCTACCCGACCAGGCTACGGCTCTTCTATGAGGTCGTGGTGGTTGTGTGGTGTGGTGTGAGGCTTCGAAGCAGAGGGAATGGCTCTATATATAGCCGGAGCGAGAGGAGGGTACGTAGCGCCGCCGGAGTTCTCTGGAGACCGGTGAACGGCGACGAAAGGCTCCAGTGAGAGGGGGCAAGGGCTCAGTGTGTAGGCGGGAGCTGTCCAAGCTCATAGATGAGCACAGGAGGCAGGGGAGAAGAAGATAAGGGCACCAGTGCATTGTGGCTTTTGGCCACGACGTGCCCGTGCTTGCTGTGGGGTCTCCAGCGTCGACGAGCACCAGGGAGGGGTCAATGGTGATGAGTCGAGGCTGGTGGCACTGTGCGGTAGTCGTCGGCGAGCTCTCGCTCGAGCACGCGCTGAACAGAGGCGTTTGCGTTACTCAGAGTGCGTCGAGCGCATGCCAGACCCCGTGTCCACACGCGGTCACCGCCCTGGCAAGGTCAAAACGATGCCCATGACCGGCCAAACCTTGTCTGGGCTAAATTCCATGCAGTGATAGGTCTAGGAAAGCTGAGGACTCGTCGCTAGGCCGACCAGATGTGACTCAACCATCTTGGCAAGTTTCTGGACAGAAACTTGGCTACTACGTTTCGATATCTTCTAGATGGCCATTAGGGCTGATCTCCTGGGGTTAAGGTTTTCCTAAGAGGATGAAGAGGCTCAAGAAAAATCAGGGCCAAAGGATCAAGGAAAAATACACTTGCTGTACAAAGTGCAATTTTGGACCAGAAGAGAAATTATTTTCTATAGCAAAATATTACAAAAAGTCATGCAATATTTTTGCTTGGGAAGGTGGGCCATGGTTCAAAAAATATTCAGGAATTATTTCATAATTTTTGGAGCAATAAAAATGGGGGTTGCTTTGGAGCACTAGTTTCTAAAATAAGTTTCAGAAGAGAAAATAAATATTTTTCTTTTATGAAAAATATTCATTTGATTATTTTGGGGATTTTTCAGAGAAATAGGATTGAATGAAAAGTAGATAGGTCACTTGGGTGAAAGTCAAGGGCATGCCCAAGTGATAAGTCTGGTTGAATTGATTCCAAAAATCCAAATCCAAGGCAAAGGCAAAACCAAGTCCCGAAAAAGAGAGAAGGCAAAATCCAGGCCGTCACACTATTTCCATTCACTACTGCAGGATGCTGCTAACGTGACACTACGATCAGAGACCCTTCGATGAAACTGTGTGCGATGCCATAATCGCAAATGGTGATGTAAAATAACCGTCAAAAAAGGTGCAAAACGTTTGCGATGGAGGATGCATCAAACACAGTTCACATTTTAGTTGCGTGTGCGATGCAGGGCATACGGTTCAGCTCAATTAACTATTTGTGATGAGGAGGAACAAAAGAAATGGGTAGCCAGATGAAGGTGTGTGATATATACAGCATACAGTTCACTCGAATGAACTGTTTGTGATTAGGCAACACAAAAGAAACGGGCAGCCAGATAAAGGTGTGTGCGATATACGGCATGCGGTTCACTCGGATGAACTGTTTGTGTTGAGAGAAGAGAACGGAAACTGTCAATATAACAAGATGTGTGTGATACGTGGCAAACAGGTCTGTAATCAGAAATGTGTGCGAAGACTGATAATAACATAGACGATTGCTTCTAATAAGACGTATGTGATATGCTCTGTCTACACAACATCTATTGGCTATTGGGGGACGGGCGGTCATCCGAATATGCCATAAGGATGCGAAGAGGCATCCTATTAGCAAGGACTAGTTGTTCCACCAGTAGCTCATGTAAGAAAACTTTCAAGTTAAGTGTGCTCAGGCTGGAGCAACCATCAGATGGGTGACTGGATGGGAAGTTGTGTTGATGTTAAATTAACTGATAGGATGTGTCATATCTGTCAAATTAAATGACTGATACGACCCATCACATGAGTTAATTTAACCTCGAGGTCCTTTTTTTAACACATGTTAAAGAAGGTCTACCGCACTACTTTTTGACAATGTGCGATACGTGGCATATAGTTGATCCATCCGACCTGTTTGTGATGGAATAGGCTGTGTGTGTTGTGCGCAAATGCTTGCTAGTATTCAACCGTTTGGGATTGATGAATTCACCACCGACGGGTTCCCTAGTGTGGTCCGTGTTCATCTGATCATCATCTACTTCTTGTGCTAGCTCGATGTTCCTTCTATGCTAAGTTTCCATTAATTGATGGCATTTTATGAACACGCCACCATTTCCCGCCATTTCCTCACATGTTTCCCGCCATCCAACGATATTGCACATAGGCGGCACGCGATGCACGGAGGCGACAAGCACAGCCTGTAGAACATCCACCTTTTCCAAGCATGCCAACCCACCAAAGTGATGCCTCTGCCATCAACCTCGTCGACGAGGAAAACGAGCAGGTGCCACGGCCCGATGAGGCCGAGGCTCTCCTCGGCA
This sequence comes from Triticum dicoccoides, assembly GCF_002162155.2. Classification (NCBI taxonomy): domain Eukaryota; kingdom Viridiplantae; phylum Streptophyta; class Magnoliopsida; order Poales; family Poaceae; genus Triticum; species Triticum dicoccoides. The sequence goes on from NC_041390.1 coordinate 586,970,143, forward strand.
ATGCGATGGACGACGCCGTGATGCGCGTCATCGCCAAGGTTGGACAGACCTTTGGCGCATGGCGCTTGAGCGCCGCGGATCAAGATAGGCATGTCAGCATCGACAGGCTGCAGCTCGCCGCACAACATGATCGATGGCGTGCCGCAGAGCAAGCTAGGCGCGTCCGTGCCGATAGGCTGCGGCTCGCCGCACGGTGAGACCGTTGGAGTGCCACAGAGCGAGATTGGCGCGGGGCGCCGCACAGCAAGAGCGGATCCATCGGCGCTTGCCTGCTGTCGACACGGTGTCGCAACTGGGTACACGTCCTGTCAGTACCCCCATTCCTTGCCAGGAGTGGGCAGAGGCCCTCATTGTCGTACTTGCACCACAGGCCAGCCGCGTCATACTCAGGGGCGGGCCCAAGAATTGAAGACTGTGTATTCAAATTTTGAATTTTTTTGGGAAGCCTATATCCTTCCTTTTGGCGCGTATAACCGATTATAGTAGTATATATATTGTACTAGTTATAAACTATATAAAAGATACTTCATAATATGTTATATTCATCAAAATTGATCATAACTTGCATTGTTCAACGTATAAAAGTAATTGTTCAACATGTTGTGGAAGAATCTAAGATATACAGAGGATAGAAAATGATAAGAAACCTTAAAAATTACAGGAGTGCTATTCTTTATAGATAATGTTCACTGTAGAAAAATCAAAATTTATAAACATTCTCACATTACATATTTATATGGAAAATTGCAAACTCTCATGTCTAAATAATTCATGTGTCAGGACCCCGATTCCAAGTCACATCGATCTAGCCGGTAACACCTCATATCACTTTGCGGCCTCACGCACGGTATTCCCACGGGTGTCGCCTTACCATGGCCCGGGACCGTTTGTGCCTTTTGGCTCACGTATATGATAGTGTCGCTAGCATCCATATGACAGAGAACCCGGGCCGACATGGCTAGTCGTGAACCCAAAGCGGCACTAACCCATGGGGATAGGCATACATGAATCAACTTCGAGCATGTCGGTCAGTAGTGTGTGAATCCGGGCTGTAGCACTGGGCTAACAGGACTTCGGGAACCCGGGCTGTAGCAGGCTAGGCAGGACTCCGGATGTCACCGCGTGACATTTCCTCGAAGGGACAGACACAAGAACGAAGTGAATCACATGCCGGCCAGTCAAGTGTTCCAGAGCAGTAGTGCTGGGCTAGCAGGACTCCGGTGACCCGGGCTGTAGCGGACTACTATGGCTCATGGAAGCACAAGACTATATTTCCCCATAAGAGAGGCTACCAAGGATAAACAACTAGGTTGTCGGATCCCACACATACCAAGCATTTCAATCATACACACAATATGCTCGATTGTGTAAATACAACATGGCATCACAACATAACTCTATGACTCAAGTATTTATTCATTAGGCTCCGAGGAGCGAGATATTACAAACATGGGTCTCATGACCCAACATTCAGAGCATACAAGTCAAAGCACATGCGGAAGCTTAACATGTCTGAGTACAGACATCTACAAATGAAAAAGTCTGAGAAGCCTGACTATCTACCAGATCCTACCGAGGGCACAAGATCGTAGCTGAGGTATCAAGCTAAACGTCGAAGTCCACACGGAACTACTATCAAGACTAACGTCTCTCTGCAAAACATAAAATAGGCAAACGTGAGTACAAATGTACCCAGCAAGACTTACATCAGACCTATCTACATATGCATCGGTATCAATAAAGGGGGGTGGTGGAGTTTAACTGCAGCAAGCCAGCTTTGACTCGGTGGCTATCCTGAACTACGACTGCAAGTAACTCTTTGAGGTGGTGCACATGAGTCCGCACATTCACCATATCAATACACCACTATGGATCTGCTCCGGTCTCCCTACGAGAAGGCCATCCATAGCACTCACGCTTATCTTGCGAGTTTTAGAGTATCCACTTTCAGTTATCTATGAACTGTTATAGGCAACCCAGAAGTCCATTACCGCGGACACGGCTATTCGAATAGATGATGTTAACCCTACAGGGGTGTAATTCTTCACACACGCTCTCACCACTTATCGCTGTTTACACGACATGTACTCGGCAACCTTCAAGTAGAAGCCCAGCGAGGGTGTCGGCCACGGCCTACCTAAACACTCAAGTCTCTAGTCCAGGTTTATCGCCTATTCAGGTTCCATCCGCAGGGAGTCCGGCCGAGGTTTCCACATACGACCCCGAACGATGTGTACAGGGTTCCAAGACACCAAACGGGCGCCCGGCATGCCCGGCCACGTGCCTACCGCATCACAGCCCACCCCTCCGGTCAGCGCTGCCCACGTCCTCCAGCATACTACAAACACCAGAAACTACTTGCAACTCCTGGACAGAGGACAAGGGTGATCAAGAAGCCGAGAGGGTCCATTGGTTTCGGGCCCAATGCGTAGTAGTAACTGTTTCATGGATCACAAACACAGAACTCAGTTCCTGAGGACGTCTTCAATGAGACAACCCACCATGTAATCCTACATGGCCTCTCACCGCTACCTTTACCAAATCGTGTTCACACACTTAGCTCTCAGCAGTAGGACATGTTTACACACCTCCGATTCATCCCCGATGAATCAGACCTGACTCAACTCTAAGCAGTAGCAGGCATGACAAACAAGCATGAATGAGTAGGCACATCAGGGCTCAAACAACTCCTACTCATGCTAGTGGTTTCATTTGTTTACTGTGGCAATGACAGGTCATGCAGAGGAAAAGGGGTTCAGCTACCGCAGCATGTAACAGTTCAATCCTTGTTGTCCTAATGCAGTAAAAGAGAGCAGGAGCGAGAGAGTGGGATTGTATCGGAATGAACAAGGGGGTTTTGCTTGCCTGGTACTTCTGAAGATAGTATAGTTCTTCATTGGTGTCATTGATCACATCGTCGGAACACGTCTATTGAGAGGGAACAACCACCAACAAACAAAGGAGAAACACAATCAATACCATGCAACAATATGATGGATGAATGTGACATGGCAATATGCTGTTGGTTGGCCTAATGCAACTAGCAACAAGTTAAATGGAGTTGGTTTGAACACTAGGTTCAGATTCAAACTCCATATGTGCTTTCTTTAATGCCATTTAATTGAATTGTCCTAAACAGCAACCTTAAATTGCTCCACCATGCATGAAAATGGTACAGATGGATAGATTGCATTTTTCTGATAATTTTTCATATATAAATTATTTCATTTGGAGTTACGGTTGATTCTCTATGATTTTTAGAAGTTTCAACTATTTTCTGGAATTTCTAAATCATTTCTGAAATAAGAAAAACGAGAAAAGCATTTACTACGTCAGCATGACATCGGTGTGATGTTAGCAAGTCAACATGACCGTTCCTGGTCAAATCTGACCAGTGGGTCCCGCGTGTCACTGTCTAGGCTAATTAACAAAGTTAGTTAACGCTAAACGAACCCTAAACCCAGGTTAATTAGGGGCCTGGGCCCACACGTGGTTGACTCAGGGGAGTCAAACCCCTGGTCAAAGGTGAAACGCGCCAGCGGCTTGACACCGGCGACGGCAGGCGCAACGGAGTGCTGCGGAATCGCTGCTCTGGCCACGGTTTGATGCGCGGAGGGGTGCTACACAGAGCTGGAACCCGTCCACGTCGTTTGGTGCAGGTGGCGTCACCGTAGGTGACCTAGAACGACGGCGGCGTCCTCAAATGCGGCGGCCGGAGTTCGGGCGATGATGCAAACGTCGCTATGGTGCACGGCAGGAGCAACGGGTGGTTGCTCTAGGCCCGTGGAGCTGTGCTGAGCACGGTGACGCGCTCGGTTTTGAGCCTGAGCGGCTGCCGCGACGGCGGTGGCATGGCCGGCGGGCGGAAGCTTTCGGCTCCGGTGAAGAGCACGGTTAGGGGACGCGTTCGGTAGCGAGAAGAGAGGGGAAAGATGGCGGGGCTCACTGGGGGTCGGAGGAGAAGGTCAGCGGACTCGGGGACGGCTTGGTGACGGCGAATTTGTCGATGGCGTCCGGCAGCCATGCGGAGAAGACGAGGTCGAGGCTTCAGGGCGTCCGGGGTCCTGCGGTTCGGCGTAGAGGTGCGCGGCAGCGAGGCGGAGCTCGTGGGATAGCTAGCTGGGTGTGGGGAGATCGGTGGATGCGGCAAGCGGCAACGGTGGCAATGGCTCCGTTCGGGTTGCGGTGAGAGGGAGAGAGCAGAGGAGGGGAAAGAGGTCCAGGGAGAGAGGGGAGAGGTCGAGGGGGTCGGGGGGTGTGCGTGGCATCGTCCAGAGCGTCCAGAGCTACGTCGGGGAGGCGGCGTGAAGCAGGAGGTGGCTGAGGCGCATGGCCGCGCGGAAGGGGCACACGCTCGTCCTCCTGGCAGAGGAGGAAGACGACAAGGAAAGAGGCGGTGGTGGGCTGGGCCGGCTTTGCCCAGCTGGGCTGCTACTGTGCTAGGCCAGTGGGCCTTGCGAGGTAAGTTCCTTTCTTTTTATTAATTCATGTTTTCTATTATTTCTGTAACTTCATGGCTTTATTAAAAATGTCAGGGCATTTCCAAAAATCATGAAACTAATCATGACTACTGTTTGGAATATATCCAACGGTAAACATTTTAGTTTATGATTATTTGAACACTTAAAATATTTAATAGCATTTAAATGCCCAAATGCAAATACTATAAGATTTAATTCAGAGCCCAAATATGTCATGGAAAAATGTGCAACACCTCTGGTTATTGCTTCTAGCATTTTCTAGAAATGATGAACATTTTTTGAAAGGCATTTGGATTCACTGAAATTATTTTAGTTGAACCTAGTGAATTCCTTTGATGCTAGGGTTTAGGCAATCCCCATTTCAGGTTTAAGAGAAATTTAAACATGATGCAACACAAGAATAACTAGACCAGAGCAGACCAGAACTAGGGATGTGACATCATGATCGACTACAAACAAGTTCTAATTTCACAATAATCAAATAGGCAGACAAATGTTCAAACTAACTTACTTTTGTCAGTATGTATTGTAGTGCATCCTCCTCAACGGCACTAGAAGAAAACTGTGCTCCTGCCTGCACCGATAGATGTATTCAGTTGGACTAAGAAATAAGAATTGGCATGATAACAGAGCTAACAATTTCAGAAGTGAAGGATTAATATATCCAATTAGCAATTATACCTGAATTTGTCGGATGTGGCTTTGAAACTGAACCAATGCATGTTGGCTGCTGCCCGCTGCTGGATCAGAACCAGGGTAAGCGGGGGATGGATTCGTCGCACTGTCCAGGCTGCCCTTCACACGTCCAATTGCCGAGCAGGCGATGGAAACCGTCGTGGCCTCATGGCGGCTCGCCGCTCACGTGTGGGGAGAGAATAGGGCAAGGTGCCGGTTCGTCTCCGTCTGACCTGATCAATAAATTTTTCTGAGGGTTGATGGTCGAGAGATCAATGGTCTGCGTGCGTGCGTGCACTACAGCCACTTGGTCCAATGGGCCAAGTCGTGTAGTCATGGAGTTTTGGGCTGAAATACTTAACTAGCAAGTTTGACGGTATAGTTTTGTTTTTGGGCAAAAATATTGGGTATTCAATTGAATACCCTTGAATAGAGGTAGGCCCGCCCCTGCCCTAGCAGTATATACATTATATATATCTAGTGTTTTGGCAAAAATATTGGGTATTCAATTGAATACCCTTGAATTAAGGTAGGCCCACCCCTGGCCGTACTTGCACCGAACGCCCGTCGTGGCGTTTGCATGGGTGCTGCCATTCGCCTTGTCCACGGCCCGCTGGATGCCAACGCGCTAGTCCGTAGGCTCAACCGCCTCCTTGGCCCAGGTGTCCACCTAGGCGCAGTAGAGGAACATGGCCGTCACATCCTCAAGCGGTGATCTCCGATGAAGTAGCCAACTTTGAGCTCAAGATCACGCTCCAGATTTACCGCGAGCGTGTCGACCGCTAGGACGAACGCATGCAGGAGTTCAGGCAAAGCCAAGAGCTACCGTAGGCAAGGGCTGCTGGTCATGGTCTCATGGACGCGTTTTATTTTGAAAAGTCATTTCAACGTGGCTAGCTATGTATTCACGGCAATCATAGTATTGCTCTGTTTCAATGTGTGTACTCTTTTTTCCATTCTTATATGTTCTGTTTCAATGTGTGTATATAGGCTTTCCATTCTGTATATGTGGATGATAACAGCTAGATTCAAATTAGTATACAAAAACAGATAGAAAATGGAATTCATAATATATATATATATTAATTGTTCATTAGCTCATCACAGAATATATATGTAATATCATCACATATACGTGATGATACTTAACTACTAGGTACAATGCATAAAATTGAAAACGAACAATACTAAAACTAGTAATCCCTCCGGGAGCCACTATTCCGGCAGCCCCTCGCCAGCAGCTCCCTGGTGCGCGGAGTCTTCCCATTGCGGAGGCAGTACTCCGCCTCCTCCGCCTCACAGCGCTTGATGTACCGATCTGCCTCTTACTGGCGGGCGCGCGTAGCCGATCTTGACATTTCGTTGGGCACCCACCGAAGCTCCTCGTCGGTGGCACGCTGGAGCTTATCGGCCCACCTCCACGCAGCAACGAGGCGCCCAGCGCCTATGACCTTCCTCATGAAGTACCCGTCTTTGTACACCTCCTCGGCACGACGACGCGCCCGCCCCCAAAGCTCCACCGCCTCCTTTTTCGAGGTGGCATCACGGGCTTCACAGACCGCCCGGTAGCTTGCTTCCTCCTCCGCCATCTCCTTCTTGAACGCCACTTGCCTGGCTTTCTTAGCCGGCGGCAGCGACTTCCATAGACAAAGATTGTACTAGCCCCAAAA
>NC_041390.1:586977152-587014021 GCF_002162155.2 Triticum dicoccoides
CGGCGCGTAGGGGTCCTCGTCGCTGCTAATCGAGTGAGCGTCCTTGGGGGGCGGCGACTCCTCGTCAACGCGTGGGCAGACCGGCGGCGCCGTGGCAGAGATTTGAGAGAGAGAGAGAGGGCGAGCGAGGGGAGGATGTAGATGAAAGTGCAGGCGGGACGATGTGAGCAAGGTAGTATTTATTGGCGGCCGGAATCTAGATCGACGGGGACAGTACACATGCTGGTCGCCAGAATTTACGAGTACTGTAGTTTGAATTACACATGATTCCCGCAGCAAAATCCGTGTGTGAACAAAATAGCTGACGGTTTCCAATACAGAACCGTGTCTGATTAATGATCCTCGCCACTCACCTACCAAACCTCGAGCCTTGGGATAGAGTGCCAATCGTGTGGGGGCCAGTTGTCTTGCCAGATCTTTACATTTTCTTTTTTGAACACCAGATATTTACATCATCTGATGATTTTTTAACTCGCACACAAGTACACAAAAATATGATTTTTCAAACCGTTATGGTTAGGCGTTGCATGTAGATGTAGTTCAAATTTGAATTATGGTCATTAAATGGTTAGAAAATCACTTAAATGTCTTTTAAAGGTCAAATGACCCCTGAAAATTTCCAAATTTTCACATGACAGTTGTATTAGTGCATGTTAAACATAGAAAAAAACTTGAAGGCCGTAAGAGGAAGCAATCTCCTGTTCATCACCAAACATGCATTGTTCCCTCTCGAAACCACAAGCCTTTTAGTGAGTTGCTCCGATTTGTGAGGGGTGTGTGTCCAATTTTTTTTCAAACAGGCCAATTTGTTTACCACATCATCTGGGTGGCATGACATTAAATCAAGCAAGGTTTCATGTTTTTTCTGAACATTTTTTAATTTTATGGAATTAAAATGCCATGGCACTCCATGCATGTGCCCATTCCTTGAGACCAATATGTTTGAAAACTCCTTCTAATTTACTGCGCATGGAATTAAATCACAAACAATGTCACACCCTGATTTTCATGCCACAACACTTAAGCTAATAAATCATGATAAAGTGTGGTTTGACAGAAACTTTTGCATTATTTGGCTTTTATTTGGAGTTGGTTTCCTCTCTATGTTTTTCAAGTGCTCTTTAAAGTCAACACAACTCCACCTTCTAAACTTCATCTCCTTGCCCCAAGCTTCTGCCCAATGATCATGCCATGTGTATAGAGCAATATAGTGTTTTCTTACAAAAATAATTTGGCCAAAAAAAGTATTTTCAAAAAATAGTTTTCCAAAAACCCCTGAATTGAGGTTTGCACTGCAAGTACTTGATTTGGGGTATGAAAAATATTTCAAAGAGTATATTTGAAACCTATTAGACATAGGACTCCCATAAACCACAAAAATATAATCTTAAAAGTTATTTTCCTATTTTATTTAAAGGCTTTTTCTTTAGGATAGAAATTGTCTTTAATAGGTTAAAATTATTTTAATGCTTTAAAAATATTTTTGAAAAACCTAGGGAAACTCAGTGGACATATATTGTCCATATATATGAGTTTCAACATATGGTCATGTTCGAAATATTGGACAAAACCTCCCAAAACCATTTCTGCCCATTTCAAGGATTTGAAATTTTCTACAGGAAATATTTTCGTAAAAATCCAAGGAAAATCCAGCAAGCCAGAAATGCATGTTCTGATCACCTTGCAAAGCCTCATGTCAATCAAGGTCATTTTGGTTCACCAAAATGCCCCAAAACCCTCTCTGTCCATATCCAAATTTGAACAACTCTACATTGCCAAGTGTGTCCTTTTGATCTGAATTTTTGTGGACATGTTCAAATCCCCAAATGATGAAACTACACCAAGTGGTGCATCAAGGAGAATAGTTTTGGATGACTAGATCTTGAAAACCCCATTTCTGCTGATTTCTAGGGTTTACAAAAGTTGCACTAGCAACTTTGCCCAAATGAGCTCAAATTTTGTAGAACACCCTATTTCTAAGTGCCATTCCATCCTGTTAAATATCATGGCAAGTGGGATTAATTTTTTTGCCCAAACCAACAACAAACACCTTCTGCCATTTTTCCAAAATCATCATTTTGACCTCTTCCACTAATCTCCTTGAGCCCAACTTTTTACCACAGCTCCTCCTAGTCCTCTCCTACCTCCAGTAACCCTCCCCTGGCCATTGCTCAATTATTGAGGGGTAAAATACCCCCATTTACCTCCTTGGACAGCCCCTCTCTCCCTCTTCTTCTACCTCTCTCTTCTCCTACTGGCCACCCAGGGCATCCAAGGCCATCTCCCACTTCTTTACTTCCCCCTAGAGCTACCAGACACTTTTGGCCGCGCCCACATTGCATAGAAAATGGCCATGCCGGCCATTGGGGCGCTCTAGAGCGCGCTACAGTGTGCTCCCGCACTGTAGCCGCCCTCTGCCCGATGACCCCGACCACCTTAGGCCTTCCAAGCGCACCAGACGATGCATCTCGACGTCCGCGGCACGCTACACTGTCGGCCCCCTCCTCTCTCTCCCTCTCCGGCTCTCCTCGCATGCGGATAGAGCGCTGCCCGAGCGCGCCATTCGCTGCCCGCGATGGGGACCCGCTCTGCCACGTTCCCCGCTCCCTCTCTTCTCCCCGTGGGCGTAGTCGACCCCCACAAACGCCCTAGACTCGGTGCAGCACCCTCCCGAGGCCCGTAGCGACGAGCACGAGCCCACGGTGGACCGCCGCTTGCCTATATAAGGCATCCCTGAGCCCTCCTCTCACCACCACTCGTCCTCTCCCACTCCAAATAGCCCCACTGAGCCTCCCGTTCATCCCCAGAGCCGCCCGAGCTCGAGATCGAGCTCGAGCTCCGCTGCTTCGGGTCGCCGTCGATCTCGTGGTACATGCCTTCTTTGCCCTCTCTCTCTCGATCTGGAACCGCCTCACCTCTCTTACCACTTCCCCTCTGTCTCCCCTCTCTATTGCAGCCAGAATCGACCAGGGCAAGCACCTCCCGAAGCCCTTCCGCCGGCCTCCTCGTCGCCGGCAAACCCCTACACTCCAGCGACCACCTCCACCTCCACCCGAACGGCGACTCTGCCCTGAGCACGCCGGTGCCCTCGGATCACCTCGCCATAGACCACAGTGACGCCGGTGAGCTCGCCTCCTTCTCTCGCCCGAGGTTGACGACGATGGCCGTGGGGCCCGTCGGTCAGCCTCACACTCTGACTGGTGGCTCCACCCGTCAGGTTTAAAACACATGCGCGCGTGCCCCGGTTCACTGCGTCGGCTAGAGGCGTATTTCCCAAATACGCCTTCGACGTGGCAGCCTTGCGCGGGCTGGATTCCCCTTGGGCCTGCTGCACTGTGGCTGAATAGGCCCAGTTGCACAGTGGCCTTTTTCCTTTTTTCTATAACTTTTCCAAAAATTCCACATGATTCAATAATAATCCAAATGCAATAATTCCAACTCCTAAATTCTTGTAATAATCCCACCTATTTATTGGTGTAGTTTTCACTCTTATCAAACCAACTTTTCTTCACTTTTCAAATTTAAATTTGAATTTGAGCATTTATGCCTGTCATTTAAAATTCCTAGCACTGTTTCCATGACTCCAAATCCAAAATTAGGAATTTTTCCCTTCTTAGTTTTCACCCTAGTATTTAACAAAAATGAGTTGACATTTTTCTGAGCACTTTGGTTTTTCTGTTTTATTATTGCCTTATTTTTCTCGCTATTATTTTGCGACGATAGATTGCGTTGCCGACAAAGGAGTTGGACCAGAAAACTTTGAAGACCCAAGAAGACTTTGCTAAGCCAGGCAAGCAGCCCTTTGACCATGTCTATGAAACCCTTTTTATGCATGTCATATAGCACTATATTGTTGTTGCAACGGAATCATGATGAGGTGGTAACCACTTTGATGGGTTGCCTCTATTACTTCCTCGTTGATACTTGCATTGTGCATGACCCTACCTCCTTATGAGGGTTATGCCGGTGGGAGTAGATAGGGTGCTAAAGTAGTTGCTACGCAAAAAGGGACGGGAATATGCGTGGTGACGGAGACAAAGTATTTTCAAAGGACTTTTCGAAAACCCCGACGGGTGCCACTTATACCCGGGGGAGATAATGAGTTGGGTAGCAACTTGATGACGAAGTGGTGTACCGAGGCAAGTGTGTGTGTTGCTTTTCAAAACGGATTGGTTTGCGGCCATTATTCCAACCTTACATGCGCAACCACTCTACCCTTATATGGGAAAGGGAATTATTGATTACCTAGGCCGATACTAGCTTGGAGCCCGCATTACTAGTGACGGGAGAGTTGATGTTGCGCTCTCTCGGGACGGGGTCGTGCCAGGTAGGGCGGCCATGACTGTTTTCACAGGGCACCGGATACACCGTTGTGTCCCCTCTCGGATGTTACGATCTCGAGTGAGTCTCGTATGATGTACATCATGAGGATACGGAACAACGAGTGGACTCTTTGTTAGTGTCGTCTAGGGAAAGATAGTGATCGGCTGCTTACCCCGGGTACTTGAGGTACCGTGGGTCGTGGATGACACGGAAGTTCCCTGGATCTTGTGGGTAAAGTGTGCAACCTCTACAGAGTGTAAAACTATTCGAATAGCCATGTCAACGGTCAAGGACAGTTGGGTAACCGCTCTTGGGCTACGTCCACATGTTTACAAACCAGTGTGTGTTTGGATAAGTGGGAAGAACTACTTGGGTCAAGTCAAAGGACTTGACATGATTGAGTTGGGTTGATGCCACTCTATTTATGTTGATATCTGTAACATGTCCTCATGGTTAATTGAATTCTCCTGATGCATGTCTTACAAGTTGTTGAACATGTCATTGCACTCAAAAATAGGTTTCCGCAAAAATTTACCTATATCATGCATTGTTGTACCTTGAACCAAAACATGGGTTGCTTGCGAGTACATTCAAAGTACTCATTGGCTTGCCACTGGTTATTTTATTGGCCAGGCATGAAAGAACAGGATATAATGAAGAGTACCTTGGTGACGAACATGCGAGCTAGGACGCTTCCCAGTCGGAATGCCTGTAGGGTTAAGGCAGATGGCATGGGTCCAAGTTGTTATTGAAGATTTCCGCTGCGATGATACACTCAAGACTTGACCATAATAGTCCTACTTGTGTAAAATGGTATGTATGGATGTAAGACTCTTGTTATTCAGCTTCTGTGTGTTCAGTGAGCATTGATCTCTGGGATCACTGTACACGTGCATTCGGTGATCTCGACTTATGAGTCGGGGTCCCCACACACAAGTACACAAAAATATGATTTTTCAAACCATTTTGGTTAGGCGTTGCATGTAGATGTAGTTCAAATTTGAATTACGGTCATTAAATGGTTAGAAAATCACTTAAATGTCTTTAAAAGATCAAATGACCCCTGAAATTTTCCAATTTTCACATGACAATTGTATTAGTGCACATTAAACGTAGAAAAAAATTTGAAGGCCGTAAGAGGAACCTTCTCCAGTTCGTCATCAAACATGCATTGTTCCCTCTGGGAACCACGAACCTTCTAGTGAGTTGCTCTGGTTTGTGAGGGGTGTGTGTCCAAACTTCCATCAAACATGCCAATTTCTTTACCATGGTGGCATGACATTACATCAACAAAGGTTTCATGTTTTTCTGATAATTTTTTTATTTTTTGGAATTAAAATGCCATGTCACTCCATGCATACGTATGCATGTGTCCATGTCGTGAGACAAATATGTTTGAAAATTCCTTCTAGTTTACTGCTCGTGGAATTAACTCGCACACAAGTACACAAATATGATTTTTCAAACTATTTTGATTAGGCGTTGCATGTACATGTAGTTCAAATTTGAATTACGGTCAGTAAATGGTTAGAAAATCACTTAAATGTCTTTAAAAGGTCAAATGACCCCTAGAATTTTCGGAAATTTCGCATTACAGTTGTAGTAGTGCACGTTAGACATAGAAAAAATTTGAAGGTCGTAGGAGGAAGCTATCTCCCATTCGTTATCAAACATGCATTGTTCCCTCTCGGAACCACGAACCTTCTAATGAGTTGCTCCAGTTTGTGAGGGGTGTGTGTCCAAACTTTCGTCAAACATGCCAATTTTTTTACCACATCATCTTGGTGGCATGACATTACATCAACCAAGGCTTCATGTTTTTCTGATCATTTTCTTTATTTTTTGGAATTGAAATGTCATGTCACTCCATAAATTCCTTCTAGTTTACTGCACATGGAATTAACTTGCACACGAGTACACAAATATGATTTTGCAAACCGTTTTGGTTAGGCGTTGCATGTAGATGTAGTTCAAATTTGAATTATGGTCATTAAATGGCTAGAAAATCACTTAAATATCTTTAAAAGGTCAGATGACCCCTAGAATTTTCAAAAATTTCACATTACAGTTGTAGTTGTGCATGTTAGACATAAAAAAATTGAAGGACGTAAGAGGAAGCTATCTCCTATTCGTCATCAAACATGCATTGTTCCCTCTCGGAACCACGAGCCTTCTAGTGAGTTGCTCCGGTTTGTGAGGGGTGTGTGTCCAAACTTTCGTCAAACAGGCCAATTTTTTACCACATCATCTTGGTGGCATGTCATTAAATCAAGCAAGGTTTCATGTTTTTCTGATCATTTTTTAACTTTTTAGAATGAAAATGCCATGGCACTCCATGCATGTTCCCATGCCTTGAGACCAATATGTTTGAAAATTCCTTCTAATTTACTGCACATGGATTAACTCGCACACAAGTACACAAAAATATAATTTTTCAAACCGTTTTGGTTAGGCGTTGCATGTAGATGTAGTTCAAATTTGAATTACGGTCATTAAATGGTTATAAAATCACTTAATTGTCTTTAAAAGGTCAAATGACCCCTAGAATTTTCCAAAATTTCACATTACAGTTGTAGTAGTGGACGTTAGACGTAGAAAAAAAATTAAAGGCCGTAAAAGGAAGCTATCTCCCGTTCGTCATCAAGCATGCATTGTTCCCTCTCGGAACCATGCGCCTTCTACTGAGTTGCTCCGGTTTGTGAGGGGTGTGTGTCCGAACTTTCATCAAACATGCCAATTTCTTTACCACATCATCTTTGTGGCATGACATTACATCAACCAAGGTTTCATGTGTTTCTGAATTTTTTTTGGAATTAAAATGCCATGTCACTCCATGCATACATATGCATGTGTCCATGTCGTGAGACAAATATTTTTGAAAATTCCTTCTAGTTTAATGGACATGGAATTAACTCGCACACAAGTACACAAATATGATTTTTCAAACCGTTTTGGTTAGGCGTTGCATGTAGATGTAGTTCAAATTTGAATTACGGTCATTAAATGGCTAGAAAATCACTTAAATGTCTTTAAAAGGTCAAATGACCCCTAAAATTTTCAAAATTTTCACATGACAGTTGTAGTACTGCACGTTAGACGTAGAAAAAAATTGAAGGCTGTAAGAGGAAGCTATCTCCCATTCGTCATCAAACATGCATTGTCACCTCTCGGAACCACGAGCCTTCTAGTGAGTTGCTCCGATTTGTGAGGGGTGTGTGTCCAAACTTTCGTCAAACATGCCAATTTTTTACCACATCATCTTGGTGGCATGACATTACATCAACCAAGGTTTCATGTGTTTCTAATTTTTTTTGAAATAAAATGCCATGTCACTCCATGCTTAATTGTGTCATAGCCGTTAGACCAATATGTTTGAAATTTCTTCCAATTTACTGCACATGGAACTAAATCACACACAAGTACACGAAATATGAGTTTTCAAACTGTTATGGTTAGCTGTTGCATGCACATGTAGTTGAAATTTCAATTACGGTCATTAAATGGCTAGAAAATCACTTAAATATCTTAAAAGGTCAAATGACCCCTGAAATTTTCCAAAATTTGACATGATAGTTGTATTAGTACTACAAAATTTCTCGTTCATTTAAAACACCATCCGTTGCCACTTTACTCCAAATTCGTCTTTCACAGCTAATAAAAAATATCTACAACATCACACACAGTTGTTTTCTAGGAACCATTTGAGATGAAAATATCTGGGTCTATTTAAGTCTCACTCTTTAAGCTTTGCTGGCTCGTCTACTCCAGTGTCAGCAACCCCCGAATCCATGAATCCTGATCCCCATTCTCGCACCCCCTTCTTGCAAAGATGACACCATGGAAACGCTTCGTGAAGGCCCATGCGATGGTCGCGTCCCCCCGAGCACCGCCGCCTGTGCCGTGAGCGCGGCCGCCTACGCCGAGAGTGCCGCCGCATCCGCATTGAGCGCGCCCGCTTCCGCCGAGAGGGCATCTACGGCAGCCGACAGGGCAGCTGCAGCAGCCGAGACGACTGTAGCTGCTGCTGCGACAGTGGCTGCAAACACCAAGAGTGCTCGAGCTGCCGTCCGTGCCGCCGATGTCGCCCTAGCCAGGTCGAGGCCATCCACACCAAGATCAAGGATGCACATGCCAAGATATTCCAGGCCACCTCGGACTCCAACATGCAACCCACGTCTGAAAAGGCGGCAGTGAGGTTGTCGAGCGGGAGCTGGAGATGCAGGAGGCGGCGGAGATAGAGGAGCGCCGGGAGGAGGAGTTGCGTGTGGCCGAGCTCGAGGTAGAGAAGAGTCTACCCGTCGAGGAATTGACGTTGGAGTAACAACGCGAGCTCTGGCACAGCCACTACTACGAGTACTGCAACCTTGAGGGCGGCGCCGAGGATGAGGACGCGGTCGATTTCAGTAGGGGGGACGCGGAGTGCACCAACGGCGGCATGTCGCCAAGACAAGTCATCGACATCTCATCTCACACCAGCGATGCATAGGCCGGCGCGGCGGCGGATATGTTAAAATGATGCGTACTTAGGCTTTGTTTTTAATGATGGTCTTTTGTTAGAGCAATGTTTAGGTCAACTAGCTCTGTTTAATTACTAAAATTGCTCGATTCAGTAAGTGTGGTTTGTCTGCTGTACGCTCTTTTGTGTGCCCAAATTAGCAAGCGATGTTAAATTATGCAATGACGTACCCGGGGAAATTTCCACCAAAATTTGAAGTATCAAACTCATCCCATGCGCGTAAAGTAGAAGAATCGTTTGCGATGCACACAATATTTCAAAGTGAATGGTCCGGTGGCACCGCGCGCAAAGTTTCCCTCCACATTTCCAAAATTTTGGCCTACCGCCAAAATATCTACCCCCGCCCCCTTCCCCACCCCCTTTTCTCCCTGACCACAAGTCACATTTCCCCTATTTCCTCCTTCCTTCCTTCCTTGCTAAGCTATAGCTGCTTCCTAGCTCTCGTCGTCTTGCATCCTACCGCCGGGTTCGCCATGGTATTCTTCAAAGACCTCTCCAGCGGTTTCTCCTCCAGCGACTACTCCTTCACCACCCGGGTATGCCTCTCTTTTCTCTCTTGGGCTATGACTTGGAATGAAGGATTTTTACCCGGTGGTCGATTTGACTCATTTCTTCCTCTTGTAGCTCCCTAGGACAATCAGCAGCAATGAATGGAGCGGGGTGGCTGACGATCTATCTGCTCGTTGTCACCATCAATCTCCATGCGTGAAGCTAGTTGCATTTGATTCTGTGGACAGTGAGAGGAAGTTTCTGGCATGTGCAGAGAAGGTTAGACCCTCTTTATTTGTTACAAATCATTTGTTAGATGTGATTCAGACACTGTCACGGTCCCAACCCATTCATATCACACCTTCAACCAAACGCATCCTAAGACAGTGTCACAGTTTGTACCTAGTATCTTAAATTGTTGCCATCTCATCAGCGGTGCCATTAGAAAATTATTTGGCGCCGCTTCAGCAGTTTGTGAAGCCAACTTTGGTCCACACATCCGAGAAGCCAAGCAGTAAAATACTAAATCTTTATGGCACGAAGGAACTGGGCATCGCAGAAACTACGTGCTTAGGAGTCCGGGTCCCTGATTTTTTTCCGTTGCATCGGCTCGCCAGTGCAGGGCACCGGTGCGAGATGTAGCAACAGTTGTCTTTACCCCAGTTTTGGCATACATAGTGGACGGCCATAGAGCTATTAGTTCTATGTTACTAAATTTGTGCATGTACACACCTGTTAGTATCAATTTGCTGTCATCCAAACACTGTCGCTATGCTGTTGCAGTTATATTTACTTTCCTCTTAAAATGTTCAATTTGTTATTTCTTGTACATGAGTAAGAACTTGTAGTGTCGTTGTAGTTAATTATAGCTTCTGATGTTCCAGAATTCTGTTGTTGTCTCAGTACCAATTATTTCATTTGCACATTGATCTTTTTGAGAAGATATGTCATAATTAACATGTTTCTTCAGTTTTTCAAAATAAATGTTGGTGATTTTCTATGTTGCTATAAACCCATTTCCCCTACAATTGTTACCGATCTAGTTTTAAATATTATAGGATGAATGGAAGTGTTCTTACTTGGAGTGGGTTGATCAAGAGTGGCCACAGTGTTTGAAGATGTGCCTAGCGAAGCTCTGGAGCATGTATGAGGAAGAGAACAGACTTAGGCTTAGAGAAACAGTTGTCAACGCTCAAGAATATTTCAAGATGCGGGATAAAAAGTTGAAGGTGAAGAATGAGCTCAGGTTTTTTAAATCAGACTTTGCTAAGATGGTGTTGGCGAAGGAGGAGGCACTTTCCTAGTTGGCCCGTGCAAAACGGGTTCTTACTGAACTGAAAGCAGAGGTGGATAAGACGAGCCTAGATGATATCGATTAGGGAAATGAATATATTGTTCTTATGAAGTTGAACTAGCTATATGTTGTACTGTGTTGTTTTCATGTAGATACCGTACTGTGATGTTATAATATATTTATGTGCCTGATATGAAATTGGCAAATAGCTGTTCGATATGAAATGTGAATTTGCGTAATACTGGAATTATTAATTGTAAACTAATAAACCTGCTAAATGTGTCATGGACCTTTGCAAACGATTATAGCAGTAAAAGTGCTTGCGATGGATAGCCCAATGCCACACAGTTTTCTTCATCAAATCGTGTGTAATGTAGTTGATAAAAGCAAACAGTTAACCAAGCCGGACCATGTGTGATAGTTACACCTTTCACACACGAGCCTACACATAAAACGGTGTGGGATGTATGTACAAACATAAACGTTTTCCCTGGATTAACTATGGGGGATGTACATAAGAATGGAAACATATTCCTTGGATTGACTGTGTGTGATATACATACGAACGGAAATGATTTTCTGGGATTCACCATGTGGGATGTACATACCTACAGAAATGATTTTCTGGGATTCACCGTGTGGGATGTACATACCTACAGAAATGATTGGGTTTCGATGCCTCGCCCGATCGCACACGGCCCCAGCCTGGGTCCCAGGAGGGCCTATCCCCGACAATTTCTGGGTTGTGTGGGAAGTGTTGGGGAACGTAGTAATTTCAAAATTTTCCTACGCACACGCAAGATCATGGTGATGGTAGCAACGAGAGAGGAGAGTGTTGTCTACGTACCCTCGTAGACCGTTCGCGGAAGGGTTATATCAACACGGTTGATGTAGTCGTACGTCTTCACGTCCGACCGATCCAAGTACCGAAAGCACGGCACCTCCGAGTTCTGCACACGTTCGGCTCGGTGACGTCCTCGCCTTCTCGATCCAGCAAGAGGGGCGAAGTAGTAGATGAGTTCCGGCAGCACGACGGCATGGTGACGGTGTTGGTGAAGAACAATCTCCGCAGGGCTTCGCCTAAGCACTACGAAAACTATGACAGAGGATAAACTAGAGGAGACGGGGTTGCCGGCACACGGCTTGGTGTTTCTTGATGTGTCTTTGGTGCTAGCCCTGCTCCTCTATTTATGCGTTGAGCCCTGGGGTCGAAACTTGGAGTAAAAGCCTCCACAAAGTTGGTTTCACCCGAAAGGCAAGAGTCCTTCTCGGACTCCAGGGTTAGACGCCAGGGATCCCGGCGTCTGGACCCAGACGACAGGGACCCTGGCGTCTGGCCCCTGGACTCCGCAAAACTTCCTTTTGTGCTTTCCAAAAACCTTGTGGGCTTTCCCCTTTGGCCCAAATAAAGTGTTATCGTACCCAAACATTTCGGGAAACATCCGGAACCCCTTCCGGTGACCAAACACTATTATCCCATATATCAAACTTTGTCTCGGGACCATTCCGGAGTTCCTCGTCATGTCCGTGATCTCATCCCAGACTCCGAACAACATTCGGTCACCAACATACATAACTCACATAGTACTATATCGTCAACGAACGTTAAGCGTGCGGACCCTACGGGTTTGAGAACTATGTAGACATGACCGAGACACCTCTCTGGTCAATAACCAATAGCGGGACCTGGATGCCCATATTGGCTCCTACATATTCTATGAAGATCTTTATTGGTCAGGCCGCATAACAACATACGTTGTTCCCTTTGTCATCGGTATGTTACTTGCCCAAGATTCGATTGTCGGTATCTCAATACCTAGTTCAATCTCGTTACCGGCAAGTCTCTTTACTCGTTCCGTAATACATCATCTCGCAACTAACTCATTTGTTGCAATGCTTGCAAGGCTTATGTGATGTGCATTACCGAGAGGGCCCAGAGATACCTCTCCGACAATCAGAGTGACAAATCCTAATCTCGAAATACGCCAACCCAACATTCACCTTTGGAGACACCTTTAGAGCTCCTTTATAATCACCCAGTTATGTTGTGACGTTTGGTAGCACACAAAGTGTTCCTCCGGTAAACGGGAGTTGCATAATCTCATAGTCATAGGAACATGTATAAGTCATGAAGAAAGCAATAGCAACATACTAAACGATCGAGTGCTAAGCTAACGGAATGGGTCAAGTCAATCACATCATTCTCCTAATGATGTGATCCCATTAATCAAATAACAACTCTTTGTCTATGGTTAGGAAACATAACCATCTTTGATTAACAAGCTAGTCAAGTAGAGGCATACTAGTGACACTTTGTTTGTCTATGTATTCACACATGTATTATGTTTCCGGAATACAATTCTAGCATGAATAATAAACATTTATCATGAAATATGGAAATAAATAATAACTTTATTATTGCCTCTAGGGCATATTTCCTTCAGTCTCCCACTTGCACTAGAGTCAATAATCTAGATCACATCGCCATGTGATTTAACATCAATAGTTCACATCACCATGTGATTAACACCCATAGTTCACATCGTCATGTGACCAACACTCAAAGGGTTTACTAGAGTCAGTAATCTAGTTCACATCTATATGTGATTAACACCCAAAGAGTACTAAGGTGTGATCATGTTTTGCTTGTGAGAGAAGCTTAGTCAACGAGTCTGCCAAAATTCAGATCCGTATGTATTTTGCAAATTTCTATGTCTACAATGCTCTGCACGGAGCTACTTTAGCTAATTGCTCCCACTTTCAATATGTATCCAGATGAAGACTTAGAGTCATCCGGATCAGTGCCAAAAACTTGTATCGACGTAATCCTTTTACGACGAACCTCTTGTCACCTCCATAATTGAGAAACATATCCTTATTCCATTAAGGATAATTTTTGACCGATGTCCAGTGATCTACTCCTAGATCACTATTGTACTCCCTTGCAAAAAAACAGTGTAGGGTATACAATAGATCTGGTACATAGCATGGCATACTTTATAGAACCTATGGCTGAGGCATAGGGAATGACTTTCATTCTCTTTCTATCTTCTGCCGTGGTCGGTTTTGAGTCTTACTCAACTTCACACCTTGTAACACAGGCAAGAACTCCTTCTTTGACTGTTCCATTTTGAACTACTTCAAAATCTTGTCAAGGTATGTACTCATTGAAAAAACTTATCAAGCGTTTTGATCTATCTCTATAGATCTTGATGCTCAATATGTAAGCAACTTTACCGAGGTCCTTCTTCGAAAAACTCCTTTCAAATACTCCTTTATGCTTTGCAGAATAATTCTACATTATTTCCGATCAACAATATGTCATTTACATATACTTATCAGAAATGTTGTAGTGCTCCCACTCACTTTCTTGTAAATACAGGCTTCACCGCAAGTCTGTATAAAACTATATGCTTTGATCAACTTATCAAAGTGTATATTCCAACTCCGAGATGCTTGCACCAGTCCATAGATGGATCGCTGGAGCTTGCACATTTTGTTAGCACCTTTAGGATTGACAAAACCTTCTGGTTGTATCATATACAACTCTTCTTTAATAAATCCATTAAGGAATGCAGTTTTGTTTATCCATTTGCCGGATTTCATAAAATGCAGCAATTGCTAACATGATTCGGACAGACTTAAGCATAGATACGAGTGAGAAACTCTCATCGTAGTCAACACCTTGAACTTGTCGAAAACCTTTTTGCGACAATTCTAGCTTTGTAGATAGTAACACTACTATCAGCGTCCGTCTTCCTCTTGAAGATCCATTTAATCTCAATGGCTCGCCGATCATTGGGCAAGTCAATCAAAGTCCATACTTTGTTCTCATACATGGATCTCATCTCAGATTTCATGGCCTCAAGCCATTTCGCGGAATTTGGGCTCATCATCGCTTCCTCATAGTTCGTAGGCTCGTCATGGTCAAGTAACATGACCTCCATAACTGGATTACCATACCACTCTGGTGCGGATCTCACTCTGGTTTACCTACGAGGTTCGGTAGTAACTTGATTTGAAGTTACATGATCATCATCATTAGCTTTCTCACTAATCGGTCTAGTAGTCACAGGAACAGATTTCTGTGATGAACTACTTTCCAATAAGGGAGCAGGTACAGTTACCTCATCAAGTTCTACTTTCCTCCCACTCACTTCTTTCGAGAGAAACTCCTTCTCTAGAAAGGATCCATTCTCAGCAATGAATATATTGCCTCGGATCTATGATAGAAGGTGTACCCAACATTTTCTTTTGGGTATCCTGTGAAGACGCACTTCTCCGATTTGGGTTAGAGCTTATCAGGTTGAAACTTTTTCACATAAGCATTGCAACCTCAAACTTTAAGAAACGACAGATTAGGTTTCTTGCCAAACCATAGTTCATACGGTGTCATCTCAACAGATTTAGATGGTGCCCTATTTAACATGAATGTAGCTGTCCTAATGCATAACCCCAAAATGATAGTGGTAAATCTGTAAGAGACATCGTAGATCGCACCATATCAAGTAAAGTACGATTACGGCGTTCGGACACACCATTACACTGTGGTGTTCCAGGTGGCGTGAGTAGTGAAACTATTTCACATTGTTTTAACTGAAGGCCAAACTCGTAACTCAAATATTTTACTTCTGCTATCATATCGTAGAAACTTTTATTTTTGTTACGATGATTCTCCACTTGGAACAGTATCAATGTGTGCTGAAGGAGGTGGCGGTGAAGTAGCATCATCTTCATCCTCGATAACTCTGGCAGTCACTTGAATTGCTCAGTGAAGCCATCCTCTTGAAGATCAGCTTCAGAACACATCATCGTTAGCCCTTTCCATGTACGGCGACAGGTTTCATGGGTAACGAAAGCATTCTTGGTGGCAAGATTTCGAATGCGATTAACATCCACCAAGAGGCTTTTCATCTGACGCTTCAGCCAGTCATGATGCCTATCCTGTTTTTGATGAAGGGCCACAAGAAGCTCTCGGTCATTGAGAACACGACTGCGCTTCTTGGGTCTTGGAGCAGTTGTGCTGTCAGTGGCTTCGGTGGAAGCAGGGCGTGGTGCACGTGTAGTGCCAGCCAACAGATACACCCGAGAGACTGCTTCAAATCCTTCAATGTTCTGAGTAAAGCTCTGGTGTTCTGCATTCTGAAGACTTAGAGGTTGCTTGGCAGACTCAGGATAGATGGTTTCATCAGAGCTATCCACATCAGGCAAGAAGATACGATGGTTGCGGGCTAAGGGCTGATACGAGATAGCAGAGTGAAGTTTGATCAACCACATTACCCAAGGGGCGTAGAACTTCAAACCAAACAGATCAGAGCCTGATGCAGCAAGTTGGCTTATGAAGAAGTCCTGTGCATTGAAGCATTTGCCATGAAGGATATAGAATATCAAAGTCTTCATTGCACCCTCAATCTTGGCATTTGGAGAGTGTCCTTTAATGGGCCAGATAGTCCTCCTGATGATGTGATAGATGGTTCTTGGCAGATACTCAAGGTCTTCAACGAAGAACGTTGTGGGATAAGCAACATCTTGGGGCAATGGTTTCATCATGCTGAGCATCTGACTCATATCAGGTTCAGGCCTCTGAAAGATGCTCTCAGTAGCTTCAGTATGCAGCTGACAGCCTTGCTCGAAGAGATCGCCAGGAGTGGGCAAGCCAGTGAGCTCAATGATGTCAAATGCATTGTCTTCATGATGAACATTGCCGGTCATCCACTCCAGGACCCAAGTCTTCGGATCTCTGTTGTACCCACGGATGTGGAGTGTGGCATAGAATTGGAGCAGCAGCTCTTCATTCCAATGCTCTTGGTCAGTTATGAATGGCAGCAGTCCAACTTGCTTGAAGCAATCCAAAGCTTCTTCTAGGCAGGGCAGACCAGCTATAGCTTCAACGTCAAGGCGCTTGTGTGGGAAGATGCGACCTTGGTTGTACAGTATGCATGAGTAGTAGCTTCGCTGAGGATAGCTCCAGAACCGATCTGATGAAATCATTTCCCTTGAGTAGGGGTTCTTGGAGCTATTGAAGAATGTATTGTCTGCCCTGAAGCCATTGATGTTGAAGGAGCCAGGTGCTGATGCAGGACCTGGGAACCTTGGCAGTCTTGGGATTGGCTTCTGTACCTGAGGCCTGTGCTCAACATGATAGTCGAACTGGGGACCGGCAGTAGACTCAAGAACAGAAGTGTCAGGATCAGTGGCTTCGCTTTCTTCTGATGCTTTTGGTGGGGAGGGCTCCACATTAGCTTCACTGTTAGTTGTGGCAGCCTCACGATTTCATCCTCCACTTGACGAGCTGGAGGGTCGGACACAGGCATGTTCTCCGTAAGAACTGCTTCTTGGTGAGACGAGGGGACTTGTGGTACTTCTTCGTCTTCGACTGATGCAGCCGGAATGTTTTCAGCAGAGACTTGAGGCCTTGGACCTTTGCGAAGCCTGCGCAACGCAGGCGACGCCTGTGGAGATTGAGTGGGCTGGGCCTCATTGTCTTCTTCCTCTTGTGGGCGATCCGCCCATGAGGCATCCTGGGCAATTGGCGTCAATGGACGACCAATGCTGATGAGTTCGCTATTGTCTTGCTGAGGAAGGACTGCATCATCTTCTACATTGTCATGTTGACCAATGTCTTCAGCAGTGATGGGATCAGCTGCTGGAATGTCTTCAGCTTCATGAGCCTCTGCGGAAGCAGGATCATGAACAGTCAGTTGGCGTTCAACTTCAGGATAGACCACAGAAAGGGGTTCAACCATCAAGGGCTCTGTGGGAGCAGCCCGATCTTTCTTGGTCTTCCTCTTCTTCTTATAGGGGGCAGTAGGAGAGGCTTCAGGATATTTCCTTTTCCTCGCTTCAGCCTCAGCAGTCTTGGTATTCTTGAGCTCTGAAGCTGTTGACCGGCTTTTTGGCTTCGAGCCAGTCATTCTTGTGGGGAAGACAATCGGAACTGCTTCCTACCTTGGTGCATCGGGTTCAGCTGTACCAGACTTCTTCTTATTCTTTGCGGCCATCCTGGGGTCGATGCCAGGACGCCCAAGTGCCTTGCGCTTCTCAGCCTCATTGTAGGCTTGCACACATCTGTCAGCCAGAGTCTTCATGCGCTCAGGCGAACCCTGAGCTTCTGCATGTTTCTTCAGAAAGGCTTCCTTGAGCTCGTGCAGCATGATCTTGAAGTTCTTCACATCTTGCACGCTGAGCTTGGCCATATGCTTCTTGAAATGAGCCTTTTCATAGTCAATCTTCTGCTTCAGCTCAACAACACGTTGGGCGATGGCTAGTTCTGAAGCAATGGCTCCTTGGAAGGCGACACTGAGGCCAATGGGTAGCTGCAGATCATCAAAGCTGATGTTTGGCGTGTCAAACCACTCGTTAATGAAGTTGTGGATGATGGTGACGTCAAAGAGCGGCAGATCATTGAAGATTTCTGCTTCTTCTTTGCTCTTGATGAGTTGCTCAAGAGCGTCATCTGCTAGGTCTTCATCACTTGACAGGTCAATGTCATCATTGCTCAGAATGGCAGCAGCTGTGAGCTCTTGGACGCTTTGTGGCAGAGGCACCTTGGCCTTTTGGGGCTTTGAGATGCGTGATAAGTCTTCAGACGGCACACTGTCTTCAGGAGGTGCAGTTGCCAGTGGCCTCGCCCTTGAAAGTTTGGGTGAAGGGGAAGGCTTTGAAGCTTTAGGCTTCTTCATCTTCTTTGGCTTCAACACTGCATGAGCTTCTTCTGATTCAGAGTCAGCTGGAGGCTCATTCACTGCAGTCCCTTGAACTAAGATGCGGGTGATGAGGCCTTCAAGGTTGGCATAAGGACCAATGACATTGGGTTCTGCTTCTCGTGTGCCATCTGCCCTTGGTGCTGAGGGACCAGGGTTGAAGTCTAACCCAAATTTCTTCTTGTTCTGCTTTGCTGAGTTTTGGGCAAACTGGAAGTTGCGCTTGAACAGATGGTCGTCACGACACCAGAGTAGTGACGACGGATGTGCATCATCAAGCTGTGGCCCACGGACCATGCATGGATAGAAGCTTTGGGCAATGGCTTCATCTCTGTACCTGGGTAGAAGATTCTTGTATAGGATGTCTCCCCATGGTCTTTTGATGGCACTTTTCTCAGCGTACTCTTGGGTTACGAAGCGGTATTTGAACCATTGTTCTGCCCAATATCGTCGAATCCATTGGATTCGGGTCTTGCGCTGACTGTAATCCTCTTCAGGATCTGTCTTGTACATTTCTGCAAGTTCATCTGGCAGATCTCTGGATGTACCGCCACGACGCTGTCTGCCCCCCTTCCTTGCTGCTTTCTCTGAAGCCATAAACTTTAACTTGAAAGGCTTCAAGACGTTCAAAGGCTTCAAAGGCTTTCTCTTGCTGGACCAACAGGAACTGGCTTCAGGAGAATTTATGTGATGCTGTAAGAATTCTGCAAATGAATGCAGACTATGAGAACCAAAGGATTCTCCCACGGACATGTACCTGTGACAGCATTAAGGTGCGAGGGAATGGGAAGAGGCCATATGCATTCTCAGAAGATTTTGAAGATAAATCAGTTTAGAAGACATTGACCTCATTGTGCGAAGACATTCACTTATAGGTAAGAAGTTGGTTCCAGATTTGTACGAACCCACAGATCAGTACAAGTGAGGAATCTAACTACTTTGTGAAGCACAAGTGAATATACTAGGCAAGTTATGAGATGCAGTATGAGGGAGATCTAACTTATCTAACTTGTGTGAATAGAAACTTCTTATGGTAGAAGGTGACAAAGCCATAGGATCAAAAGGGGCCGTAAAAAGAAGTTTTATTTACCACACTGGGAACTGCTAGACGGAGTGGGAGATGAGGCTGAGTAGTTTAATCTTACGTGCCCTAACTTGGCGACGGAGGACACCTACGGCGATGGCGGAGAGGACGATGTCCGCGATCGGCGTGAAGACGGTGTCGGAGAGGTTGCAGCAGCGAAGCGCTTCGTCACCGGCGTCGTCGAGGGCTAGCGGTGGCGCTAGGGTTCGTGCGAGGGTGGAAGAAGAGATAATGACCGCTGTGAGTGTGTATTTATAGGTACAGGGGCGGCACTACGCTATTACACAGGTGCCCCTAGCGATTCGCATCTGAGTAACACGTGGTCATCATGCGGAATTTTGGGGTTTGTTCCACGTCCCACGCACGCCTGGATTGTCGGGTGGTCGTTCCTACTTCTCCGGATTTCATGTGGATGAATGAGCATTGAAAACAGACTTAAAGGTTGTCTCTGTGTCTTCTGCTGTCAAGGGCGTAGAGAAGACATTCGACAGTTTCAATAGAATGCATATGACTTGGAGAGATAGAATTTGAGATAGAAAGCATAGAGAGGTTAGGGTCCGATCACATTCACTTAGTTCAAAAGATTCAAACAAGAAGACATAGCTATAAGTGAATGCTGTAGAGGACAGAACACTAGTATATATATATCTATACAATCAACATAGTGAAGATAATCATGAAGACATGTTGAGATTGAAGCCAAACCAAATGTGAAGACATTGCAAGGTAATGCCATGAGTGAAACACTTCAAAATAGAACGTTTGGTGGTGGCGTTACCCACCGTATAGGAAGTATTAGACCCAGACACGGCGCACAATTATCGTGGTGCTCCGAAACCAAATTCCACATTAATGTATTCACACTTAGAATGTATGTCTTCATTGATTGAAGATATACGTTACTTCGTGTGTTGCACATCTAAGTCATCAATATGCATAAGTGTTAGGATGTGTGCCTGATCACAGGACATTTGAGGATTCCAGGATGTTTAGCTCACACCATAACTTGCAAAATCTCTTCTCATCCAAGGGCTTGGTGAAGATATCTGCCAATTGCTCTTTAGTGTTGACGTGTATGATATCAATATCTTCCTTCACAACATGATCTCTGAGAAAGTGATGACGAATTTCTATGTGCTTTGTCTTTGAGTGCTGAACTGGGTTGTTGGCAATCTTGATGGCACTTTCGTTGTCGCGGTAAAGTGGCACTTGCTTCAGATGAATGCCATAGTCCTTGAGAGTTTGCTTCCTCCACAGAAGCTAAGCGCAGCAAGATCCAACGGCAATGTATTCTGATTCAGCAGTGGAGAGGGATACACAGTTCTGCTTCTTTAAAGACCAACATACAAGTGATCGTCCCAGAAAGTGGCATGTGCTTGATGTTGACTTCCGATCAACCTTGTCACCAGCATAATCAGCATCCGAGAATCCAACCAGATCAAACTCTGAGCCCTTTGGATACCATAATCCTAGAGTTGGGGTGTGAGCCAAATATCGAAGAATTCGCTTCACAGCTAAGTGATGTGAATCCTTTGGTGCCGCTTGAAATCGATCACACATGCAAACACTAAGCATAATATCTGGCCTAGATGCACATAAATAAAGCAAAGAACCAATCATGGAGCGGTATACCTTTTGATCGAACTCTTTACCATTGTCGTCGGGACCCAGATGATGTTTGGCTGGCATTGGTGTTGTGAAGCCTTTGCAGTCTTGCATACCAAACTTCTTCAGGCACTCTTTGAGATACTTCTCTTGAGATATGAAGACGCCGTTGCGTTGTTGTCGTATTTGAAGACCAAGGAAGAACTTCATCTCCCCCATCATAAACATCTGATATTGCTCTTGCATCATATAGCCAAACTCTTCACTGTACTTTTGATTGGTGCAGCCGAAGATGATGTCATCCACATATATTTGGCACACAAACAGTTCACCATCATATGTATTCGTGAAGAGAGTGGGGTCTAGGGAACCAGGTATGAAGCCTTTGCTCTTCAGGAAATATTTGAGTGTGTTATACCAGGCCCGAGGGGCTTGTTTGAGGCCATACAGTGCCTTGTTGAGCTTGTATACCATGTCAGGATGTTTTGGATCTTCAAACCCAGGCGGTTGTGCAACATACACTTCTTCTTCAATCTTGCCATTGAGAAAGGCACTCTTCACATCCATTTGATATAGAAGTATGTTATGATGATTTGCATAGGCTAGCAGTATACGTATGGCTTCAAGTCTAGCCACTGGAGCAAATGTTTCATCGAAATCAATGCCTTCCACTTGAGTATATCCTTGAGCAATGAGACGAGCTTTGTTTCTGACAATTTGACCATGCTCATCTTGCTTGTTGCAGTATATCCATTTGGTGCCTATTACATTGTGCTTTCGTGGATCAGGACGCTTAACCAGTTCCCATACATTGTTCAGCTCAAAATGTTGAAGCTCTTCTTGCATAGCTTGAATCCATTCAGGTTCCATGAAGGCTTCTTCAACTTTCTTGAGTTCTGTAATTGAGACGAATGCGAAGTGCCCATAGAAATTTGCCAGCTGAGTTGCCCTTGAACGAGTGAGTGGACCAGGTGCATTGATGTTGTCAATTATTCTCTCAATATGCACTTCATTGGCAACACGAGGATGTACAGGGCGAAGACTTTGCTCTTGCTGATCTGTGTTGTTGTTGGGAGGAATGTCTTCAGGCTGAGCATTGTCTTCATGTGGATCAGATGCTGAGATGATAAGTTCTTCTTTAGGATGAGCTTCAGAAGATATAATCTCTCCAGTTCCCATTAGCTTGATTGATTCACTGGATGGAACTTCATCTAGCACATTTGGCAGTTGCTCTCTTTGTGAACCATTAGTCTCATCGAACCGCACATCCACTGTTTCAACCACTTTGTAATGAAAGAGATTGAAGACTCTGTAGGAGTGCGAATCCTTTCCATATCCAAGCATAAAACCCTCATGTGCTTTTGGTGCAAACTTTGAGGTGTGGTGTGGGTCCTTGATCCAGCACCTTGCGCCAAATACTCTGAAGTAACTGACATTTGGCTTCTTGCCAGTTAGGAGTTCATAAGATGTCTTGTTCAGAAGCTTGTGAAGATAAACACGATTGATTGTATGGCATGCAGTGTCAATGGCTTCAGGCCAGAATTTTCTTGGAGTCTTGTATTCATCTAGCATCGTTCTGGCCATCTCAATGAGTGTTCTGTTCTTGCGTTCGACGACGCCATTCTGCTGTGGCGTGTACGGGGCTAAGAATTCATGTGCGATGCCCAAGGTATAAAGATATGTATCAAGTCCAGTGTTCTTGAATTCAGTGCCATTGTCACTTCTGATGTGCTTTATCTTGGCGCCGTAATTGTTCATAGCTCGATTGGCGAAGCGTCTGAAGACATCCTGCACTTCAGTCTTGTAAAGGATTATGTGCACCCAAGTGTATCTAGAGTAATCATCAACTATGACAAAGCCATAGAGGCAAGCAGTAGTGGTAAAAGTTGAGTAGTGAGTGGGACCAAAAAGATCCATGTGAAGCAGTTCAAGGGTCGAGTAGTGGTCATGATTGTCTTCGAGGGATGTTTGGCCCTTGTCATCTTCCCTGCTTCACAGGCACCGCATAGGTGATCTTTCTTGAACTTGACGCCTTTGATGCCTATGACATGCTTCTTCTTTGCAAGGGTGTGGAGGTTCCTCATGCCAGCATGCCCAAGCCTCCGATGCCAAAGCCAGCATTCTGAAGCTTTTGCCAGAAGACATACTGCAAGCTGTGGCCCTGCTGAGAAATCTACCACATACAAATCATCTTTCCGATATCCTTCAAACACTAGAGACTTGTCAGATTCCATTAGTACCAGGCAACGATATTTTCCAAATATTACGATCATGTTCAAATCGCAAAGCATTGAGACAGACATTAAGTTGAAGCCAAGGGATTCAACAAGCATGACTTTATCCATGTGTTGATCCCTTGAGATTGCAACTCTACGTAGACCCAATACCTTACTTTTACAAGTGTCAGCAAATGTGATGTGGCTCTTGTCGGATGGACGTAAGGTTGAGTCCATGAGAAGGCTTCTTTTGCCGGTCATGTGATTTGTACACCCACTGTCAATAATCCATTCTGAAGACGCTGGTGTCGTACCCTACAGTGCAGTTAGGGGGATAGGCTTCACGAAGAGAATTGTGAAGCAAAAACATTTGACGAACCAGTGGGTTATGAAAACTTAGATCCAGATTAGGACTAATAGGGAGAGTAGCATGCGATTCAGGAACGAAGTACATAGTAATGACATTCGGGCATTTGATCTTGCGTCCTACAAGATGTTTAAGGTCCCCAGCAATAGCGTCAGAAGACTTTGGTTTTCGGCTGGAGACCTTTCCCTGCAAAAGAGAGTTAAGCTTTCTTAGCCACCCACATCTTCAAGGGTGGCTTCGAAGCAATAAGTCTAAGTGCAGCATCTGAGAATTTTGGCTTTGGAGCCCTAGCAAACAGTCTAGTAGGCGGACAATAGTACTCATAAGAATAGGCAGAATAGTTCTTGGTCATATGAACATGGCGGTTTGATGAACCGCTCTCATATTCATATGCCTGAGTATGGTTTCCCTACAAAACATTTGCATTAGTGCGACTCAGGTGAGTCCTCTGTCTGTATGAAGCCTTTGGACCGTATGAAGCCTTTGGTCTGAGGTTTGTCTTCTTTATGCGAGGTGTCATGAAGACATTCATAGGAAGATTTTCCAGACACCTTTTCGGAACCCAGATCTTCTTCATAGGCGGTCCATTCCTGCAGTTAGTACCAATGTACCTGGCAAACACTTCACCATTCTGATTCTTAAATAGTTTATAGTTTGCATCAAAGGATTCATCAATGATAATGGGGTTAGCACAAGTGAAGCCAGATAGATTGGATGGATCTGCTGAAGGTTCCTTTGCAGCAACCCATGTGGTTTTGGGGTACTGCTCAGGTTTCTAGTAAGAGCCATCAGCATTCATTTTCCTTACGAATCCAACACCCTCTTTCCTAGGGTGCCGGTTCAGAATCTGCTTCTTAAGGACATCACATAATGTCTGATGCCCTTTAAGACTTTTGTACATCCCTATTTCAAGCAATGTCTTCAACCTAGCATTCTCATCAGCAATAGTAGTGGTGTCCTCAGCAGAGGGGTTAGTTACCACATCAACAGTTGAAGATATTGCAACAGCAACAGCAGTAGAACATTCAGCAACAGAAGCAGCATTATCACGCTCAATGCATTTAATACATGGTGGTTCAAATCCTTCCTGAGCGGAACTGATCTGTTTGGTGCGAAGTGACTCATTTTCCTTTTGAAGATCTTCATGAGCCGCCCTCAATTTCTCAAGATCTTGCTTTCTTTGAAGATAATCATAGGAAAGCTTTTCATGAGTTGTTGAGAGAGTATCATGACGACTCTCAAGTTCCTGATACTTAACATGAAGATTTTTTATGTCTTCAATTAAGGATTCAGATTGAGTCATTTCAGCACCCAACAGATCATCGCTTCTGTCTAACAGTTTTTGAATATGTTCCATGGCTTTCTATTGTTCAGTTGTAATTTTAGCAAGTGTTTTGTAGCTGGGTTTCGAACCACAATCAGAGTCATCGTCACTAGATGTTTGATAGTGAGTAGTGCGTGTGTTTACCTTGGCACCGCGTGCCATGAAGCAGTAGGTAGGAGCGGAGTAGTCCTTGTTATTTGCATCGGTGTCGGTGATGAAGTCATTGTCTTCAGTGTTGAAGATGGACTTGGCGACGTATGTTGTAGCCAGACTTGCAATGCCAGAATTAGACTCCTCCTCAGACTCCACCTCTGCCTCCTCAGAAGCGGACTCCTCCTCTGAATCCATTTCCTTGCCAACAAACGCACGTGCCTTGCCAGATGAGCTCTTCTTGTGTGATGAAGACTTTGAGGAAGACTTGGAAGAAGACTTTGAGTATTTCTTCTTCTTCTTGTCGTTAGAGTCATATTCCTTGCTCTTCTTCTTCTTTTTGTTCTCATTTTCCCACTGTGGACACTCAGAGATGAAGTATCCAGTTTTCTTGCACTCGTGGCATGTTTTCTTCTTGTAGTCATGAGCAGAAGCTTCATCATTCCTTGAGCTTGATCGTGAAGACTTTCTGAAGCCTTTCTTCTTGGTGAATTTTTGGAACTTCTTCACAAGCATTGCAAGTTCCCTTCCAATGTCTTCAGGATCATCAGAACTGCTGTCAGATTCTTCTTCAGATGAGGAAACAGCTTTTGCCTTCAAGGCACGAGTTCGCCCATAGTTTGGACCGTAGATATCTCTTTTCTCAGAAAGCTGAAACTCATGTGTGTTGAGCCTCTCAAGTATGTCAGACGGATCGAGTGTCTTGAAATAAGGACGTTCTTGAATCATCAGGGCTAGGATGTCAATGAACTATCAAGTGATCTCAGCAGTGTCTTGACGACTTCATGTTTGGTGATCTCAGTGGCGCCGAGGGCTTGAAGCTCATTTGTGATGTCAGTGAGTCGATCAAATGTGTGCTGGACATTCTCATTGTCATTTCGCTTGAAGCGGTTGAAGAGGTTGCGAAGGACACTGATTCTCTGATCTCTCTGGGTTGAGATTCCTTCATTGACCTTGGAGAGCCAGTCCTAGACCAGCTTGGATGTCTTCAAGGCACTCACACGGCCATACTGTCCTTTGGTCAGATGACCACAGATGATATTATTGGCAGTAGAGTCCAGTTGAGTGAACTTCTTGACATCAGCAGCAGTGACACCTTCTCCAGCCTTGGGAACGCCATTCTCGACGACATACCATAGGTCGACGTCAATGGCTTCAAGATGCATGCGCATCTTATTCTTCTAGTAGGGATATTCAGTTCCATCGAAGACGGGGCACGCAGCGGAGACTTTAATTATCCCTGCAGTCGACATAGCTAAAACTCCAGGTGGTTAAACCGAATCACACAGAACAAGGGAGCACCTTGCTCTGATACCAATTGAAAGTGCATTATATCGACTAGAGGGGGGGTGAATAGGTGATTTTTATGAAAGTCTTCAAAACGTGGAAGTTATGAAGACAAACAGTAGAGATATGCCTATTACTATGCAGCGGAAGGTAGACTACACTAGGCAAGCCATGGTCAAGTATCCAATAGAGTGAAAGCACAATGACAAATAGCTGCAGTGTAGTAAGGATCAGGTAGGAAGATATTGTGAAGCCAAATAGAACACACAGTCACTCAGTGAAGAGAAAAGATAGAGCAAACATGCAATGACTTCACAACGAGTAACAGTAAGTAAAGGGAAGTGAAGATGAAACCAGTGACTCGTTGAAGACAATGATTTGTTGGACCAGTTCCAGTTGCTGTGACAACTGTACGTCTGGTTGGAGCGGCTAGGTATTTAAACCTTAGGACACACAGTCCCGGACACCCAGTCCTGAACACGCAGCTCAGGACACCCAGTCCTCACCGTATTCTCCTTGAGCTAAGGTCACACAGACCTCGCCCAATCACTTTGGCAAGTCTTCAAGGTAGACTCCCAAACCTTCACAGACTTCGTTCACCGGCAATCCACGATGTCTCTTGGATGCTCAGAACGCGACGCCTAACCGGCTGGAGGATGCACAGTCCTCAAGTGTAATAAGTCTTCAGATCACTCAAACAAGAAGACTTAAGTGATGCCCAATTCTCTCTGGCTTTGGGTGGTTAGGGCTTTATCCTCGCTAGGTATTCTCTCTCAAAGGCTTCGAGGTGGGTTGCTCTCAAACGACAAAAGCCGTGCACTGAATCTGAGCAGCCAACCGTTTATGGTTGTAGGGGGTGGGCTATTTATAGCCACTTGGCAACCCGACCTAATTTGTCCGAAATGACCCTGGGTCACTAAGGAACTGACACGTGTTCCAACGGTCAGATTTCAAACTCACACGACAACTTTTCTTGGGCTACAAGCAAAGCTGACTTGTCCGACTCTGGACAAGATTAGCTCTCATAGTCTTCACTCGAAGACATAAGTTTTTTTTTTAAATTAGGCATCACTTCAGTCATTCTGACTGGTTCTCTTGGACCCCACTTAACAGTACGGTGGTTCCTATGACTCAACACAAAATGAAAGAGAACTACGAAAAATCTAAGTCTTCGAGTTCCATAGGCTTCACGTGGTGTCTTCTCTTGTCATAGTCTTCAATGTGAATATCTTCATATACCACCATTGACTTCAATGTCTTCGTACATTTTTAGGGGTCATCTCTCGTAGGAAAACCGAATCAATGAGGGACTTCTACCTGTGTTATCCTGCAATTCTCACAAACACATTAGTCCCTGAACTAGGTTTGTCGTCAATACTCCAAAACCAACTAGGGGTGGCACTAGATGCACTTACAGTTGCACTATCACTATTAACTTTGCATATTTTGGTTTCAATATTATGAATATGTGTATCACTACGATCGAGATCCAATGAACCATTTTCATTGGGTGTGTAATCATATATGTAAACAGAACAACAATTTATTCTCTTACTTAAATGAATAACCGTATTGCAATAAACATGATCAAATCATATTCATGCTCAACGCAAACACCAAATAACACTTATTTAGGTTCAACACTAATCCCGAAAGTATAGGGAGTGTGCGATGATGATTATATCAATCTTGGAACCACTTCCAACACACATCGTCACTTCACCCTTAACTAGTCTCTATTTATTCTGCAACTCCCGTTTCGAGTTACTAATCTTAGCAACTGTACTAGTATCAAATACTGAGGGGTTGCTATAAACACTAGTAAACTACACATCAATAACATGCATATCAAATATACTTATGTTCACTTTGCCATCCTTCTTATCCGCCAATCACTTGGGGTAGTTCCGCTTCCAGTGACCAGTCCCTTTGCAGTAGAAGCACTTAGTCTCAGGCTTAGGACCAGACTTGGGCTTCTTCACTTGAGCAGCAACTTGCTTGATGTTCTTCTTGAAGTTCCCCTTCTTCCCTCTGCCCTTTTCTTGAAACTAGTGGTCTTGTCTACCATCAACACTTGATGTTTTTCTCGATTTCTACCTTCGTCAATTTTAGCATTACGAAGAGCTTGGGAATCGTTTCTGTAATCCCTTGCATATCATAGTTCATCACGAAGTTCTACTAACTTGGTGATGGTGACTAGAGAATTCTGTCAATCACTAATTTTATTGGAAGATTAACTCCCACTTGATTCAAGCAATTGTAGTACCCAGACAATCTGAGCACATGCTCACTAGTTGAGCGATTCTCCTCCATTTTTTAGCTATAGAACTTGTTGGAGACTTCATATCTCTCAACTCGGGTATTTGCTTGAAATATTAACTTCAACTCCTGGAACATCTCATATGGTCCATGACGTTCAAAACGTCTTTGAAGTCCCGATTCTAAGCTGTTAAGCATGGTGCACTAAACTATCAAGTAGTCATCATATTGAGCTAGCCAAACGTTCATAACGTCTGCATCTGCTCCTACAATAGGACCGTCACCTAGCGGTGCATCAAGGACATAATTATTCTGTGCAGCAATGAGGATAAACCTCAGATCACGGATCCAATCCGCATCATTTCTACTAACATCTTTCAACACAATTTTCTCTAGGAACATATCAAAATAAACATATGAAAGTAACAACGCGAGCTATTGATCTACAACATAGATATGCTAATACTACCAGGACTAAGTTCATGATAAATTAAAGTTCAATTAATCATATTACTAAAGAACTCCCACTTAGAAAGACATCCCTCTAATCTTCTAAGTGATCACGTGATCCAAATCAACTAAACCATAACCGATCATCACGTGAAATGGAGTAGCTTTCAATGGTGAACATCAATATGTTGATCATATCTACTATATGATTCACGCTCGACCTTTCGGTCTCAGTGTTCCGAGGCCATATCTGCATATGCTAGGCTCTCAAGTTTAACCTGAGTATTCTGCGTGTGCAAAAACTGGCTTGCACCCGTTGTAGATGGACGTAGAGCTTATCACACCCGATCATCACGTGGTGTCTGGGCACGACGAACTTTGGAAACGGTGCATACTCAGGGAGAACACTTTTATCTTGAAATTTAGTGAGAGATCATCTTATAATGCTACCGTCAATCAAAGCAAGATAAGATGCATAAAAGATAAACATCACATGCAATCAATATAAGTGATATGATATGGCCATCATCATCTTGTGCTTGTGATCTCCATCTCCGAAGCACCGTCATGATCACCATCGTCACCGGCGTGACACCTTGATCTCCATTGTAGCATCGTTGTCGTCTCGCCAATCTTATGCTTCCACGACTATCGCTACCGCTTAGTGATAAAGTAAAGCATTACAGCGCAATTGCATTGCATACAATAAAGCGACAACCATATGGCTCCTGCCAGTTGCCGATAACTCGGTTACAAAACATGATCATCTCATACAATAAAATTTAGCATCATGTCTTGACCATATCACATCACAACATGCCCTGCAAAAACAAGTTAGACGTCCTCTACTTTGTTGTTGCAAGTTTTACGTGGCTGCTACGGGCTTTAGCAAGAACCGTTCTTACCTACGCATCAAAACCACAACGATAGTTTGTCAAGTTGGTGTTGTTTTAACCTTCACAAGGAACGGGTGTAGCCACACTTGGTTCAACTAAAGTTGAAGAAACTGACACCCGCCAGCCACCTGTGTGCAAAGCACGTCGGTAGAACCAATCTCGCGTAAGCGTATGCGTAATGTCGGTCCGGGCCGCTTCATCCAACAAAACCACCGAACCAAAGTATGACATGCTGGTAAGCAGTATGACTTATATTGCCCACAACTCACTTGTGTTCTACTCGTGCACAACATCAACGCATAAAACCTAGCTCGGATGCCACTGTTGGGGAACGTAGTAATTTCAAAAATTTCCTACGCACACGCAAGATCATGGTGATGCATAGCAACGAGAGGGGAGAGTGTTGACTACGTACCCTCGTAGACCGTTCGCGGAAGCGTTATATCAACGCGGTTGATGTAGTCGTACGTCTTCACGTCCGACCGATCCAAGTACCAAAAGTACGGCACCTCCGAGTTCTGCACACGTTCGGCTCGGTGACGTCCTAGCCTTCTCGATCCAGCAAGAGGGGCGAAGTAGTAGATGAGTTCCGACAGCATGACGGCGTGGTGACGGTGTTGGTGAAGAACAATCTCCGCAGGGCTTCGCCTAAGCACTACGAAAACTATGACGGAGGATAAACTAGAGGAGACGGGGTTGCCGACACACGGCTTGGTGTTTCTTGATGTGTCTTTGGTGCTAGCCCTTCCCCTCTATTTATATGTTGAGCCCTGGGGTCGAAACTTGGAGTAAAAGCCTCCACAAAGTCGGTTTCACCCGAAAGGCAAGAGTCCTTCTCGGACTCCAGGGCCAGACGCCAGGGATCCCGGCGTCTGGACCCAGACACCAGGGACCCTGGCATCTGGCCCCTGGACTCCGCAAAACCTCCTTTTGCGCTTTCCAAAAACCTTGTGGGCTTTACCCTTTGGCCCAAATAAAGTGTTCTCATACCCAAACATTTCGGGAAACATCCGGAACCCCTTCCGGTGATTTCCGAAACCCTTCCGGTGACCAAACACTATTATCCCATATATCAAACTTTGTCTCCGGACCATTCCGGAGTTCCTCGTCATGTCCATGATCTCATCCCGGACTCCGAACAACATTCGGTCACCAACATACATAACTCACATAGTACTATATCGTCAATGAATGTTAAGCGTGCGGACCCTACGGGTTCGAGAACTATGTAGACATGACCGAGACACCTCTCTGGTCAATAACTAATAGCGGGACCTGGATGCCCATATTGGCTCCTACATATTCTACAAAAATCTTTATCGGTCAGACCGCATAACAACATACGTTGGTCCCTTTGTCATCGGTATGTTACTTGCCCGAGATTCGATCGTCGGTATCTCAATACCTAGTTCAATCTCGTTATCGGCAAGTCTCTTTACTCATTCCGTAATACATCATCTCGCAACTAACTCATTAGTTGCAATGCTTGCAAGGCTTATGTGATGTGCATTACCGAGAGGGCCCAGAGATACCTCTCCGACAATCAGAGTGACAAATCCTAATCTCAAAATATGCAAACCCAACATTCACCTTTGGAGACACCTGTAGAGCTCCTTTATAATCACCCAGTTACGTTGTGACATTTGGTAGCACACAAAGTGTTCCTCCGGTAAACGGGAGTTGCATAATCTCATAGTCATAGGAACAAGTATAAGTCATGAAGAAAGCAATAGCAACATACTAAACGATCGAGTGTTAAGCTAACGGAATGGGTCAAGTCAATCACATCATTCTCCTAATGATGTGATCCCGTTAATCAAATAACAACTCTTTGTCTATGGTTAGGAAACATAACCATCTTTGATTAACGTGCTAGTCAAGTAGAGGCATACTAGTGACACTTTGTTTGTCTATGTATTCACACATGTATTATGTTTCCGGTTAATACAATTCTAGCATGAATAATAAACATTTATCATGAAATAAGGAAATAAATAATAACTTTATTATTGCCTCTAGGGCATATTTCCTTCAGGAAGGACCCCCCTATCGCCCACACTCACTTCACGAGGGTTCCAAATGCCTTCGCGGAAAGGGGTTAAAAACTGTTTGTTTAGGACCGACGCGCACTAGTGATATATAAGTTATTTTGTTATTTTCCTTTCAGCCCTCCCTGCGTGCTCCCGCAAACTCCATTATCGGAGGGGAATTCTCTACCGCCCGAAATGGCAGAGAGCGACACGCTGCCGCGAGCCCCCTCGCCTATCGCCATGGAGGACACCGAAGTGTCGTCCTGAAGGGCCTCTCCTGGCCGAGGGGGGGTGAACGAGGCCGTTGATGAGCACCCGAGGTTAATACATCGGTCGCTGGAGACCTGGAGAGGCGACCCCAACTGACAATGGGGACCCCCAATAATCTGAGCCCCAGCCGACCACCATGCCGGAGACCAGCATGGCTCCGGAATTGGATAAGCAGCCCCCTATGAAAGAGGGGGGAGGAGCAGCAGCTCCCACGGCTGCCTGCATTAATCCGGAGGCGCCCAACGCTCTGGAGGAAGCACTGCAATGTGCTTCCATCGTGGAGGAGCACCGCACCATGATGGGTGTGGTTATGGAGAAGGTTCAGTCTACTAAAAATGGACTTAACGAAGCCTTTTGAAGCCTATTAACAAGCTTGGAGGTATGCGACGTAATGTTTCTAAAAACTTTTCGTATAAAGGAATAAACCTGTGTACGGACAGTAGCCCCTGAGGCTCTGTCCGGTTTAAAAGAAACCAGACAGAGGATCCACATAGTATTCGGGAGAGTAACGTAATGTGCTGTTATTGTAACAGGCTTCCATGTTGGTGGCAACCGCCCATGCCGTGGAAGTTTTCGAACTCAGTCAGAAGCTTCAGGCAGCAGATGAGGAACTCGACCGCATTAATAAGCGGTTCGATGAGACGCAAGGTATGCGTACAATGTTAAGAAGGAATGTATTTTTATATCGGAAGTGATATACATATTGAAAGGTTAACTCATAAAATGCTTTGATTATTAGCACAGTTGGCACAACCGAGGTTGAGACCCTCAAAGGTGCCCTTGCCTAGGCCAAGAAAGAGGCGGGGCCAAACAAGGCAGCCACTGACAAAGTGGCTGCAAAGGTGAAGACTGAGCAAGCTGCCCGCCGCCAACATGAAGCTCGGGTGGCCGAAGTCGAGCAGGAGCTGAAGGATGCCATCAGCAAATGCAAAACCTTGGAGCAGAAGACTTCGGACCAGTCGTCCGAGCTTGCCAAGTCTCTCCATGATGCCAAAGAGGCGCGGATCGAGTCCCGGAATGCTCGCGAGGAGATCCATCAGGGGAAACAGATAGCGGCTGGTAAGTCCTTTCTTTTGCAGAGTATCTTTGGAGGTAAAACGTGTGCCTTGCTTACCCGAGTGTGGAGTTCTCCAGGCGCGTTTGCAGATCTTCAGAGGAATGCCATCGATGCCACACAGTTCTTTCGAGCCCAGGAGGGGAACTCGACGGAGGAGCAGTTCTGGTTGCAATTTCTCGCATTGGAGCACCCGATGCCTCTTAACGACCAGCTGAAGCAATTGACAGAGCTGCATAGGGTGGCCGGCTTGGCATCTAATACTCCAACTCTAGCCAACCGAGCCTATTCCCAGTAGCTACTTCGGTTTGGTGAAGCGGCTTGTCGATGTGCGGCCGTGGATTGATACTGTAAAGTGTTCGTCCTGCATAGAGGGTGCCCGGATGGCCATCGCCCGCGTCAAGATGCAATGGGTGAAGATGAAGGCCATTGAAGTGGCATCCGCAGGTCCACCCGAAGGCAAAGATCATCGGAAGCCGGAGAGGTACTTCGGTGACATCCTAGAAGGAGCCCGAGTGATAGAGGATCAATGTTCAAAGGACGTAATATTTGATTGAATGTGTTCGGGTTATACAAACTATGTTATGAACCCATGTTGTTATATATCTTATGTTTGCGCCTCAAGCGACTTTTCCTCCTGTGCGTCCGTTTTTTGTTATATTTCTGAAAGTTGCCAGTCGTCGGCTTCAGCCCCCATATAGGTACTACAGGGGTGTTCGACATATCGCGTGACCACACTTTATCCAACGTCTCGGTCCGTAAAGGAGGTGTCCGCGAGGTGAACCAGGAAATCGGACTATGTGGCTTTATTATTTTCACTTAGCCATAGGAGTTTGACTGTGGAGCTAAGTACTAGCCCCTGGTGCGTGTACGGCTACCCGGACTACGGTGCCTTTTCCACGCGGCTGGACGAAGACCAACCCCTCGTATAACACGGGGTGAATCGCTAATGATTTGTAGTATGAGACTAAGTCGCCGAATCGCTGACCAGCTCTCACCTATCATGACAGTCAGTTTTTGGCTTTCTCTACCGAGGTACTTGACCGGACGAACCAGAAATACAATCGCAGTAGTTCTCCCTTTACTACCTTAGCCGAACGAGCGGAACGTAAGGTAGTAAGCACAGGAGCCGGGAAACCCAACTATAGACCAAAGACATGACTCGGAGCCGATGCATATAATGCAATATCCGAGCTACCGAAGAGTACCCAATAGGTGTTCAGACTTGAAATGTGCAGGGCCAAATACAACCCCCGGTGTTAAGGCTGGACTAAGGCACGTGTGGCAGTCTGAGGTAGGGAGGGAACACAGATGATAATATAAAACAAAATGACTGGCAAACAAAGTGGTGATCAATTGTTTCCTTTATACCCTGATTAATACGTCGAGCCGTGTTATTACAGATAATGCCAAAAACATCAAGGTCACTTTACATGCCAGAAGCTTATACAAGGGAAGGGTTTACACAGAGCCTAAACTTAATGGTTTAAAAATCCCAATGATGCCCTGCTGCACGTCTGCGCTGTTTCTCTCGTCTATTAAAAAGAGGAACCTAGAAAAAAGGTCCCCGCGCGACCGTAGATCAGGTAGGTTCTTTAATGAACATATAGTGGAAGGATATTTGAGGTCCGAATAGGGTCAAGCCGTACTATAGACCTTTTTTGCAGTGTGCCTCTGGCGCTGCCCACGGTATTTTAAAGGCGTAATTGTGTACGTGAGGTACATATACCGCAACCTTATGGGGCAATCAGCAGAGGCTAAACTGCTATTCGAGCTCAGGTTCAACC
The DNA here is from genome assembly GCF_002162155.2 of Triticum dicoccoides. NCBI lineage: Eukaryota > Viridiplantae > Streptophyta > Magnoliopsida > Poales > Poaceae > Triticum > Triticum dicoccoides. Next base: position 587,012,257 of record NC_041390.1, read on the forward strand.
GAGCTACCGCATTGTAACGCGGCTCGGACACATTTAATAGTGTCGTGAGTCTTAATGACCGATGAGTTCTTCAGCTTGATGAGGCCGCCATGTACTTCAGCTTCTAGGGCCATGGTATGTTCCTCGGTATGGAGGGAGCGCTCAATATTTCCCATTTACCGTGATGATGCCATGAGGTCCAGGCATTTTGAGCTTTAGATAAGCATAGTGTTGGAATGCATTAAAGCGGGCAAAAGCAGTTTGTCTGAGCAGCGACTGATAACCACTACGAAAAGGGACGATGTCGAAGATCAATTCTTCGCTTTAGAAATTGTCTAGAGAGCCGAATACTACTTCTAATGTTAATGAGCCCGTACAACGGGCTTCCACGCCGGGTATCACTCCTTTGAAGGTAGTGTTGCTAGGCTTGATTCTTGACGGGTCAATACCCATCTTACATACAGTATTCTGATAGATCAAGTTGAGACTGTTGCCGCCGTCCATAAGGACTCTAGTGAGATGGTATCCGTCGATGATAGAATCGAGTACTAGGGTCGCCGAACCTCCATGACGGATATTGGTTGTCTGGTCCCTGCGATCAAAGGTGTTCGGACAAGCCGACCATGGGTTGAATTTTTGGGCGACGGGCTCTACGGCGCAGACGTCCCTTAATGCGCGTTTGCGCACCCTCTTGGGGATGTGGGTAACATAGATCATGTTTACCGTTTTCACCTCGGGGGGAAATTGCTTCTGTCCCCCCGTGTTCGGCTGACAGGGCTCATCATCGTCCTTGCTTGGAGGTCCTTTCCCCTTATGTTCGTTATTTAATTTACCAGTGTGCTTGAAAACCCATCAATTTCTATTGGTGTGGTTGGCAGGCTTGTCAGGGGTGCCAGAATCTGGCAAGGCCTCTCTAGTATTTTGTCCAAGTTGGATGGACCGTCTCCATTACCCTTGAACGGCTTCTTCCGCTGACCGGGTTTGGAACCACTGAATCCGGCATTTACTGTCGTATCATCTATTTCTTCATTATTGTTCCGACGCTTGTTTTTGTGGCGTCGTGGCCTGCCATTGCCATCCCTGGTGTCAGAAGTTTCGGGGTCGCTGGTACTACTCCTTCTGTGAGCCAACCAGCTATCTTCGCCCGCACAAAAGCGGGTCATAAGTGCAGTAAGAACTTCCATAGTCTTCGGCTTCTCCTGCCCGAGGTGTTGGGCGAGCCATTCGTCACGGACGCTGTGTTTCACTACTAGGGAAACCCTTATACATAGAATATTAGCAGTAGTGCTGGATAAAATAAAGCGCTGCTGCTACTTAGTAGTAGCGCGTTGCTATAAAAGGCGCTACTGCTATCCTTTTAGCAGTAGAGCATGTTGTAAAAATGTGTTGCTGCTAAGTTTGAATTGGGCGCACATGGCTAGCCCCACTTAGCAGCAGCGCGTATCCTTATGTAGCGCTACTGCTACTCTCCGTAGTAGTAGCGCTTTTCTTCAACCCACGCTGCTACTGACCCTAAATTATCGTCCCCACGCGGCCGACCCTCTCACTATCCCTCTCATTCACTCTCCCCCGCACCCGCGCTGTCGTCCGCCACCGCCACCGTCGCCCGACCACCGTCGCCGGACGCTCCTGCTCCTCCGGAATTGAGGTAGTCCCTCCCTCCTCCCTCCTCCCCTCCCTCCTCCTCCCACCGCACCCTCCTCCCTCCTCCTCCGGCCGCCCCCTCGTCCCTCCTCCCTCCTTCTTTGGCCAAGCCCTCCGACGACAGCCCTCCTTCCACCGCCCC
>NC_041390.1:587014296-587062354 GCF_002162155.2 Triticum dicoccoides
AACTCTTTCTTACTGTTCTTGTATAATGTAGTTTTTTACTATTTTTTAGTAAGTGTTTAATAGAATTAGTAAGAAAATTAATAGAACTAGTTGAACTAGTTTATTTTTAGTAAGAACTAGTTTATTTTTATTTATAGTAAGTGCTTTCTTGAACTAGTTGAATTAATAGAACTAGTTTAAATTTAGGTGTATTTAATAGAATTCTAAGTTGATTCGTTTTGAAGTGGACATGTCATATTTTGACCATGTCACATTTGTTGTGATTTTTTAGTTAAAGCATTTATTCCCGCATCGACATTGACGATACCTATGCCGCATCCTCGTCGTCGACTCGGTGGAGGAGGCCTGCTTGATCAGAGGGGCCATGTCCGGGACTGGGCTCCGCCGGGCTGGTACTGGGAGGTGCTACCTTCCGGGGGCGCAACTTGGTGAGGAGCTAGCCCGCCATTGACCCGAACCTTCTTTCGTGGTGGTCGCGTAGGACACTAACAATGTGGAGGCTTGCATCCCCCGCGGAGGTGATACGTCACCGTGTCAGTGAGGAGGACGAGCACGTCCATCGCTACATGGTTGCGTTCGAGGGCAGGTTCAATAATACCTGGCAGGTTCTTTAGGGATCTCACTGGAGCTATTATCCTATGATGGTTCCTTCTCTTTGTGTGTCCACCGCTAGCGCCGATACCCGATTTCTCTAGGGTTGTAGCTGTATTAGTGATGTTATATGTATGATACTATTCGAGATGTATTAGTGATAATATTCGACGATGTACGAACACAAGAGATGATTTAGTTTCGCTTATTGAATGCATGCTAATTTGAATACTAATTTATTTTATGGTTTAGTTTTGCTAATTGAATGCTCAAATTGGAGAGCACTATGCAAGCCATATGCATTTGATTAGTTGATAGCTTATAGGGTTTCACTAAGTCCTAAGATGAGGATAATAATGTTTTTATTTATATTTTGTTTTTTCAGCCAAATCTCCATGTCGTCGTCGCCGTCGTCCTCATCACCGACCCTCTCCGACCTCGAGGTGAGACCAACCAAATCGCCATGTCAATATGAGTCCTATAAGATATTCTGAAATGTTTTTGTTCATATTTTCAACCATTGAAATGCAATGACCATCCAGTTTGAATGCAAATAGGATATGTGCTTGCCCAAGTGGCCATGTTTGCAAGTAACACCTCCGAGTGCCCTATGTTTTGCCGGAGTGTTGATTAATTTCCGTTCCAGCAAATTTCAGGCACTCGATATGTTCTTTTTTAGCAAAGGTCATGCCGGATTTTTCTGTGAATTTTGAATGACTTGTTCTAGAATATGTAGGAAATATCAAGTGGCCTGGATTTTCTAGAGAGATAATTAAATGACATTTCGGGTTGACTTTAAGTCTGTCGAGGCTCCATACACGACAATCAAAAAATGTGTGAAGGAGAAAGTCTGCACCATATATGAGAGAAGAAGAATCCCGACTGTTGTCGTGGGGGTCATTTCTCCTTCTTCTCCTTGTGCTAGACCTTTGTTATGCACTAGGGGAAGGAGGAGTAACGACCATCACCGACGGTTGAAAAAATAGTGAGGGAGTGTGTCCACCATATGTGAGAGAAGAAGAATGTCGACTGTTGTCATGGGGGTCGCTTCTCCTTCATTCCTGTGTGCTAGACATTTTGGTTTAGTACACTCGGGGATGAAGGGAGGAGCGACCATCACCAACTGAATATATACACCACGTGAGCTGAGAGTTTTGAAAAAAAGACTCGACGGACCGATAGTCAACCCGTGCTGAATAATAATGATCTAATTTAGTTTTTTAGTACATATATTGAAATTTAGAAGTTTAATCTTTGAATTATGAACATAGGAAATGTCGTTGGATGACGAAAGTCTCACGGAGTGCTCCTGGTGCAGCGACGATCGGGGTTTCTGCGACAGGCCTCACTTGGTAGAAGGTGGGCGCTTCAGCATTAAGCTCCAGGAGACCTTCGATGTTGTAACGGTACGCAACAACGCAAAGTGTTTTTTCGTAATTAAGCTCGACTTCTTCTTCTTCTTCAACATGTAATTTTTGTCTTTTACAATTCGACTACCTTATCCGATGCCATGCAAGACGCTATGTCTTGGAGAGGATGGATTTTGAAGATCATGAAAATATGGGAACCAAGATAGTTCACCTAAGGACCCATCCTGGTTTTGATTTTGCTGTAAATATATACAATTCTAAGAGCGTATCCCTTTTTGGTTGCCCGAATTGGGAAGCACTTTGCAAGGCATATGATTTCCATGAGGGTATGCTTGTCACCATGGATCTTGGTGATCCTGACAAGACAATATGGACATTTGGGTCCTTGTTGATACCCTTCCAATTCTACCGCTATGTGAGTTTCTCAAACATAGTTATTAAGTAATTTATATTGTTTATTTCAAAATAGTTGACAGCTTATTTCCATTGATAGCTTATTTTCAATCTTCAAAGAATGTGCGGAAGATGGTAGACAGAACCTACTACACCGATGACGCAGAATTAACTTATCAGGAGAAAAATCATCTGATATCATTTATTAATGATCTTGAGAATTACAATATCTATTATCAAACTCCTGCACATTATGGTCAATACGTGCCACTAGTGCATGTGTTGAACTACGCTAACATCCGTGGAGATAGCATGGTAAGATTTTTTACTATTATGACATCCGTGCATCTTTTGCATAAATTCTTCTAAGACTAAACTACATTGCTAACTACGAAGTTATTACTATATTTTTCAACAGAAAATCTTGAAGGATTATGTGCCTCATCCGATGTTTCCGAAAGGTCGCCTTGATGTTATGAACTTACGGCCAGGTCATCCTACGCATCACTGATGTATGGTCAGTCATAGGGAGGTACTTGGAAGCAACATTGTGCGACACACAAGAATTGGAGACAGGATAATCTCCATTCTCCATAATGGAGAGTCAGGGCCTATCTTGTTTTATGCTATTTTACCTAAGAGAGTGTAGTAGGTCCTATTAGAGAGGAGTAGGTCCTAGGTACAATGTGTTATTATGTGGTACAATGTGTTAGAGTTGATGATGATGTTGAGGAGGAGTTGTGATTATGACTAGTGACCAACTTTCTATATGATGTCTCATTGACGAAAATGATGATCATGAGCAGTTGTTATATGACAATTATGTATTATGATGATAAGTTGTTAATGATATGATGATGATGATGATGATGATGATGATGATGATGATGAGTTATTATGCCATTGGGTGAAAGAACCGCGGTTTAGTTCCAAGTGGATGGATCCAAAGTGACCATTGGTCACTTTGGATCCATGCACTTGAAACTAATCCACGGTTCTTTGGTAATAACTCATTCTGATGTAAAAACAATCTCTAAATTGCTACTGTATGAAAATTTGTATAATGGCATATGAATACGACATAAACAAAAAAGAAATACCTAGCAATAGTAGTAGCGCGGGTAGAGAGACGTGCTGCTAGTAATTACCAGCAGTGTTGTCTAGCAAAAGCGCTACTGCTAAGCAGGTATAGCAGTAGCGCGGGCAAACACACGATACTGATAAACCTTAGCTGTAGTGTCGTATCAGTAGTGCGCCACCCCGCGCTACTGGTATAGCTAAAACTGGCACTAGTGCTAGCCTTTTCCCTAGTAGTGTTTGAATGCCGCCAAGGCTTTGGCGTTTGGACAATCCATGATTTGGTTCTTTTTAATTAAGAACCGATTCCAAAGTTTGTGAGCCGACTCTCCGGGTTGCTGGACTATGTGACTTAGGTCATCAGCATCCGGTTGCCGGACATAAGTGCCCTGAAAGTTGGCCCGAAAATCATCCTCTAAATCTTCCCAGCTTCCGATGGAGTTCTCTGGGAGGCTATTCAACCAGTGTCGTGCTGGTCCTTTCAGCTTTAGAGGGAGGTATTTAATGGTGTGGAGGTCATCTCCGTGAGCCATGTGAATGCGGAGAAGAAAATCTTCAATCCATACGGCAGGATCCTTCGTTCCATCGTACTACTCGATGTTCACGGGTTTAAACCCTTCCGGAAATTGGTGTTGCATTACCTCATCGGTAAAGCACATAGGGTGTGCGGCACCTCTATACCGGGCAACATCGCGACGGAGTTCAGACGACATCTGTGTTCGGTGCTGACCCCGGACTTGATTATATTTATTGTGCCAGGCTTGATGGTCATTATTTCGTGTTGGGGCACATCCTCTTGATCCGTAAATTGATTTGGTCTGGCCGGCTCTATTGGTCAGGTCCTGACGTAGGTCATATGTGTAGCCCGAGGCCGCTGTCTCCCTGCCTCTATGGGGAGGGGGCCCGGGCTGGTGTTCGACATGATTAGCCAATTTGTCCCGTCCACGTGGTGGTCGGTCCGATTGATCAGCCTGATTGTATTTTGATGGTATTGGCACAAGGGCCTCGTCGTCAAGTTGTGGCAGTAGCCCGCGTTTTGGGTAACTCTTTGTTGGGCACTCGAAGTCGTATTCTTCAGCGGCTAGGACCTTGGTCCATCTGCCGTTGAGCGTATCCTGTTTGGCTTGAAGCTGCTGTTGTTTCTTTTTCAGGCTCCGTCGCTGGCGATGAAATGTCGCTTGAAGTGTTCTTGTTCGAGGGGTTCCTCTGGGATGATGAAATCATCATCGCCAAGGCTAACATCCTCTTTGGAGACAGGTAAATAGTTACTATCTTCTGAATCCTCATGATCGGCGTGTTCGGGGCTGTATTGACCCTCCTTCCTTTCATCCTGCTCGAACGCAGGCTCGAAGGGGTGGTCGGGGTCTTCGATGTTGTCAGGAGTGTCATTATCTCTGGTGCCGGTATTGCTTTCCCTTGCCCGACGCGATCGTGAGCGGCGCTGCTGACGTTGGCGCTTTGGTGGTTCATCGACGGGCTTGTCCTCGTCTGGATCTTGAGTGCCATCGTCGTCCTTCTTCTCAGGTGTATCCACCATGTGTACGTCATAGGTAGAAGTGGCCGTCCAACGCCCGGTGATGGGTGGGTTGGATCTTGGTTCGGTTTCGACATCGTCGTCCATGCCGTCGATGTCTTCGGAGGCGTAATCTAGCATGTCGGTTAAATCCTCGATAGTGGCTATTAAGTGGGTGGTGGGTGGGACGTAAAATTCCATATTCTCGGCCCGCAGTTCAAGCTGGGCGTAGTTCGGAGGCGATTCTTCCGTGATGGCGAGATATTGTATTAAGTCCAGTGTTTCGTTTAAAAGCGAGAGCTGGACAGGCGTCTAAGGATATGCGGAGCTAAGCTCGGCGATAACCTCTTGCCCGAGCCCGAGGGGCGCAGACTTCGAGAGTTTAGAGTTCATGTCCGGAGGCAAGTCCGGTTCCCCGACAACCGAAAGAGTCTAGTTTGACTCCGGGTCTGCCAATGGTGCGGTCGTCTCTGGGTCTCCGGCTGGAAGCTCCATGGGAGAAAAGAGTTCGGCCGGGTTTATCCTCCCGTCTTCGGACGATGCGGTCCGCTCCAGATCTAAGGCCGGGGCGGGCGTGAATGTCGACCCTTGGACATGACCTGATAGTAGAACCGAATGGCCTTCTTCGTGCGGGCGAGGAGCGGCGGCCGAGGCCGTGAACCCCTCGAAGATTAGGTCTCCTCAGATATCAACGATGTAGTTTAGACTTCTAAACTTGATCTGGTGACTAGGGGCGTAGCTGTCGACCTGCTCGAGGTGACCGGTCAAGTTGGCACGTAGCACGAAGCCGCGAACAGAAAGAGTTTGGCCAGGGTGAAAGGTCTCCCCGAAAATAGCATCGTCGTTGATGACGAGGCGAGCCATCGGTTCTTCCACCGACAACACAACGGAACTCTCAATGAAAGCACCAATATCAGTGCTAAAACCGGCAGATCTCGGGTAGGGGTTCCCAAATTGTGTGTCTAAGGATCGATGGTAACAAGGAGACAATAGGGACACAATGTTTACCCAGGTTCGGGCCCTCTTAAAGGAGGTAAAACCCTATGTCCTGCTTGATTGTATTTGAAGGGTATAGGGGTTACAAGAGTTGATCTACCTTGAGATCGTAATGGCTAAACCCTAGCTGTCTAGCCTATGATTATTCTGATAGCCTCCACGGACTAAACCCTCCGGTTTATATACACAGCGGAGGGGCCTAGGGTTGTACAGAGTCGGTTTGCAGAGGAATGAAATAGTACTTCCGGACACCAAGCTTGCTGTCCATGCATATAGGAGTCCTACCCGGTCACGGGGGGTAGTCTTCTGTTTTATCTTCACGGCTCATCAGTCCGCCCCATACCGAATAGACCGGACACCCGAGGACCCACTAATCCAGGACTCCCTCACTGAGCAACTTCACTGTTTTTTCACGATGAACTGAATTAACCGCACTGCATCGTTTTTGGAGGCATACTGGACTGCGTGTACTACATTGTCTAGAATAAGTAAACTGAGATAGTTGAGGAAGTTTACTTCTTACCTCATGTTGCAGTGCTTTCTTGTGTTTGCAGGAGGAAGTTCCCTTCTCGTCTGTCTGCACAACTTTTTTGTTCACCCGTGCAGTCCACTTGCCCTTCAAAAGTTCATGAGCAGTCTGGACGTTGCTCAAGGTGAGTGGTGACGGAGGATTTGCTCTGAAGGTCGTTGCAGCCTTAATCCAAGAAGCTGTCGTGGATGAAGGAACCTTGCACATAGTCCTCCTTGCTCGAATTGGTGTGATGTCGAGGCAGCACAAATCCACATCTAATGAGGGACATGTAATTGAAGACGCACCGCTCAATGATGTGGTAATTGAAGGCTAGGAGGAGATCGGCGGTGGCTCTAGTGAGCAACTACCGAGGAAGAAGGTCGAGATGCGAGCGGGGAGGCGTTGCTTGGTTGCTGCTACGGAGGAAGGCCGAGAGGCGATGGATGGCGGCGTTGCTCGGTTGCTGCCGCAGAAGAAGACCGAGAGGCGACGGGCGGCGGCGCTGCTTGGCCGCTGCCGCAGAAGAAGGCTGCGAGGGAAGCGGCGGCGTCGCTGCCGACCGCCGCCGCAGAAGAAGCCGCGAGGGGAGTGGCAGCAGTGCTCCCAGGCCGCCATCACGGGAGAAAGCGGGGAGGGGAGTGTCGGTTCAATATCCGGCGTATCTCGTAGTAGGGGTCCTAAGCTAGGCGTCTTGGAGCGATGGTAACATGGACACGGGGTTTTACCCAGCTTCGGGCTCTCTTGATGAGATAATACCCTACATGCTGCTTTTGATTGTATTCATATGGGTGTAGTACAGAGTACACGTATCTTCCACGAGATTGTAGTGATGAATATGATATTGCCTATTGACTACCCTCACCTCGGTTTATATAACACACCGGAGGCCTAGGGTATTAGGAGAGTCCTTGGCTTGGGCGCCAAGTCTTGTGGAATCCTTCTTGTATGCGGCATGGGCTGTCCGAACTGGCCCAATAGTGAACCGTCATGGGGGTCCTCGGCCAGATCCAGCTGGTCAGGAGATGACGTGGTGAGTACCCACTAGTCCAGGACACCGTAAGTAGCCCCCTGAACCGGTCTTCAAGTTGGGGACGCTCCTCGATTCTTCCGAACTGTTCTTCATCTCCGGTCGTCGGTCTTGAAAACTGCTTCAACAAATCTTCCCATCTTCTATCTTGAGGATCACTGAGCTAAATCCGAAGAGTTCACACATCGGGCATCCGAGGAGACCTTCAAGTTTTCGGCCTTTATCAATGCCTTGTAATTTTTTACGCCACACCTTGAGTTTGAAGTTGTTCCCGTGCGGCGGTGTCCTCTCGCATCCGACCTCCAATGCCGGACTGCCCTTGAGGTATCTTTTGCAGCTGAGCACCAACGCCGGACTATATTCGAGCTCCAACGCTGGACTGTATCCGAGCATCACCTCGGCCATGGGCTGATTTTTATGAATTTAATTCCGATTTGTGCTATGTATTCTCTGCCGAGATGTATAGCCAATAGCCTTCAAGGTGCGTGTTGGCCTAATATCTGGGATGCACCTGAAGGATTAAATCAAACCACTTTTCCCAGTAGCCCCTGAGACTCTGGTCAATTCGTGAAATCGGCCTGAGGATCAATTCCCAGCTCGGCAGCATACTTAGGAATAGAAACGCGGTGTAATATATTAGAGGAAATAGTGATCGGTGAATGGGCCCCTAAGAGAGGGCCGTGAGAAGTCGCCGTGATATATCAGCTTGACGCCAAATATGTCCTAGATGGAACTTATTGTTGTCCAAAAACGCATTTGTCCATCGTTCGGCCATGCCGAACATTGAGCACTTTGAATTTTCTACATTGAATAGGCAATGCAGTAGCCCCCGAGCCACTGGTCGGGTGGCAACACCAGATCAAGGGATCGATGTGCCCCTTTAATATTTATAAATAATGAGCCCAAAGCCCAATAGCCCCCAAGCCTTAATGCGGGCACGGGTGGCCGAATTAAGGATCGATATCCATAGTAAAATCATAAATTATGTGTAATGACTCTATGTATCCAAGTACTTTACATCATTAATGCTCGGATCCGCATTATACAAAACTTTTTTGACCGACCATTGGCTTCAACCTCTTCGGCCAGTAGCCGAGGAGTGTTTTCCTACTTTATAAAGCCATTATAAGGGCAAAGATTTATGGAAAACAAGGCAATCTGGCCATACGGTTTTATAAACAAAGGTAGACTGAGAGATATGTTATATTACGTTTTAATGTAAGAAACATCTTCCAAAGAAAATAGTCCCGCTATCGGTTCCTTTCTTTGGGTCGTCATGCTTATCACGATCATGAAACCTCACCTCCGATCAATGTGGGAGGAAAATATTGAGGATTTAGTTCGGGGAAAGTTCCTGAACTCTATGGTATTAATGAACCAAAATTTTCACTTCCGTCATTGCCGACCAATGTGATCCTTTAAGATTGCTAGCTTTCGGCTTCACCCAATCTGAGGTACTTACTCGGATGACCCGGTAGTAACAATCATAGAGGTGCTCCCTTTACCACCTAGCCGGACAATCGAGAACGTAGGGGTAAGCACATGAGCTAGGCAACCCAGCTTGGCCAAAATCTTAAGTCAAATTGATGCATATTTATGGATTTATAACGATGATTGCGGAAGGCAGCCCTTGTATATTAAATACAAATGCCGATGATATGTATATTTTGACTCCGTTGCGACCATTTATCAGTTGAAAGTGGCCCATCGTCGGCTTCTACCCCTTTTTAGATACTACGCAGGGTGTTTCCGCAATAACAAGACAACCCTTAGCCGACGTCTTGGTGCCCGAAGGCGGTTGTGTTAGCGGAAACGAGGCAATCAGATATGCGGGCTTTATAACTTTCACTTAGTCATAGGAGCTTAAAGTTGGGAGGCCAGCTACTAGCCTCCAGTTAGTGTTCAGCGATAGCTAAGGTCAAGCCGTTAACACTTCGGCGAACGTTATGAACGGCTCGTGGCCTAACACGGGGTGACCTCCATCGATCTTATAATTTAATATAGTCATAGGATCGCTGACCAGTTTACACTTATTGTGACAGTCAGTTTTTGGCTTTCTCCACTGAGGCGCTTAACCATGCTAGCTGGAAGCACAATCACAGTGGTTCTCCCTTTGCACACCTAGCCGAACAAAGAGGAACGTAGGAGGCAAGCACGGGAGTCGGGCAACCCAACTATTGACCGAAGACACAATTCCAAACCGATGCATATATAGCAATATCCGAGAATGTTTTTGCCGAATCTCTAAAGGTGTTCGGTGTTGCACTGCGAGACTAATGCTGGAAACACACAAATAGTTTAAAAGTGCCATAGGCTCGAAAAGCCAAAAAAATTATTCAAAAGTTTAATGTCCGAACTAGATCAAGTGTTCGGTGCCAATCCAAAAATTGGTCTTAGAAAAAGAAAATTGTGCTTCTGTCGTGCTTTAACATGACACATCCTATCTCAAGACTTCAAGCGGGCCAGCCTACATCTTGAACCTCCTATCCCGAAGGTGAAGTAATTCTTGTTAGGCTAGTTTAGCAAACTAAACTCTAGCGGCTTTGAGAGAGAAATTAGGCTCCTTGGCTATTAACCACACACTCGCGTCGAAAAAACGAGTGATAGAAAAAGACTTTGCAACGACTAAGAAAAAGAACACTTATTATAAAACAGCTCACACTAATTTAAGAGCCCCCAAGTGACTTGGGTGAAAGAATTTTATGTATAATGATGGTATGTACCGAAGTACTTATATCATATCTGTGTTCACCAGAACTTTAAATGTGTCTTAACCGACCGTCGACTTCTCCCTCTTCGGTCAAGGGCCGAAAAGTGTTATGTACTCCACCTGTCGAGAATATCGATGGTGTTTCCTGTTGGCGTTCTGGGAACGGGGGTCCCCAGACTTGCCTGCCTGCGGCCCGCGGCGTGGCTCGAAGGGGGCCCAGCACGGCCCATCTTCATCAACACAAGACCCAAGACCCTCGCGAGGGGCCAAGCCTAGCGGGGCGGACGGCGCGGAGCTTCCTCAGGCGCGGCCTCATCAGGCTGGCTCACAAGGAGGCGGAGAGATCCAGGCGGGGTACCTCATGAGGTGCCCATGACGCAAGCCATGACGACCGAGGGCGCCAGGCGGGCGCCAGCCCGCGCAGTGTCCTCCTTTCCTCTTTGGTGCAAAGGGGGCAAGCGCAGGCGAGAGCATCAAGCAAAGGCACCCGTTTCGGTGCAACGAGACCAAGACTAGTCCAACGGTGGGGAGGAAGTCATTGTGGAGCCCAAGCTAGCGTCACCACCAGAGCCTTTGGCAGGCGAGGACCAACTTTAGTCAGGATAAGTGTACCAGATGTTCCCCTTCAAAATGGCCAGCTGTTGGCCCCCTTCCCGCTCAATATTTGGGAAGAGGCCCAGGGACTTTGCCTATAAATAGGACTAGCCACCTCCAGGGCAGACCCTCGGCCAATCGGTTAGAAAATGCATAGGCAACAAACAGAGAGAGAAGGAAAAGGGCGATTGAACTCCTCATAGTGGTTCATCCCCCCCAGCCAAGAACGGACCCTCGCGAGGCTGTTCTTCCTTGTATTGCTCATCATCATCAGCCCAAGAGGCAATCCATCACGCCACAAACTAGAGTAGGGTATTACACCATAACGGTGGCCCAAACTAGTATAAACCTTGCGTCTCTTGTGATGTTCTTTCCATAGCTTAGATCTTAGCGAGGCGGCGGGGTGCAAGTAGGTGGAAGGCGTAATCTCCGTGCGCACCCCAGAGTTCGAACCTCAAGGGTCTGCCGGAACCCGAAATCCGACATTTAGCGCGCCAGGTAGGGGTGCGCCAGAATCCACCCTTCTACCGCTTCGTGTCCCGTCGCGTCATCATCACCATGTTCGGCGACCAGGCGGGCAACCCAGATCCATGGGCGGCGTGGCCCGCCCGCGCAGAGCCGCTCACCTCGGGCGACCCCGCGCCCCAGGCAGCTCGTGGTCCGCAGGGCGCTGCGGGCCACGGGTGATGCGGACAGGCTTCGACAACCCTCACACCGCGGCAAGCGCAGTCGGCAGCAAGGGCCTCCAATCACGCCGTGACCACGACACCGTACACCCGCCGGGAGCAGACGAACTCGAGGGCCGCGCTCACGGTGGCCCGAGAGCTGCTGCAGTGCAGGCTGCTGGAAGGCGGTCGTGACGTGCTGCTGGAGCGGGTCGCCGAACTCCTGGGCTTTGCCGCCTCAGGGGCTCACCCCTTCTGCACCCAGCTCTCGTCTCAAGCCCAGGGCGGCACGCGCGGGGGCTCCGTGCGCGCCCGCGGGCTCCAAGGCTACTCCAACGCCAATGAAGCTGTCGGCACCGGACCGGCGGCGGCACTGCCCCCGCCCCCGGTCCGCGAAGAAGAGGGACTCGGCGCGGCCCACGGTCCCGGTGGGCAGCCGCGCTACCACCCCACGGTGGGCGCGTCAAGCAGAGCTGCGTGGGACGCGGAGCACTACGGCGTGGCCTTCGGGATGACGGCGCCGGAAGAATACGTGCCCCACATGATGGACCAAAGGCACCCTCATGAGGGCGAACAAGGCTCGCTCCTCAGCCCAAGCTGGGGGGACGAGGCACCAGAAGCTGAACTCTTCCAGGAACCCAGGGACGGCCCCACCGGCCACGCTGGAGGCAACGATTATTGGGTACCGCTACTTCCTCAGGAGCAGGCATACGCTAATCATGGATCGCAGGAGGTGCAGGTCGCCGCAGCGAGCAGCTGCCCTGCTCCCATAGTCTCCTACCCCTCGGGAGGAGGGCGCAGGGGGCTGCAGGAGAGGGGCAGAGATCCGACATCACCACCGCGGCGTTCGGAGCAAGGCGTTCTCAGGAGGTAGGCCCTCCGCTGGGGAGGTGCCTCAGGGCCTGCCCCTGGCAGAGGACCCGTGGTCGTCGGGGGAACCGCTGGCGACCGCTCTACCCCATCGGCGGCGTCCTGGTTTCCGGTCGTCGTTGATGGCCTAGAGTGTGGCGCAAGGCGGGGCCCTCGTCTGGCGATATGAAGCAAGGCCGGTACCTGTGAAGAAGGCCCAGTGCCTGTGAAGCTCGCCGCCCCGTGACACTCTCACGTAATAATGAGTGGGGCTGTACATGCCCCAGAGTCTCAGGGGTGCCGGCCTTAGGCCCTGGGGCTCCCTCCCACGCCCAGTGGCAGCACTTAGCTCCGCGCTGGTGAGAAGACGTCCAAGACTAGATTAGGTGCCGGACGTGGCCTTTTGTCTACTTTCATTGCTTTCCCCTTTGGTTGTAACTTTCCCCCGCCGGATTTAAAAGTTGGATTCGAATTTGAGATTTGCGTGTGTTTGGGGAAGGGGTGCTTAGTCTCGTTTGAGCCATTTCTCGCGTTTTTATTACCACTTCGCCTTAGCTGCCTCCCCTCACGAGCCCCTCGCGAGTCAGGTCAGGCCTAGCTTGCGCGCAGCCCAGACTGCTACCGCCGTGTCCTCTCGGGAGGGTTTCTAAATGCCTGTGAAGATTATCCTTTTTGGAAAAGGCCCAGAGCCTGTGAAGAAGGCGAATGCCTGTGAAGATCATCCTTTTTGGAGAAGGCCCAGAGCCTGTGAAGAAGGCGAATGCCTGTGAAGATCATCCTTTTGGGGAAAGGCCCAGAGCCTGTGAAGAAGGCGAATGCCTGTGAAGATTATCCTTTTTGGAGAAGGCCCAGAGCCTGTGAAGAAGGCGAATGCCTGTGAAGTTGTCGCGCTTGGGAAAAGGGCCAGAGCCTGTGAACAGGGAAAATGCCCGTGAAGCTTGCTTCCCCCAAGAAAAGGCCCGGAGCCTGTGAAGAAGGCCAACGCCTGTGAAGCTCGCCGCCCGCGACACTCTCACATCCTACGGATTCGGTTAGAGAACACTCGAGACGCCACGGCCCCCCACAGGCTACCTCAGGGCCCGCACGAGAGCGGAGGTAAACTAGCCAACCAGCGCGTCGCTTAGCCAGCCACTTGGCGCGGGCGCATGTGCAATGTAACATCTACTAATACGATGAACACAAGTTTTACATGAGGGGCTCCCCTCCCAAAATGCTCTCACAATCATCAGGCAAAAACCTGAGTTCTATTCATGCAGGGTAAGGAAACAGGGACAACGCATAATCAGTCGGATAAATCCCCCAATGCGTCCTCAGAAGCACCTCCCGAACCGTAACTGGCGTCGCTAGACTCGCCATCACTGTCTGCGTCGCCACCAGCGGCGTCAGGGCCGTTCACCACGCCGCCCTCGTCAGCAGCCACGATCACGTCGGCATTGTCCGAAGCGAAGGCCCTGACAAGAGCATCCACATTTTCTTCCACCCAGTGCGCCAGGTCGTCCCGGACGGCCTGGGGGACTGGGGCGATGGCGGCGTCGAAGTCGAAGTGGGGATCCATGTTCTGGAGATGGCTGAAGACACGGGAAAAGGCGCGCCCAAGCAGGGCACGGCTCCTCTCCTCCACCAACCTGTCGGCCCTGGCCGACCACGCCTCCAGCTGCGTCACCACGGCGGTGAAGAACTGAAGGTTGCCGGCATAGTTGATTGCGTGCGGCTCGCCAACGGCCGCCTCATAGATGTTGCCCAAGGCTGTGTTGGCTCTCTCCCAGAGCGTGGAGAGCATGGGGCCGTGCTCATGCTCCAGGACCTGCCGCTGACGTATTTCATCCGCATTCTGGCGTGCGACGGCCTCAGCCTCCTCCACCCGCTGGCGAAGACAGAGCACCTCGACCTGGGAGGTGGTTGACTCCCCTTGCGCTACCTCAAGCGCGGCCCGAAGAGCGTTGGCCCGCCGCGTCGCTTCCTCCAGCTTGGTCCTCAAGGCTGCGGTCCTACCTTCAGCCTCGACCCGGATCAACCCCAGCCTCCCCTCGAACTCGCGCTCGAGGTCTTGGCGCGCCATCGCCACCCGACATCCAACCTCCTCCAGGACACGGGCTTCCCATGTAGCGACATCATCCTCCGCCTGCGTCACCAAGCGCTCCCTCGTCTCCAGCCGCTCGTACTCGCGGGTGCGTTCGGCGGCTTCCAGCGTCAACGCCTCCTCACGCTTCTGGAGCTCTGCTGGGTCACCAGAGGCCACCTTCATCGACGCAAGAGCTGCCTCGCGCAGCTCCGCCTGCTCCTCCAGTGAGTGGCACCAGGCCAGGAGCTCACGAGCCTGCTCCTCAGCCGCCTCTCGCCGTTGGTCGGCTTCCCGGGCCTCCTCAGCGGCCTGAGATCGGGCCTCCCGAGAGGCCTCCAGTGAAGCCTTCGCCTCTTCGTCGTCAAGATCGCGCTGATGGCGCGCAAGGGCAATGGCGCCCTCCAGCGCGCGCCTCTCTGCAGCTAGGCGCAGGCCCTCGGCCTCGAGGCGCGCGTCTTCATCAGGGAGCTCCTCCCCAAGCAGACTCACCGCTTCAGTCGCCCTTCGAAGGAATCCTTAGCGACGAGCGTGACGCTCCCGGGCGTGCTCGAGCACGTCTTCCACACCATCATCTGCCCCAAGCAAGCGTCGGGGACCACGAATCAGCACTCCCCCTCTGGGTAGGGGGCTGGGGGCTGGCGCCCTCGCGACGACCGGGCGCGCCACGCCAGAAGCCCGGCCTAGAACCAGCCCGTCTCCGGATGAAGGGCGCAGGGAGCGCCTCAGCCAGTCGCAGTTCACGACCAGACAAGAAGCCCACGGCAGGCTGGCCATGCCACAAGAAGGCCCGCGAAGGAAGATCGCGGGGAACGCAGGACCTTGATGCACCTCGGGACGATTCGCCCCGTCGATCGCACCCACCACGAGGGATGTGCTGCTCGGAGCACCTGAGGACGGTGGAAGGGGCGAAGCCAAGGGGGACGGCACCTCAGCCGCCTCCGTGAGCTCGGCCGGAAGGGGCCGGCGGAGCAAGGATCAGTAAAAGCAACAAGAGGATCGGGAGCTGGAGAAGGAGAAGGCTTACTCGTCAGTGGCGAAGTACTTCCTACGCTTTAGCAGGCGACAAGGGTAATCGTCACCCATGGCCTCCCTTTTCTTCCGGAGGGCTTCGAAGTCCACGCGGAAGCGGCCCAAGAGTTGAGCGCAGGGATCAACCTGTGACGAAGACGGAGCGTCAAGGCGATCCGTGTCAGGGGCGCCCGCCTGATGCGCGCTGCCGATCGCCTCGCCCAGAGAAGCAGCCGGAGCCTCAGGGACCTTAGCACAGGCGCTGAGGGTAGCTGCTCGCCCCCCTCAGCCTTAGTGGCATGGGCCCCAGGAGCTACTCCCTCATGAGCATCGCCCCATGTAGCCACCCCGTCGGGGGCCCCCTCGTCCTCTGGAGCCTCATGCCTCCCTGCTCGGCCACTTGAGGAAGAGTCGCTTAATCGACTGGAAGGGCAGTCACCACCGCTGGGTTCTCGCGAGGCCCCTGGAGGCCGGCGGGGCACAGCCCCCACTCATCAAAGATAGGCATCTGGCTCACCAGGTCGCCCTTGTTCCAGCAGAGGTACAGCAAGGCCCCTCCTTGCTGGATGCTGCCAGGGGTGGGGTCCCCAGTCAGGATCAAGAGCACTGTCCTCAGCACTTCAGGCGTCAGGTCCACTTCTTGGAGCCTCATACGATCGTCACGCCCGCTGAGGGCCCACATCCGGCGGGAGTGGCGTTGGAGTGGAGCAATGCGGCGTAGCAGGAACTCCTTCACCACCTTGGGCGCCATCACGCCAAGCGCCCTCAAGAACGCCAAGTGGTGCCAGACGAAGACGAGCCGGGGGCTCTCAAGCGTCTCCTGGCCCCAGCCCGAATTGGGGACGGCAGGCGAAGCTGGCTCCGACAGCAAGGGGCTGGGCACCCCCACATCCACATACAGCCACCGCTCGCGGAACCCAGCCGCGGACGGAGGGAGCCTGAAGTCAATCCCTGAGGCCGCTGTCTCAGACGCGGCAACAAAGCTCACGCACGCCGAGCATTGGGTAGGATCGACAAGGCACAGAGAGAAGAAGTGGCGCAGCAAGGCAATCGAAGGAAGGATGCCCACCATTGCCTCGCAAACAAAGGCGAAGACCGAAAGAAGGGTGATGGATTCAGGACTCAGATGCATCATATGGATCTGATAGTGGGAAAGCACGGCATTGAAGAAATTAGAAAAGGGGGGAACCAGACCCGCCCACAGGGCATCGACAAAATACTGGACCTTGGTGGCTATCCTGCCAATGGAGAAGTGGGACGCGGGCCAAGCCGTCATCCTCCCGCATTCGTTAAAGATGGTGGCCAGAGCCGAGCTGACCTTACCCAAGCTCTTGGCGGGAGCCGCCAACGGCGGCGAGCAAGGCGGGGGCATGGGTTTATTCCCTCTTTCCTTCTTCGTCGGAGCCATGGCGATGGGAAGGAGGGGAAACGTTCGAGATTGGATTGGAAGCAGGAGATGGAGTTCGAGAGGAGGAAGGACAGAGGACGCTCGAGCAATGGAAAGGGGAGCGGCTGTGTACGATTACTAGTCTGCCTAGCAGGGCGCAAAATAAGGGGGCGTGGGGGAACAGTGCCGCCCACGTCCAATCAACCGCCACGCGGTGCCCAAGGCCGCAGGCTGTTAGGGCCCGCGGCGCTTCGCCCTTGCCCTTCCGCCTCCCTGCACGGCCAAGTCCGGGCGCGCCTTGGGCCCGGGGGCTACTGTCGACGTTCTGGGAACGGGGGTCCCCAGACTTGCCTGCCTGCGGCCCGCGGCGTGGCTCGAAGGGGGCCCAGCACGGCCCATCTTTATCAACACAAGACCCAAGACCCTCGCGAGGGTCCAAGCCTCGCGGGGCGGACGGTGCGGAGCTTCCTCAGGCGCGGCCTCATCAGGCTGGCTCACGAGGAGGCGGGAAGATCAAGGCGGGGTACCTCACGAGGTGTCCATGATGCAAGCCATGACGACCGAGGGCGCCAGGCGGGCGCCAGCCCGCGCAGTGTCCTTCTTTCCTCTTTGGTGCAAAGGGGGCAAGCGCAGGCGAGAGCATCAAGCAAAGGCACCCGTTTTGGTGCAACGAGACCAAGACCAGTCCAACGGTGGGGAGGAAGTCATTGTGGAGCCCAATCTAGCGTCACCACCAGAGCCTTTGGCAGGCAAGGACCAACTTTAGTCAGGATAAGTGTACCAGATGTTCCCCTTCAAAATGGCCAGCTGTTGGCGCCCTTCCCGCTCAATATTTGGGAAGAGGCCCAGGGCCTTTGCCTATAAATACGACTAGCCACCTCCAGGGCAGACCCCCGGGCAATCGGTTAGAAAAGGCATAGGCAACAGACAGAGAGAGAGGGAAAAGGGCGATTGAACTCCTCATAGTGGTTCATCCCCCCAGCCAAGAACAGACCCTCGCGAGGCTGTTCTTCCTTGTATTGCTCATCATCATCAGCCCAAGAGGCAATCCATCATGCCACAAACTAGAGTAAGGTATTACACCATAACGGTGGCCCGAACTAGTATAAACCTTGCGTCTATTGTGTTGTTCTTTCCATAGCTTAGATCTTAGCGAGGCGGCGGGGTGCAGGTAGGTGGAAGACGTAATCTCCGCGCGCACCCTAGAGTTTGAACCTCAAGAGTCTGCCGGAACCCGAAATCCGACATTTCCGATAACCAGGCAATCATGCCATAAGGCTGTACAGACAAAGCGCGCTTAGGGAACTTATGCTATATTACTGACGAAGTGTAAGAAGCACCTTCGAAGAAAATAGTACCCACACCGATACCATTCTTCGGTTGCTCATTGTTACTATGAGACTTGTGTAATAGATTTTTTGTACTCATGAGTTCCATTGTGTGCCGACCATAATTGAAAACGATAAGAGCGCTAGCTTTCGGCTTCACCCAGTGTAAGGTCCGAGCTCGGATGACCCGATCGTGACAATCGCAGAGGTGCTCCCTTTACTCCCTAGCCGACCAATCGGGAAAATATGGGTAAACACAGGAGCAAGGCAACCCAGCTTGCGGAACACTTAAGTCAACATGGTGCATATTGTGCCATAATACACGAACAAGGAACGAAGCCATACAAGTATAATCATATGCAAGAGGAAAACCTTCATAAAGGAAGCCCCCAAGTAAATGGGGTATTTGAATTTGTGTGTCACAAACAAAGTTTGGACAAGGAAGTTTTTCACAAACAACTTTTTGCCAAAAAATTACAATGCTTGGTCGAACCGAACAAAATTCAAAACTGAAAGTCTTTGAGCATGAAAGCGACTTAGCTGATTAATGTGCTCGGTATTGATGACGAGGTCCGGATTATGGCGGGACGAAGACATAGACCTCGGCTTGGCCGAGGTCCCAACCCCCAAGCCGGTTCCGGAGTGTCCGATAAAAGAGCTCGGCTAGAAGAAGTGGCGACATAGCACGGTTGGCATGTTGAGGAGCAGCCCCCGGTCCAGCCGAGCTGACGAAGCTGGTCGACTGATGATGCCGGAGTCCCCGGAGTAGGTTTGATGAAGAGATGGCAAAGCCCCCGGTCCAGCCGAGGTGACGCGGTAGGTCGGTAAGGCGATGACAGAAACCCCGCATCAGCATGTCGGTACGCCGAAGTGACAGCGCTGCCCGACCCGAATCATTTACCTGTGCACAGAAAATAGTGCAAGACAAAAGTAACAACAAGTAATGATAATAATAATATACTTTTTTAAAAAAATTTATTCTACTTAATTAACTTAAGCAAAGTAAATAATTAAATAAAAATGGCCTGAGCGCCGAGGTCGGCGCGGCGGAGTGGCCGCACGGAGATGTCGGCAGGGGGACGCGAGTTGAGGTGACGCCCGAACTTAGTCGATACAGGCGGAATGAGTACGTCGGCTCGCCATGACATTGTCTACGTGCATGAAGTAGCACAAGACAGGTAAAAATAATAAAGTAAAAATAAAATTAACAGAATTTTTTATGCGAAATAAATTATTAAAAGAGAGGTGGCCTGGCGCGAGGCCATTGTCGACACAGGGCATCGGCGCAGCGAGGTGACAAAATCCGGATTCGCACGGTCGCCCGAATTACGGATGCAATGCGCGCGGGGCCGCGACGGCATATCGGATCGCCCTGAAACGGCGGCCGCAGCGTAGACCTGATTGCGAAACCTGCAGGACCAAGAGTCGCTGACCAGCAGAAAATATTTTTTGAAATATTATTAATATGCACATCATGAATAACTAGAAGGATTGCACCTGATGATTTATCCGACGATGTCGGAACTGGTGGCAGACAAGATGATCATGGACGAGGGACGTCCAGGCAAGAGTGCCTCAGGACTGCGTCGGGCCAACCAATATACGGAACGACCGATCAGTATGTCGCCGCCTAGCAGAATTCCGTTAACTGACCTCGGATCGCGCTGGCCGGATTGATCTCCACAGGGAGTTGCAGCAACAATTGTTGATGGCTTATGTGCCGAGGAGGATAGAGCTCGGACGGAATTTTTTCCTTGAGTCGCGTGCGAGCAGAAGAATCAACAATCAATCAACATATCTTGTCCACCATTAACTTTCCTGCATACATAATGCAGTGCAGGGCAGATATAAAAAAATCCTTTGTATAATTTATTTATTCAAAATAAATAATTTGAGAAATATAGTTTGGGCGCCGAGGTCCGCTTGTGACAGCGGTGACGCGACGGTGCGGACGCAGCTCGGTCCGAATTCGCAGGATGGCGATGCTGTTGTGGTGCACTCCGGACTTGCAGGCGACAATACTGACAGGACACAATGAAGCTGCAAGGAGTTTGGCCTAGAGCACCGGCGAGATGCCTGCCAGGTCGGGGCGATGTTGCGCCATGGCGTCGCGTCCGAGTCACAGACGAACAGTCCTCCGTATCATGGATATGAAGACAGCCCGGTTGCGTACAAAGTACATGACAAGCCAAAAAGCTGACACAGAGCTTTATGTAGATTAGAATTCAAAGTGTGCGTGTACTAATTATTTGATGAATAGTACGTCTTGGCAGTAGCCAACAACCTTGATACTTGTATAATTTAATTTAAAGCAATGAGACAAAGAGGATCTCCTGGTGGATGACGCCGAGTGGGAATCTCCTCGGCTCCGCGTGCACTGCTTCGCGCGAGTACTTGAGTGCTATACATCCTTCTGCCCTAGGCTGCCGCCACATGAAGCTCGGTTGTTTTTTTATTTTGTGTTGGCTGTCTGTAGTAGATCGTCCAGCCCTAGGTTGTCGGTGGCCGCCGCACAGCCCGGATTAAATGTACTAGTTGGCGGTGCTGTTAGGAATTTCTCCATTTGCAAAGAGAGTTGTACAACGCGGCAACAACGATTTTGCAAAGTAGATAATTTACGTTTGAACAGATCTAGCTGAAAAAATATCATCTGGTCATCCCATCGATCTCTGACGATCACCCAGCAGGCTCTCATTGAAAGCACCAATGTTGGTTCAATATCCGGCGTATCTCGTAGTAGAGGTCCTAAGCTAGGCGTCTTAGAGAGATGGTAACATGGACACGGGGTTTTACCCAGCTTCGGGCTCTCTTGATGAGATAATACCCTACATGCTGCTTTTGATTGTATTCATATAGGTGTAGTACAGAGTACACGTATCTACCACGAGATTGTAGTGATAAATATGATATTGCCTATTGACTACCCTCACCTCGGTTTATATAACACACCGGAGTCCTAGGGTATTAGGAGAGTCCTTGGCTTGGGCGCCAAGTCTTGTGGAATCCTTCTTGTATGCGGCATGGGCTGTCCGAACTGGCCCAATAGTGAACCGCCATGGGGGTCCTCGGCCCGGTCTAGCTGGTCGAGAGACGACGTGGTGAGTACCTCCTAGTCCAGGACACCGTCAGGGAGTGGCGGCATCCCTCCCAGGCCGCTGCAACGGAAGAAGGATGGGAGGGGAAGGGCGGCGACGCTCCTAGGCCGTTGCCACGGTAGAAGGCCGGGAGGGGAGGGGCTACGGCACTCCCAGGCCGCTGTCGCGGTAGAAGGCGGGGAAGGGAGGAGCGGCGGTGATCTGGTGGGGGATGTGCAAAATAAGGTGGGTGTTATCAGAATAAGGGTCTTAAGGGGTGTTATCATAATATAAATATATATATATATGATCCGTTCTACGAGAAATTCTATTTATATATATGCATAACGTGTACAATATGTAGTAGCGTAAAATATGTTTGAAATCAAAAATAATTAAATAGAAAACACAAAATTAAAGGAAAACATAAACCATAAACCCCTAAACCTTTTGGTCCCGGTTGGTGTCACCAACCGGGACTAAAGGAACCCCAGCCCCCGGCGCGGACTCGTGCCACGTGGTACCTTTTGGTCCCGGTTCATGTCATGAACCAGGACTAAAGGACCCCCGGCCCCCAGCGCGGACTCGTGCCACGTGGTGGGCCTTTGGTCCCGGGTCGTGACGAACCGGCACTAAAGGGTGGGGGGCCTTGAGTCCCCACCCTTTACTGCCGGTTGATGAACCGGGACTAAAGGCTCTTACCAACCGGTATTTGCCTCTCATGTAGGTTCATGTTAATTTTATACAGTAAAAGGGAATTCCTTAGATTTTCTGGTCTCCATTTTCTTTGTCAAAAGTGATCAAACTAGACAAGGAAAGCCAACTGCTATAAGGGCAGTCAAAAACTTACACAACCAAGTTTCGAGAAAATGCGGAGCAATCCTAGCTGAATAGTATGGAACCAAATCAAAGCTTGCAGTCTAGTGATACGGATGTGGTAGATGATTACATATAACTAAAACATGGAACAAAAGGGAAAGAGTTCTCTAAAGAAGACACATACCTCTTTCATACTTCTTTCCACCCCACTCCCATCAATATCTCCTCTTACATCCAAACATTGCACAATCCACCTTGACTGGTGCTCTACATGTTCAACATTTTATCATTGTTAATTAACCCACAAAAATATGATGACACGAGGCAATAGTTTCGCCCATAACAAAATTGTGATCATACTATCATCTTAACGGCTGACCGGGCAGCTATTAGATCTAAAAATGCAATAGAAATTTAGAATCGCATGTCACTTGAGGAAACACGGTTTCTCTTCAAGTCAGTAGTCAGAATTGGTGATATATATTTACTTAAATTGTTGGTGTTTGTTAGATCATGAAATGATGTCGGTATCCCATTACGCTGAGAGGATGTCATATGCAGCTGTGAATCAACACCGGACACAAAGCATCACCTTTCAAATACATTAATAAATAATAATAAAATTCTAAGACGCTTTAGAATTTTTATTCATCATCCTACACTATTCTTGTCCTATATTGGTATCAGTTTATTACGATAACTACAGAAGCCCAAAGAAAAATGCAGTATATTCAACCCAGTTTGCGTACATCAATTAGTAGAGATATATGACGTGATGTTGCAGTTTGCATTAATAAGAAGGCGGCATTCGTTAATACCAAAAGCATTTGGTGAAAGTACAGTTTACTTGCAGAACAGGATCAAACGTACAAAACAGCAGCATGAGTTCAATTCAAACATATATGCAGACATGCGTACAGTATGTACTAAATAACAAAATTAGGCCCTTGCAAAGCTCAGATGTCAATACATGCGAAAACTACACCACACCAACCCGAGTATTGTAGAAAACATTTGCTAAGTGCTCTCACGAATCGAGCACAGATCATAACTTATAATTAAAAGATATATATGTGCGTGCTCTCAGTGGGCACCTCGCTGCTATGGTCAGTTACTTGAGATTGTGGAAGCCCGCGCCGGCCCGAATGGAAATCTTGCTCGGCGTATAGCTCTCGTCCAGCTTGAAACGCATGTAGAGTGCAACAAGCGGGCCCCAACAAAAAAATTAGAACCGAAAAAGAATCATGTATCTGATGTGGATGGCGAGTCGTCGACGGCCTGATCTTTCACGGTACTAGCAGCAGGAACAAGAAATTCCGGTCGAGCAAAGATGCAAGACCGTAAGATCAGAAACTTGTGTCGAGTAGATTGGATCGACTCCACACGCAGCAGCAACAAAATCCCTTCGGATCAGCAACAAAGATATTTGGTGTCCCCCGACATGGGACGTTTTCTGTAGTTTTATTGACTCACGACTAAAACAAAAATCTGACCTGATACATCGGCTGTAGCCAGCCTTTTATATAGGCGTCACATGGCCAAACCGACCAACGAGAGAAACTAAACCGACACGGACTCTATATCAACTAATCTTTGTTATACGTATAGGAATCTCTCTCCTAACTACTAAATAATACTTTCCTAATAAAATCATACGGCTACGCTGATCACGTACATCTAACCCAACTTAACTAGGACTCTTAGCAAAGTGGAACCCCAGTTGGAATTTCTCCAGCCAGGTTACAACTACATGGTGGTGTTCTGAAGTTTGGCTTGATGTCTTCCTTCCATGATTCAGCTGAGTGAATTTGAATATCAACAGAGCCAATATAAAGTATACACGAAGTCTGTGTAGATGCATGCGTTGGAGTTTTCAATTCTTTTGCACTGGTACTATTGTGTTTCTCCGTATCTTGAACATATGGCACGACCCTGGACATCTCCATGGTGTTTCTCTCTTTTCTAGTAGCTATAACACCAATGACCACATCATCCCTCCTCCTTTAAGAAAAACCGTCCTCGGTTTCAATGTATTCTTCTCAATTTCTTCTGCAACGAAACAGTGGCATCAACCTGGATTGTGCTATCAAACATTGGCTGCAACACACGCCGCTTTCCGGCCTCCCAAAAAGAATAAGTGTTGGACCTCCCCTCATGTGTGGCACGTCGATCATATTGCCAAGGCCTCCCCAACAATAAGTGGCATGCATTCATTGGCAAAACATCACATATCACCGTATCAATATAATCGCCCACAGAAAAATGAAGACGCACCTTGTGAGTAACTTTCAACTTGCCCGATTGATATAACCATTCGACGCAGTGTGGTTGTGGGTGCTTCCAAGTAGGCAATGCCAAGGCATCCACCAAGTCCTTGCTGACCGCATTGGTGTAGCTTCCTCCATCTATGATCAACTTACAATTGGTGTTTTTGATTTGGCATTGAGTTTGAAAAATATTCCAACGTTGCCCCTTATCCTCAATGCGATCCTCTTGCACTCGCTGCACCATTAGTGAAGGACATGACTCAGCAGCTTCAAAACTCGCAACCACATTGTCAGCATCCCTAGATTTTTCACTAGAAGTGTCAGAAACTGCCTCTTCATCACTAGCGGATGCATAGCCATCTCTCGTGAGCAACGCTCTTTTCTCATTAGGACATTCACGCTTCATATGTCCCCTTCCTCCGCACTTGAAACACTCTATGTCACTAGTGCGTTCGGTCGACTGTGCACTAGAATCAACCATCGACAGTCCTGATTTTGAAGCATCCTTTTGCACGGAACCATGAGAGCGATTTGATGATGTCGCCCTGGAGCTAGGACCGACATCCTCATTCTTATGCTGCGAGCATCGCCATGTGTTCAAAGTGGTACCGGGAAGTGTGTTGACTTGGCGTCGCTTAATCTGTTGTTCCGCACACACAGCTTGGTGCACAAGATCTTGTATGTTGTAGTAGACCACCATCTCAACACAATCTTGCACCTCGATATTCAGCCCGTTAAAGAAACGTGCCATGGTCGCCTCTAGATCCTCCGTTGTCCCTGTACGTATCATAAGCAATTCCATCTCCTTGTAATATTCATCAACACTCATATTACCTTGAGAGAGCCGCTGCAACTTGTTGTACATATCTCTTTTATAGTGTTCAGGAACAAAACGACGCCTCATGAATTCTTTCATACCTCGCCAAGTCGTCGGGCGATGTCTTGAACGACATATTTGATTCCACCAAATTAGCGCGTAACCGGTGAACTCAATTCCAGCAAGTTGAACTTTCTTCTCCTTGCTATAATGATGGGCATCAAATATTTGATCAACACGCATCTCCCACTCCAAATAGCCTTCTGGTTCGCACTTGCTGGAGAACGAAGGGATTGAAATTTTTATGTGCCCAACTCCATCATCCAAAGGCACACACACAGCTTGACCAACTCGGTCATGCACTCCACCACGAACGGAAGTTTCAGGACGAGGCTCATAGTGTCGTGGTCGTGGCGCGTATCCCGCCTGGTCAACACCATCATCGAAACCATCCTCTCCAGCATGAGCGTGTGCCACCAAACGGCGATCATGCACGCCGGCATGTCCGTCGCGAGCTGGTGGTGCATAATGCAGTGGAGCAGCCGGAGCAGTCTGTGATGGTGCAGAATTCGTTGCCGGCATATTGATGATGTCTGCCAAACCATCGAACCGAGTGATCAGGACATCTATCCTTTTGCCGAGCGCATCATGACATTGCTTGATGTAGTTGCATGTGTGGTCAAACCGATCCCAAATATTTTGTGGAATACCATCCGCATACACCGGACGTACTATTTCCTCAGAATCAGCAGCAACCTCATCACCCTTGTTGACCGAGGTTGACATCTTGATCAACACAGTACCGTGAACAACCTTAGCTCTGAATACCACTTGACATGGACTCGACTAGATGGCGAGTCGTCGACGGCCTGATCTTTCACGGTACTAGCAGCAGGAACAAGAAATTTCGGTCGAGCAAAGATGAAAGACCGTAAGATCAGAAACTTGTGTCGAGTAGATTGGATCGACTCCACACGCAGCAGCAACAAAATCCCTTCGGATCAGCAACAAAGATATTTGGTGTCCCTAGACATGGGACGTTTTCTGTACTTTTATTGAACTCACGACTAAAACAAAAATCTGACCTGATACATGGGCCGTAGCCAGCCTTTTATATAGGCGTCACACGGCCAAACCGACCGATGAGAGAAACTAAAACGACACGGACTCTATATCAACTAATCTCTGTTATACGTATAGGAATCTCTCTCCTAACCATACTAAATAATACTTTTCTAATAAAATAATATGGCTACGCTGATCACATACATCTAACTCAACTTAACTAAAACTCTTAGCAAAGTGGAACCCCAGTTGGAATTTCTCCAGCCAGGTTACAACTACACGGTGGTGTTCTGAAGTTTGGCTTGATGTCTTCCTTCCATGATTCAGCTGAGTGAATTTGAATACCAACAGAGCCAATATAAAGTATACACGAAGTCTGTGTAGATGCATGCGTTGGAGCTTTCAATTCCTTTGCACTGGTGCTATTGTGTTTCTCCGTATCTTGAACATATGGCACGACCCTGGACATCTCCATGGTGTTTCTCTCTTTTCTAGTAGCTATAACACCAATGACCACATCAGTATCTAGAAGATTAGATCCGTGTATGCTATGGTTGTCCTCAGCTGGCTCTTCTGGGACCACTTCGCATGCCATGCACATATATACATGCGGCATGAGGAAATCAAGATCCATTGTAAGTCTAAAAGCATGCCCAGATTCAACTGAAGGTTACATATTAACCGAAACAAACGTGATGTTAGAACTCAGGAATCTCTCTCTCTCTCTCTCTTGCTCTCTCTCTCTCTCTCTCTCTCGCTCTGTCACTACTCCATGGAACAAGCGCCACTGTGTACGATTAAATTCGATCAGTCTGCTTGCAAATCGGTCGGAGTCACCTATGTATTCAAGTAGGAGTATTTAGCAAATATTGTTCGATACGACTTGCTTCTATAAACTTTTTTTTGGCACACAAAGCGGCAGAATTAACCATTCAGCTCAGTAGCAGTATACAACGTGGATTACAAAGGCCTGAAACTCAAAATTAGAGAGGAGAGATACTACAGGACGAGCAATATTCCTATGAGCCGAAGCATAACAGCATATATCAGGCTCTTCAAGAGGTCTAAGAACCTGCTAAGCTACATTGTGTGCAATACCATTGATATCTCTAGAAATATGGAACACCTGGGAATGAAGATCAGATGAGAAGAAGAAAAAATCAGCCAACATCCTCCTAATGGCCCAAGGGACAGAAGCATCAGTAGTCTTTCTAGTTGCTGCAAATGACGCCAAAAAAGACAGTCTGTGAGGAAAGGAGGCTGGGAAATGTTGAGTCGCTTAGCCAGTTGAGCCGGAAAATCCTATTTGCCGCTCGCTGCGGCGAATTGTCGAGTGATCGCACAGAGCAGCGTAGCGAGCGACAGACATGAGCCGGCCCACTTATACCTAGTGCGTCCAACCGGTTTTGGGAACCTTTTAGAAGGTTCCATGAACCGGGTTTTTTACTGTATCGTTTTTTTCTTGTTCTTTTTCGGCTTTCTATTGTTTTTTTATTTCTCTTTTTTTGTTTCTGTTTCTTTTTCATTTTTTCATTTTTTACATTTTTTGTTTCTTTTTCTTTTTCAGAACATGTTCGCAGTTTTACAAAATATTTAGGATTTTATTTTTCATTTCTTTTTTCTTTCCTTCTCTTTTTTTCAAAAAAAACAAAAAAAGTAAATTTTGTTTGTGTTTCCAAAAAATGTTCAGTTTCTGAAAAAAAGTTCTCGAAATTCAAAAATTGTTCTCGTTACACAAAAAAAGTTAAAACTTTCATAATTCAGAATATGTAACAGATTTCATTTTTTCCACATATTCAAAAAAAAATTGGGCTTCCAAATTTGTTCTTCATTTTTCAAAATTGTTCTCCGTTTCAAAATATGTTCTCAAGATTCCAAAAATGTTCAGTATTTTTCAAAACGCATAGAAACTATTCGTGCTTCCAAATTTGTTCAGTATTTTTCAAAATTGTTCTCTGTTTGAAAATTTGTTCTCAAGATTCAAAAAATGTTCATGCTTCAAAATTTGTTCTCAAGATTCAAAAACCGTTCGTGCTTTAATAAATTGTTCACAAATTCCAAAAATGTTCATGTTTTTGAAAAATGTTTGGGTAATTCAAAATTTGTTCGTTTTCATAAAATATGTTCATATATTCAAAAAATGTTCATGTTGTAAAATTTTCACAAATTCAAAAAATTGTTCTCAGTATTTGGAAATTTAGTTCTCAAATTGGAAAAGTGTTGGACGTTCGAAAAATGTCCAGGAATTTCATAAAATGTTCATAGTTTACAAATTAGGTTATAAATTTTAAAAATAATCAAGAATTTTAAAAAATGTTCGCGGTTTCACTTTTTTGTTTGGAATTACATAAAATATTTCATTTTTATATTTTTTTTCCCGATTCAAAAAATGTTCAAGGTTTCAAATTTTTGTTCGGACTACAAAATTTATCCACATTTTTTCACAAAAAAATTTCTATGTCCGTTTTACTTTTTTTGTTCTCTTTTCTTTTTAATTATCTTTCAGTTTTCCTTTCCACAATTATTTCTTTTGTTAACAATTTTTATGGGATTTGAAAATGTTCGTATTTCTTTAAATTTGTTCATTTTTCCAGATTTTGGTCCGGATTTAAAATTATCATCAGAAATTCCAAAAAAGATTAGTACTTCAAAATTTGTTCAGTTCTTTTCAAAAAGTGTTCAAAAATACAAAAAAGATTAAATTTTGAAAATGTTTGTATTTTTAGTTTTGTACACAAATCCAAGAAATGTTTGCGGATTTCAAAATATGATCTTGTTTTCAAAACTGTTCACAAATGGAAAAATGTTCATGTTTCCAAATTTGTTCGCATATCAAAACATGTTCTCTTAATTATATAAAAAAATCGAAAATTGTTCTCGTCTTGCAAAAAGTGTTCATTTTTTAGAATAATGTGCGCATTTTTTCGAAAGTGTTCCTGTTTTCCAAAGATTTCACAAACCCAATTTTTTTAAAGCTTTCATATTTTTACCGCAAATTAAAAAATGTTTGGGAGAATTTCGTAAGATATTTGCATTAAATATTCATAATTTCGGAAAAAATTAGAGTTTTTCAATTTTTGGTCCTGTTTTTAAAAAATGTTCGCATTTTGAAAAAGTTGTTCGTGGTTTCAAAAAATGTTCTTGTTTTCTATTTGTTCCTGTGTTTACAAAAAATGTTTGAGATTACCAAACATAGTTTGTGAGCACATTTTGAAAATGTTTGTTTTCGTAAGTATATTTGCTTTTGTGAAAAAGAAAAGAGAGAATTCCTTATTTGGACCTTTGTTAAATTTTGCTTTCTTTTTTGGCCCAAAAAACATTTTTCTTCCTTTTTTGACACTCAAAGTTCATTTTGTTCCCTATGTGACACATCCATCCATTTTTTCATCCAAGGGTGTTAAATGGCATGTAGAAAGACAATTTTGCCCCTGATGATATTATGAACAGAAAAGAGGAAAAGAAGGGGTGTGAACGACCAAAAAAATATATGAGGCGGAATCTACACTCCTGCCTCTTTTCCTCCTCACCACGGCTCGGGCGCTAAGCCAAGTGTTTTCTGGCCGTATGAAGTGTGCACATAGGTAGATGTACGAAAGCTAACTTCCTAAGCAGACAGGCATGCACCTTGATTGAATCTGGAGCACACGTAAAACTAGCTAGCTTGGCACTAGCCAATGACACGCGCGTCAGGGCAGCTAGTAAGGGCAAAGCCGATGGGTTGCTAGATGGACAATGGCATGAGCGTGTGTATCAATTTAATCGTGTATATATGGGTAGTGACTCGATTCATGTAAGTAGTTTAGATAATTATTTGGACTCGATGGACACATTTTTCGGAACGAGTCAATGTGCTCTTGGCTTCTTGCAAATTGCAATTAACGCAATGGCATGAGCGTGTGCAGCAATTGAGGCACGAAGACAGCTCAGCCACATCACCTGTTGATATGTCACGGTCTAATCTATCGCCTGTAATATTAATCTCTACAAATTTATATGCTACAGTAGAGCATGAATGGGTTGTCATTGTTCCACTCATCATATTATTTAATTATCCCCCGCAAAAAAAAGATTCATCGTATAATATTGTTTTTTATTTAACCACGACAAAATATATCGCATTACCTCTACGTTTGCTCGTAAATAA
This sequence comes from Triticum dicoccoides, assembly GCF_002162155.2. Lineage (NCBI taxonomy): Eukaryota > Viridiplantae > Streptophyta > Magnoliopsida > Poales > Poaceae > Triticum > Triticum dicoccoides. Next base: position 587,044,564 of record NC_041390.1, read on the forward strand.
TCTGGTCACATACTATACTAGGGGTACAACGGTCTTCTTAGGTCAGACTTAACACCGTTACTAGACAAAACTAATGGAAGTGTCACATAGGCACAAAATGAAGTTTGAGTGTCAAAAAAGGAAGAACAAAAAATTTAAGGCCAAAAAGGAAAGCAGATTTTAAGAAAGGGCCAAATAAAAAATTCTTTCAAAAGAAAACCACGTCCGATATTTTTAAAAATGTTTATTTTTTTCCGCGTAAACTTCATGTGAAATGAGCTGGCATTTTGGACAAAGAAGTCTATGAACACGGTTGGTAGCGATGTTGGTTCACTCACTTGAAGTCGTGTAATCGATCCCACAGACGTACATTTTTTGAAAAAATTGCGAACTGCTCTTTGTACTATACTAGGAAACATGCCCGTGCGTTGCTACGGGGTAAAGGGGCAGTGGTTGGAGAGAGAGGGGTGCATGGAGGACTTTGGTCGAGTGCATTTTTTTTCTCAACTTTGAAGCAGATTCTCCAAAAGTTCAGTTACTAATTCAAAGAATTTTTAAAGTAAGAGCGCACATGATGTTTTTTGTCTGATTTTCAATACCACATTGTACATTAGACCGTCCATATATAGTGAAAATGCATATCTGACCTGCAAATTAATCATCACGTTGACAATCAAAAAATCATACACGCAACACTTATGTTGAGTTACTAATATCACACAATAAAAAATGTCGTATACTTCGCCTAGCATCTAAGAATGTTGTGTGCGTGCTACCATCAAGTCCTTTTGGTATATAGGATTCTCCATCGTAATTGAATCTTTGTTTAATGTGTTGCGCCCCAACTCACGGATATTTGTAATCTGCTCTATTTTAGCTTTCTTTTGTTGTGATTGCATATTTGTGTATTTCTGCCTTTCTCATGCGCACTTTTTTTATCTTCTGTGTTGGCTCCATGTTTGCATATTTCTTCTTCCCTTGTTCTTGGGCCGAATCTTTTATTCTTTTGTTGGTTGATAGGCTTCATGATGCTTTTTCAGTTTTTTCTGTTGTTCTTCACTGGTCATTTAGCATTAGTTTTTTCTGTTGTTCTTCACTGGTCATTCGTAAATACGGATCTCTATCTTATTTTTTCCCTCTTTGTTCCTTGGCATCCATGACTCGAGATTGCCATACAAATTGCTTGCGTACATGAGAGTTTTGTATACTATATGAAGTTGTTGTTGATTAAATCACGAATATAAAAATTGCATCATAAATAGAGCATATGTAGCTACGTATAAATAAATCTAATTACACCTGGAGATAAGCATGAGAATATATGTGTTGTTTGCATGCTCATGTTTTTCCTTGAAAAGCAATTTAGAAAGCAGAAAAATAATATTAAAGTAAGAGCATTGATTCACCATGTTTTTCGTCCGACTTCAGTATGACATTGTAAATCATTCTGTCGATACCTATTGACAAAGCATACCACACGGATAGATTAACCATTGCACTGACTTCACAAAATAAAAATGTCGTATATGCAACACTTGAAAAGTAATTTTTTCTGGATGCAATTGCTCTTGTTTCTTCATAGCATCAATGTTTGGGTCAAAATAAGTGGTTGTCTCGTTCCTTCGTACCACCTTCAACATAATCATCTTCAAGGACTTCTCTCAAGAAAACAACTTCTCCAGGGACATCAAGCATGACATCTTCTTCCTGATCTGAAAGAACAACTTTATTGACAACAATTAAAGACTTTGTGGCCATGATATGTAAATGCCTATGTTTTGCGCTGATGATTTATTATGCACTCGTATAAACTGGAATCAGCAGCGCCCGAAGATAATTTATGTATTTACTTCATTCGGCGTCCAGACATATGTGTTTTCGCCGCGTGTGTCCTGACCTATTTAGTGAGTCAAAACCACAAACAGATGCAAATCTTCCTTCAAGAAGAAGAAAAAATAAAACCAAACCCGGCATGTGTATGTGATTCAGAGAAGGCGACTGATAGGCGCCGGTCGACCGGCCGAAAGCCTGCGCCGGTCACCTATCGGTCGTTCGATTCACCCCATCCCGCACCGTTGATTTTCCTTCTTCTCCTTTCTCAGCCTGGTCAACGCATCCCTTCCCAACACCAGCTAGTCAACGCGCAGCTCTTACATCGGGGGCTCCTCGTGAGGCACGGCGGCCGCGTTCGTCGGCGTCGAGCCGGTCGCCCTCCGGAAGCACCCACATTTCTGTAGCTTCTCGCTTGCCACTGTCGGCTGCAACATAGGGCGTAGTCACCACCGCCCGCCAATCCAGCAAAAAATGGTCGGTTCATCCTCGTCGTCGCCGTCAACGCATCGGCCGTTGAGCAGATGCAGCATCATGCGTCGCCGCCGCATCACGGCTCACATACCCCCTCTCGTCGGGTTGCAGGAAACCAAGGCGCAGGTCCTAGCATCCTTGCCGCGCCCGCCGCCTCCGTTGTAGCTCCTGGAGTTGCTGGTGTTGGTATTGATCTAGAGGCCCAATGGGCCAAAACAAAAATAAAAGACCAGAAATAAAGTTACGTTAAAGAGAGAAACAGGGAGGCCACGAACCAACGTTCGTACCCCTCGATCTCAACTTACGCGCCCTAATAGGGGCACCCTAACCAACTATGGTTTTGGTCCCCTGTCGCCAGCGCACATAAAAAGATGGGGGAGCAGCCGGCACCTACGTTAGACTAGTTCTCGTACGGTTTACTCCTGCTCCCCACATCCCTAAACCCTAACCGATCTGGGGAGCGCTGCACGACGGAAAGATCATCTCCAAGCTCTGCCCCTGTCCCAGGGCAGTGCCGGTGGCGCCCGGAGGGACACCTCTACCTGCAGCGAGCATCTTCACCGAGCCTGCATCAAGCCTGCATCGAGCAGGCACGGGACTTCGCACCGTCGACACCAATGGCTGCTTCCATTGGTGGTAAGAACCTAATCCATCTCTCTGATCTGTGCTATTAGGTGATCTAACGCCTGGCTTACGATCTGTTAAGTATATCCTACGGGATGATAAGTTTAACAATGGTATCTTGAGCATGGTTAAGCCTAGATTAGATCCCTAAGATGATCTGCTTAAGTTTGATGATCCTGATTATGTACTGATGATTAAGGTTTAAGTCTAATGGTTCATGAATAAGGTTAGATTGCCCTCTGTTGAAGTTGATGTTTGATCTCTAGGGTTATGTGTTTCGGTCAAAGTCTCATTTGGCTATGGGTCAGTGCTAATTATCCAGTGATTATGATAAATCATGTTCTGCTAGTTTGATTTGCCACGTTTCCGCATCAATATTGTTAATTAGCACTGGTTTTAGTTCCTGTTAGCAATTAGAACATGATGAATTGGCTAAGTTAAAGTCAGCCGAACCCTAACTCTAGAAAATCCCCAAATTTGAAACCCTAGTTTTCCTTTTGTGAAATCCTCCATTGGTGAGTCCAAATGATGAATGAAATTGGAAGAAGAGAAAAGATGACGGGCTCACCCAGATGACGCCGGCCTTCGGGGTCCGCACGGCCGCTGCTGTGCGTGCACGCCATGGCCAGGACGCCGCCGCCCTTCAGGATGGCGCGCGGAATGAAGTAGCAGCCGCCGCTGCTGCGCTCACGCACGCGCGCGTCGCCTGGCCTCTGTGCCTCGGACGTCGCCGCCGCCGGCAAAATGCCCCACCGCTGCGTCGTCGCATCACCGGAGCTACGCTCGACGGAGGAGCGCACGGGAGAAAGTCCATTTGCACGCTACTCCGGCGAGCGAAGCTACCGCGTCGCCATGTCCGGCGTGCCTCGCGCCGCCGTGACCTCATGTGCGAGCGTGTCTCGCCGTTGCAGCCGCAGTCGCTCTCTCTCACGGGAGCGAGTCATTCGGGAGGAATGGGGATTAGGTCTAGGGTTTGACCAGGCAGTGTTTTGCTCCACTTTGGAGCAATCGGAGCCGTCGGCTCGATCCAACGGACAAGCGCGACGCGCTGCTCCAGACGGGCCGTCGGCCGATGAACGGGCCGCTTTTGCGGCTGGGCTTTGGCCCAAGTTGCCATAGCCCGCAGATAAAGATTTTATTTAATATTTTTTTGTTTGTTGGGCTAGAATTTGAAGAGCTGCCGTGGGTCTTGGGCTAAAAATTAAAGTTTCTATGCGTTTTCTATTTAAGCAGTGTATTTCCATATTATGATTATTCCCAAAATGTTCTTGCACTGTTGTAAATAGAAAATTGCCAGAAAAAAATGATTATGAAATTATGTTTTAGTTTTCTGAATGAAATGGAACCAACGAGAAATTTTATTTAGAAAACTTTTATGGATTAATGTTTGTGTCATTTTATGGCATATTTATGTTCATCTCATGGTAACATCAATGAATGATGAATTATTAATGTTGGAAAATTGATATTACACATGAGATTAATGTGATCATTTTCGTAATACAAACCAATGTTGTTTTATATTTTTGAATCACTCTGTTAATTCCTTATTATTTTCTGCCCAACGGTGATATAATTTGGAGTTAATTTTTGCATAAAAATTGATCAAACCAATGTAGGTTAATTTTTGTACAATTTAATTCAATTATGATGTTCTTTTCCTTTACTTATGATATTTTGAAATCATGACAGCTTCCGGTTCTCGTGGCCTCGAGATCGAGCCACTTACTGGGAATAACTTCCAATCATGGAAGGACTCATTGCTTTTGCACCACGGATGGCATGAGGTTGACCTTGCACTGTGGGAAAGTAAACCAGTGGAACCTGCAAAGGGTGACACTGGGTATGCTGAGCTTAAGAAAGACTATGATGCTAAAGTTGAGAAGTGGGAGAGGTCAAACAGAATGGCGCTCCTAATTATGAACTTCTCCATCTTGACTGAGATTAAAGGGGCTATTCCTGCCAACGAAAGTGCCGCCGAATATTTGAAATCGGTGGAAGAACAATTTAAGGGCTCGGAGAAAGTGTATGCAGATGAGCTTTTGCACAAGCTGCTTGCAAAATATGACGGGCGTGGAAATGTGAGGGAGCACATCTTAAGTATGAGCAATGCCGCGGCAAAGCTTAAAACCATGAAGTGTGACTTGAACGAAGAGCTTCTTGTGCTCCTAGTTTTTAGGTCACTACCCTCACAATTCAATCCATTCAAGATAAACTATAACTCTCCTGAAACCAAATGGAAACTATCTGAACTCATTTCATATTGCGTTCAGGAGGAAGAGAGAATGAAGAGTGAGCAGAAAGATCAAGCTCTCCATGTTAACTCTGCAAAGAGGAAGCAAGAGAACCATGCTCATAACAATAATGTGCCCAACAAAAAGCAGTATTCCAAAAAGAATCCTCCAAAGCCTAAGAAATGCAATGAGGCAAGTTGTTCACGTCCCGCACCTTCAGCGGCTACTTCAGTTAATCTTACAAATGCCGTTGGAGAAAGACTTTGCAATTTTTGCAAGCAGCCAAATCATTTCAAGGCGGACTGTCCAGGTTTTCTTAAGTGGCTGGATAAAAATGGTAAGGATGAGATCACTCTTTTAGATGAATCTCTATATGTTGATTTTTCTGAATCTACATGGTGGATTGACTTAGGTGTGACTGTTCATGTCGCGAATTCTTTGCAGGGATTCCATATAAGCCACACCCTAAAGGGAACAAGAAGACTTAATCTCACGAATGGGAAGGAGGCTGAAGTTGAAGCCGTGGGCTCCCTCACCTTGAAGTTGCACACCGGTTTCCTACTTCAGCTCAAGGACGTTCTTTATGTGCCTACTTTGAGTAGGAATTTGATTTCAGTTTCATGTTTAGATGATTTTGGATTTCATTGTACCTTTGGGGAGAAACAATGTTTTTTAAAGTATTGTAATAAGGATGTTGGTCTCGCCGTCTGATGAGGCAAACTTTATATCTTAAATCTTTCCGGTTATCCTATGTGTGTGAATCTCTGCGAAATGAATATGAATGAACGCAATCATAAAAAGAATGGGAGAAGTATCAATCCTTCTTCGAAATTGTGGCATCGTCGCTTGGGCCACATTTCGAGGGGGAGAATGTAATGATTGATTAAAGAAGAAATACTTCATCCGCTAGATTTCTCTGATGCGGGCAATTGTATTGACTGTATTAAGGGAAAATATGTGAAAACAATTAAGAAAGGAGCAGTTAGAGCCACATCGGTCCTTGAACTTATTCATACTGACATATGCAGACCTTTTAACGTAAAGTCTATGGATGGTTTTGATTCTTTCATTACCTTCACAGATGATTTCTCTCGCTATGGCTACATTTACCCCATACGTGATCGATCCGAAGCTTTGGACAAATTTAAGATTTATAAAGCCGAGGTTGAAAATCAACTCAACCTAAAGATCAAAGTAGTACGGTCTGACCGCGGGGGAGAATATTATGGCAGGCATGCTCCTTATGGGCAAATTACAGGATCGTTCGCAAAATATCTTGCTGAAAATGGAATAATTGCCCAATATTCAATGCCTGGTGAACCTCAGCAAAATGGCGTAGCTGAGCGTCGCAACCACACTCTTATGGATATGGTACGTAGCATGCTTAGTCATGCGAACTTACCAGTAAGCCTTTGGATGGAGGCATTGAAAACAGCTACACACATCCTAAATCTTGCTCCAACTAAGTCAGCACCGAGCATACCTTACGAGATGTGGGCGGGAAAGAAACCGAGCTTGAATTACTTACGAGTGTGGGACTGCCCAGCTGAAGCTAAAGTATTCAATCCACATATTAAGAAATTGGACCCAAAGACAGTTAGTTGTTTTTTCATTGGGTATCCTCATAGAGGAAAAGGATATCGCTTTTATTGCCCAGGTCATACCACCAAGGTAGTGGAAACCAGGCAAGCGGTGTTTTTTGAGGATAATGAAGTCACTGAGGTTAGGGCGATTGATCTTGAGGAGAAGCGGGTGTACGTTCCATCCCCGACTATCCAACAGAACTTTATCCCTATGCCTAATATGCACGAGACACCTACTGGTGATCCCGAACCTGAAGTGGATCCTCAAACCGACGAGGAGCCTCAGCATAATGAAGATCCTCAGCCTGATGAGGATCCTCGGCCAAATGATGAGCCTCAACCCAATGTTAATCCTCAACCTTCTCGAGCAAGAGAAAATGCACATACTAATGAGCCTACGAGAAGATCACAACGGGAAAAGAAAAAGGCCATCTCTAGCGATTATGTCACTTTCATGTGTGAGGATGAAAATGACATAGGGAAGGCACAAGATCCGACCTCATATAAAGAAGCCACTAAAAGTGAAGACTCGTCCAAATGGTTGGTAGCCATGGAAGACGAATTGAAATCTATGAGCTCGAATGATGTTTGGGACTTAGTAGAAGTTCCTGATGGAGCCAAAAGGGTAGGCTGCAAGTGGGTCTACAAAACCAAATATGATTCCAAAGGGAACGTCGAAAGGTTCAAAGCGAGACTTGTAGCAAAGGGTTTTACGCAGAGAGAAGGAATCGATTATAAGGAGACCTTCTCACCTGTGTCATCCAAAGATTCTTTCAGAATTGTCATGGCACTTGTAGCTCATTATGATTTGGAGCTGCATCAAATGGATGTCAAGACGGCATTTCTGAATGGTGACTTAAAAGAAGAAGTTTACATGACTCAACCTGAAGGTTTTGTCATGGAAGTAAAAGAACACATGGCATGTCGTTTAAAGAAATCCATATATGGCTTGAGGCAAGCTTCAAGGCAGTGGTACCTAAAGTTCGACGAGATTATTAGAACTTTTGGTTTTAAAGAGAATGAAGTGGACAACTGCATATATGTTAAATTTAAAGGCAGTAGGTTCACATTTTTTTTCCTATATGTGGATGATATTCTATTGGCTTGCAGCGATAAAGATATGCTGCATGAGACCAAGAGATTTCTGTCATCAAAATTTGATATGAAGGATCTCGGTGAAGCCTCGTATGTCCTTAGCATCGAGATTCATTGAGATAGGTCCAAAGGAACATTAGGACTATCGCAAAAGGCATACTTTGAGAGAGTACTAAAGAAATTCTATATGCATAAGTGCTCTTCCTCACCTGCCCCCATAGTTAAGGGCGATAAGTTTGGGACATTCTGATGTCCGAGGAACAAAATGAAATTGATCAGATGAAGTTGGTTCCTTATGCTTCAGCTGTCTGAAGCATCATGTATGCTCAAGTATGTACATGCCCTGACTTAGCTTTTGTAACCGGGATGCTTGGCAGATTTCAATCTAATCCAGGACCGGACCACTGGAAGGCCGCAAAGAAAGTCTTGCGTTGTATGCAAGGTACTAAAAGTTTCATGCTTACATATAGAAAGTCCGATAACCTGGAAGTTATTGGTTATTCAGACTCTGATCTTGCCGGGTGTGTGGATAGTATGAAATCCATGTCAGGTTATATATTCACACTCGCTGGAGGAGCCATATCATGGAAAAGCTCCAAGCAAAAGATAGTTGCCTCATCTACGATGATGGCAGAATAGCTATCATGTTTTGAGGCCACTGGGCAGGCTGTATTCCTAAAGAATTTCATTCCTGGACTTAAAGTGGTTGACAGCATTTCCAAACCACTGACATTGTACTGCGATAATGAACCTGCAGTTTTCTATGCGAATAACAACAAGTCAAGTGCTGCTGCCAGGCACATTGACCTAAAGTACCATGTTGTTCAACATAGAATCCAGGATCAAACTATTAATGTTAAGCATATCAGTACGACACCCAATATATTTCATGAGCATGTAGCCGGCATGGGATTATTGGAAGCCTCTTGATTCTGGAATTATGGGACCGCTAATATAAACCACTCCCAATAAGTAAAATGTGTTCCACTTTGAAATAGGATGCGCGCTATGAGTATTGAGGTTCAATGGCTTTTCATCGGCTATTTTAACACCTTACTCTGGTATATTATTCCTATGGAGAATGGACAAAAGTCATTGAGCCTAATGATCAAGGGGGAGAATGTTGGTATTGATCTAGAGGCCCAATGGTCCAAAACGAAAATAAAAGACCAGAAATAAAGTTACGTTAAAGAGAGAAACAAGGAGGCCACGAACCAACGTTCATACCCCTTGATCTCAACTTACGCGCCCTGGTCGGGGGCACCCTAACCAACTATGGTTTTGGTCCCCTGTCGCCAGCGCACATAAAAAGATGGGGGAGCAGCCGGCACCTACGTCAGACTAGTTCTCGTACGGTTTACTCCTGCTCCCCACATCCCTAAACCCTAACCGGTCTGGGGGAGCGCTGCACGACGGGAAGATCATCTCCAAGCTCTGCCCCTGTCCCAGGGCAGTGCCGGTGCGCCCGGAGGGACGCCGCTACCTGCAGCGAGCATCTTCACCGAGCCTGCATCAAGCCTGCATCGAGCAGGCACGGGACTTTGCACCATCGACACCAATGGCTGCTTCCATTGGTGGTAAGAACCTAATCCATCTCTCTGATCTGTGCTATTAGGTGATCTAACGCCTGGCTTACGATCTGTTAAGTATATCCTACGGGATGATAAGTTTAACAGCTGGTTCCATCAATTTCACTTGCCGGATGCAGCAAAACATGGCTCCAGTCCAGCATCCTTACCGCACCCGCCAATCCCCTGTAGCTCCCGGAAATGCCGGTTCCAACACGCTGAGGTGCTGGTTCCAGCAAAAAAAGATACACGGTTCCAGTAATTTTCATCGCCGTTGAAAAATGCATGGGTCCCAACAAGCTGCCGTCGCGCGGCGTCGCAGCACACCGCGACACCAGTTCCAGCAATGGAGGTCGACGGTTCTAGCATTTTTCATTGCCGGATGTAGCTCACCATGCGTGCCGTGGTAGCAAATCGTCGTCGCCCGTCGTAGCATTTTTTTTGGCCGTTTCCAGCAGTGGAGGTCGTCGGTTCCAACATTTTTCACCGCCGGTTGTAGCTCGCCATCCGTGGCATCGTAGCATTTTTGGACGCCCCGTCGTAGCTTTTTTCTTCGCCATTTCCAGCAGTGGAAAATGCCGGTCCCAGCATTTTTCGTCTCCATGCATGCCATCTTCGTCACCTGACGGCTCCACCGCTCCAGCACGGCCGGTCGCCGCCGACACTGGCTGGCAAGGTGGCAGTCCAGGCTCACAGCAACCCCACTCCCCCCACCTCATGGCTGCCGCCGCAGCTCCGCAGTGCCGTAGCTCCAGCACGCTGCCGCAGTTCCTCACTTCCCCTGATGTATGGTGGAGAAAAAACACAGAGAGAGGGGTAAGGGAGAGATTGAGCGGCCGAGAAGAGGATGGGAACGAGGGAAGGATAAGGTTGCCACCGCTTTTCTCTTGGGGGCCCGCAGAAGGACGCGTGCATAGGAGCCAAGCGTGGTTTGGGTCTCTTAGATCAGGCCTAATCTAACGATCAGCGCCCATCCGGCCGAAGTTTCAGCTGGTCTGCCGGCAGGGAACGTTTTTGCTCTAGGCGCCGGCACGCCGGCCTAAACACTCGGCCGGTCGCGTCCTAGCCACACGATTAATTTATTCCAACTATTTGATTTGGCTAGTCTTTAGTCTATCTCAGACCAGGGAGATTTCCCACGTCACGCAACATTTAGCGGAGAAAAAAGGATAGAGAGAGCAGCGCCCCGCTCGTCCTCGGCCGCTCGTGTTTGCCGGCCTCCCACGGGCAACCTTGGCTGGTCACGGCGGCACACCACAACAGGTAGCCATCATCGTAGGTGCGAGGCCACCGTCGTCCCGCGCTCGCCGGCCGCTAGTGCCACTTGTGCTCGCCCTTCCGCTGGTCGTGGCTGCGCATCACAAATAGGTTATCGTCGTCGTGGGCGTGAGCGCGCCGTCGTCGTCGCGGCCATGGATGCATCCGTCGCAGCACGAGGTCATTGCCATCCCTTCCAACTTCGTTGTGGCCGTCATAGGTTCGTTAGGCACAGTTGTAGCAAACCCGGCCCGTTGTAGCATCCCGTGGTGCCTATCTTAGCATCTTTTGTGGTCGTCAGGTCTCCGTTGATGAGTCGCCGGAAATGGTTGTAGCAAACCCGATGGCTGGTTGCAGCTCCGCCATGCCCGTTTGCAGCTTTTGCCAATACGGTCATAGCACGGTAATCGCTGGTTGTACCTCTGTTGCCTTTGGTTGCAGCTTTCGCCAACACGATCGTAGCACGTGTCGCCGCTGGTTGAAGCTCCGGCAGGGCACGGTTGTAGCATGGGTTACCGCCGGTTGCACGAGTCTTAGCAAGGGTCACCGTGGCCCCGCTGCAGCTTCCCAAACGATCGTTTCCAGCAACTTCGATTGGAGGTTGTAGCTTCTCACTCAGTTGGTTGCAGCTTCTCGGTCGCCGTGGCCCCGTTGCAGCTTCCCAGATGGCCGTTTCCAGCACCTCCGATTGGGGGTTGTAGCTTTTCACCCAGTCGGTTCCAGCACCTCCGGCTGGGGGTTGCAACTTTTAGCCCCGGCCAGTTACTGCATTTTGCGAGGACCAAAGGACAGGGAAGATGACTGCCATGGCGACGTGGAAAATTGAGAGAGATGGTGAGAGAGGTGCGGAGTAGAGACCTATAGGAAGAAAAATGGTGGTTAGAGAAAAAAGAGGAAGAAGATAAGAAAACAACCAGCGATGCGTGGGCCTCGAGCTATTAGATAAGGTTAATCCAACGAATGTCGCTTTCAAAGTGTGGGTCCCGTGGGACCGTGTCTAGTCAGCTGCGGCCGGCCGAAAGTTTAGCCGGTGCGTCGGATAGAAACGTTTCCCTAATCCTATACGTGTCTTGTGTCTACTGCAGCCTGCTTGGGTGTCCCTCGTAAGGCCAACCATATCCAGCTGTAGACAAACCAGTCGTCTCGAGCGGGCGGCCTCTGTCGTCTGGCCCCAACCACCGCTGTTCTCATCCTCCTCCTCGTCTCAGTCACTCACCGATGTCCCATCTTTTTCTCCCCATCTCTTTGTCAAGCAGAGAACTACTACCACGCAGCACACTCCCTCAACATCTGCTGCTGTTTCTAAGGCCCCCCGCAGCTTGATCCAGATCGGTATCGAGGCCACCACTGAGCCGCCTCCCCTCCTCCGTCCTCCACGCGCGCGCGCTTAGCGCCCGATCCACCCCTTCCCCGTCCTTGCACACGTTGCCCTGCTTTCTCCTTCTTCCTCCCACTACAAGAAATATGTCAACTTATGACCTTCTGTCAGTGACCCTCAAAGAATTGGTCATAAATTTGTGACCATTTTAGACCAATTGGTCAAAAGCTCTTCAGGGGGCTCCAAACCCTAAACCATTGCGACCATTTTGGTCAGAAAGGTCGTAATTTCCTTACACGAAATGGTCACAAAGCAAACAGTGCTAGTCCGCTGCCTTATTTCTAGTTGTTAATGACCAATATAGATGGTCATAGCCTTGTAGATTGTGGTGGTTTGTGATGACTAGGCGCCATCTCATTAGTTTTGCCTATGTGTCATGTCCATGTGGCAGTTTTTGCCCTAGGTTGTGAAGCAACCTATATTTCTATCATTCCCAAAATTCCCAAAAAATCTCATAAATTCTTTGGGGCATATCTTCATCAAATATGTAAAAATCCTTCCTTGCCTAGTTCAAAACTAATTCAACAATATTCATTTTCCTATTCTGTTCACAACAACACTTTATGAAGGAAGTGCTATTTATATATTCTTGATTGCCCTCGGAATTTTTGGGCACTCTTTCTATCCAAATCATTACCGCATGACAAAATTTAGCTCCATTTGCCTAGCAAATCTTCCTCGGCAAATTTTCAAAGTTTTTGTCCACCTAGAAGCATTGTGAAGGAAGTACCTTTTTTATATCTCTAAATGACATGAAATGTATACAGTTCCTTCATATGCCCAAATTATCACCCTCCTCCAAATTGCAGCTCAGTCAAATCATCTATGTGAGCCCAGGTTCAATTTATATTTTATGGCCAAATTGGCACGTTGCAAAGCAAGTGTTATATAGACCCCTCCTATTACCCTCAAACTTTTCGGACACTCTTCCATACCCAAATCATTGCCACATGGTAATATTCAGCTCAATTTTCCTAGTAAATCTTTCTCGGGAAATTTCCAAAGTTTCTACCTCGAGAGAAGCTTTGTGAAGTAAGTACTAGCTAGGCTTACCCAAATGATCTGAAAATTGACTAGCGCATGACCATACCAAAGTAACTTACCTACACCAATTTTGAGCTCATTTCATTTATCCAATCTCTCTCACTAGTTTTCCGAAGTTTTTGTCCATAGAAGAGCATTGTGAAGGAACTACTACTTTGGCATGTCCAAATGGTATCAATTTTCTACAATGCTTTCCTATGCCCAAATAACCATCCTCCACAAAATTTCAGCTCACTCCATTCATTATTTTGAGCCCAGCTTCAACATTCATATTTTTGTCCAGCGTGGTACTTTGCAAAGCAAGTACCACCTAGGATCCTCATTTTGAGCTAAAAATTTGTGAAGACATTCTCCTTAGTAGATGATCATCCTCAGCCAAAACTCACGCCCATTGGCCATGTGCATTTCCCGTACCGCAAATCAAACACTTGGCTGCTAATTCATGTTTGAGCATCGATCGGTCTCGTCGTGAGAATCTTATGTTGTAATTTTCTTCCTAGCACCAACCTGGGGAGTGCCCAACCCACTAGACATGCCTAGGCCGCCCGAACACATGGCAACATTACGGTCACGCGGTGACCACGCGACGGGCATGCGAGTTTACGCGCTCTAGAGTTGGGGCCCTCGGCCACCGCCCAAACCTCGACGTATCGCCACCAAACCATGTATTTATGATTAAATAGGTCCTTATGTAACTAGAAATGATTTTTAGAAAAAATAAATAGCAAACTATGAGGCAGCTGTAGTTCAAATTTGACCCGCTTCCAACTGAATCAGCGGAAATTTGTCTTTTTCACGAGAGGTGGATCAAAAAAATTTACACCCAACCATTTTGTCAATTTTGCATTAAATATGGCCTAGTATTGTATAAAAATAATTTGGTCCAATTTTGCAACAATTATTTGGTAGTTCCTTCACAAAAAAACCTCCTTTCGGGCACTCGAAAAATGGAAAATGGTTTTTTCGTCCAACGAAAATGAAAACTTCCTTAGGCAACATTGTTTGCCATTCCAATATGCACCCTTGTGCACAATACGAGATCATTTGAACAAACTATGCCATGAATGTGGCCATAAGATTGATCATTTGGATTGAAAGCCATTGATCTCCATACGTGATAGCTCGTTTCTGAGAACACTTTTTTAAAATAATTGCCATATTACAAGTTTGTTATTTTTCCTGGGAACTTGGCCACAAATAATAACACAATGCGAAGGTTTCCCAATTTTTTGATTTTTTTTGAATTTTTTATGCAAGTTTCAAAATGCGGTCAAAACGGCGAGAATGACCGTTCCTAGCTAGTGGTTGAATCTTGGGATTTTTTTGATGTTTCTCTGATTAAATAGGTACTTATGTAACTAGAAATGATTTTTGGAAAAAATAAATAGCAAACTATGAGGCAGCTGCAGTTCAAATTTGACCCGCTTCCAACACAATCGACGGAAATTTGTCTTTTTCACGAGAGGAGGATCAAAACTTTTTACACCCAACCATTTTGTCAATTGTGCATTAAATATGTCCTAATATTTTATAGAAATGATTTGGTCCAATTTTGCAACAAATATATGGTAGGTCCTTCACAAAAAAACCTCATTTCGGGCACTCGGAAAATGGAAAATGTACTTTCCGTGCATAGAAAATGAAAACTCCCTTAGGCAACATTGTTTGGAATTCCAAGATGCACGATTGTGCACAAAATGAGATCATTTGAACAAACTATGCCATGAATGTGACCATGAGATTGAGCGTTTGGGTTGAAATCCATGAATCTTCACACATGATAGCTCATTTATGAGAACACTTTTCTAAAATAATTACCGTATTACAAGTTTATTATTTTTCCTGGTGACTTGGTCACATATAATGACGCAATGTGAAGGTTTTCCAAATTTTTGATTTTTTTTTGAAATTTTTATGCCCGTTTCAAAATGCGGTCAAAACGGCGGGCTTGACCGTTCCTAGCTAGTGGTTGAATCTTGAATTTTTTTGATGTTTCTCTGATTAAATATATACTTATGTACCTAGAAATGTTTTTTGGAAAAAATAAAGAGCAAACTACGAGGCAGCTATAGTTCAAATTTGACCCGCTTCCAACTGAATCGGCGGAAATTTGTCTTTTTCACCAGAGGTGGATCAAAACTTTTGGCACCCAACCATTTTGTCAATTGTGCATTAAATATGTCCTAATATTTTATAAAAATGATTTGGTACAATTTTGCAACAAATATATGGTAGGTCCTTCACAAAAAACCTCATTTCGGGCACTCGAAAAATGGAAAATGAATTTTCCGTCGAAAGAAAATGAAAATTTCCTTAGGCAACATTGTTTGCCATTCCAATATGCACCCTTGTGCACAATATGAGATCATTTGAACAAACTATGCCACGAATGTGGCCATGAGATTGAGCGTTTGGCTTGAAAGCCATTGATCTCCATACGTGATAGCTCGTTTCTGAGAACACTTTTTTAAAATAATTGCCGTATTACAAGTTTGTTATTTTTCCTGGGAACTTGGCCACATATAATGACACAATGCGAAGGTTTCCCAATTTTTTGATTTTTTTTGAATTTTTTATGCCCGTTTTAAAATGCGGTCAAAACAGCGGGAATGACCGTTCCTAGCTAGTGGTTGAATCTTGGATTTTTTTTGGTGTTTCTATGATTAAGTAGGTAGTTATGTAACTAGAAATGATTTTTAGAAAAAATAAATAGCAAACTATGAGGCAGCTGCAGTTCAAATTTGACCCGCTTCCAACTGAATCGGCGGAAATTTGTCTTTTTCACGAGAGGTGGATCAAAACTTTTTGCACCCAACCATTTTGTTAATTGTGCATTAAATATGTCCTAGTATTTTAGAAAATTGATTCGGTCTAATTTTGCAAGAATTATTTGGGAGGTCCTTCACAAAAAAACCTCCTTTCGGGCACTCGGAAAATGAAAAATGGTTTTTTCGTCCAAAGAAAATGAAAACTTCCTTAGGCAACATTGTTTGCCATTCCAATATGCACCCTTGTGCACAATATGAGATCATTTGAACAAACTATGCCACGAATGTGGCCATAAGATTGATCATTTGGCTTGAAAGCCATTGATCTCCATACGTGATAGCTCGTTTCTGAGAACACTTTTTTAAAATAATTGTCGTATTACAAGTTTGTTATTTTTCCTGGGAACTTGGTCACATGTAATGACACAATGCGAAGGTTTCCTAATTTTTTGATTTTTTTTGAATTTTTTATGCCCGTTTCAAAATGCGGTCAAAACGGCGGGAATGACCGTTCCTAGCTAGTGGTTGAATCTTGGAATTTTTTTGGTGTTTCTCTGATTAAGTAGGTACTTATGTAACTAGAAATGATTTTTTTAAAAAATAAATAGCAAACTATGAGGCAGCTGCAGTTCAAATTTGACCCGCTTCCAGCTGAATCGGCGGAAATTTGTCTTTTTCACGAGAGGTGGATCAAAACTTTTTGCACCCAACCATTTTGTTAATTGTGCATTAAATATGTCCTAGTATTTTAGAAAATTGATTCGGTCTAATTTTGCAACAATTATTTGGGAGGTCCTTCACAAAAAAACCTCCTTTTGGGCACTCGGAAAATGAAAAATGGTTTGTTCGTCCAAAGAAAATGAAAACTTCATTAGGCAACATTGTTTGCCATTCCAATATGCAGCCTTGTGCACAATATGAGATCATTTGAACAAACTATGCCACGAATGTGGCCATAAGATTGATCATTTGGCTTGAAAGCCATTGATCTCCATACGTGATAGCTCGTTTCTGAGAACACTTTTTTAAAATAATTGTCGTATTACAAGTTTGTTATTTTTCCTGGGAACTTGGTCACATATAATGACACAATGCGAAGGTTTCCCAATTTTTTGATTTTTTTTTATTTTTTTATGCTCGTTTCAAAATGCGGTCAAAACGGCGGGAATGACCGTTCCTAGCTAGTGGTTGAATCTTGGAATTTTTTTGGTGTTTCTCTGATTAAGTAGGTACTTATGTAACTAGAAATGATTTTTGAAAAAAATAAATAGCAAACTATGAGGCAGCTGCAGTTCAAATTTGACCCGCTTCCAACTGAATCGGTGAAAATTTGTCTTTTTCACGAGAGGTGGATCAAAACTTTTTACACCCAACCATTTGGTCAATTGCGCATGAAATATGGCCTAGTATTTTAGAAAAATGATTCGGTCCAATTTTGCAACAAATATATTATAGGTTCTTCACAAAAAACCCTCCTTTTGGGCACTCGAAAAATGGAAAATGGTTTTTTCGTCGAAAGAAAATGAAAACTCCCTTTGTCAATATTGTTTGCCATTCCAAGATGCAAAATTATGCGAAATATGGAATCATTTGAACAAATATTTGATAGGACTTTCACAAAAATACTCATTTTGAGCATTGAAAAATGGAATGAATTTTTTTACCTTGAATCGATCACGGCCAATTTATATTGGTCATAAGGTCATCAAATGGTTTGCCGCGTTCTGATTGGACCATGAGCATATCACGCGGATCACGCATCAACCACCGTCGGATGCTTCCGAATCCAACGGCCCAAACCCACCCGAGCCGAAACCCTAGGTCTGTCCTCATGGACATTTTCCACCCACCCCCTCCCCCCCGCCTCCATTCTTTCTTTCTTTCTCTCCCTCCCCCCTCAGATCCTCTCCCCTCTCCCCCGTGCAGCGAACCCTAGCCCCTCTCTCCCCCGCACACC
>NC_041390.1:587062933-587168506 GCF_002162155.2 Triticum dicoccoides
GATCACAGCTGCCACCTCCTCCTTTCTAGATCGCCACCTCCACCCCTCTCCGGACGAGCTCCCCGCCGTCCATGGCCTCCCCCACGCCCTTCTCCCCCGCGAGCCCTCTCTCTCTCCCTCGCGCGACTCCTCTCCTCGCAGCCGCCGCCACCTCTTCCCTCGATCCAGTCCTCTCCCCGGCCTTCTTTCCCCGATCCAGTCCTTTACCCGCCGCTCCCACCCACCGCCGACCTCGCAGCCCTCCTCACCACCGCTGCCGACCTCGTCCCTCCCTTCCCTCACCATCTCTCCCTACCCTATGCCCCAGATCGAGTCGAGCAGGTCGACCGACGCGCTAGGGTTCCGTTTGGTCAGCTCCGCGCCGGCTCTCCGGTTGGCCGCCCGCCCGACGATGGATCTCCCGCTGCACTCCCACCAGGTGCTCTTCGCGGCCGTGCGCTGCCTCCTACTGCGACGGTCATGCGTGTGCAACTAACGTCCTGGCAGGTCCCAGCGCTCCATCTGGTGGGTCCGAGCGCTCCACCCTTGAAAGGGATGATGGGGATGACTACATCCTCGACAGGGGCGACTACATCCGCCAGGTCGTCCGCCAGGGCGGCGCGGGCGGCGCGGCGGCGGTGTTGGCCAAGACGGGGGCGGCGCCGGTGGAGCGCGTCAAGCTGCTGCTGCAGAACCAGGCCGAGATGCTGCGCTGGGGCGCCCTCACGCGGCCCTACCGCGTGATCACCGACGCCTTCGCCCGCGTCCTCCCGCTCGCCGTCGCCAAGATCCTCCGCGCCCTCGCGCTCCAGGAGACCCCCGACCTCCTCATCCTCGGCAAGCAAGTTCTCAAATCGGCCTCGATTCAGTCAGTTTTTTGCCTCATCTTTCATGGTGTCTGACTTGCTTAACTTCCTGCCTGCGCGTGCAGAGTGCTCCCTCCAGGTGAAGTTGCCCACCGCATCGCCAAGGGATTCGTCTCCGAGGACGAGTTCCTCTCCATCTCGGAGTTCTCCACCAACCCGCTCTCCCAGGTCTGCCTCCCCTCCTCCTCTCGTCGCCGAGGCGGCGAATTTTGTTCCCCTGCTCGCTTTGTCCCTGTTGTTCCAGCTCCATATGACTGATTGACTGTAGTACTCGCGCTGTCCTTGGATTACACACACTACTTGCCTGTACTACTATTTTCCTAGTAGTATTGTATACAACTCTGTCACAACTCAATTTGGATAACAGTTGGGATTCCTCAGAAGGAAGTATAATGGGGAACAAACTAATCAGGGTTCCCCACTCAATCAAGGAGCTAGATGCATCTGAAAATGTTATTCCAATTGCCTCACAGAACCTGTACGCAATCGATCGGCATAGGGAGTTTTACCACGGTTGAACACATGTGGAACACATCAATCCACCCACTGATTTTTTTTCACTTGATACCTGTGCTGCTCTTTTTCTATTTATGTATGTATTTATCTATTCCTACCAAGCAAATGGAAACAAACAGTGGAACACTACCTAATCTAGTCTTGTATAGTTTCAGGTGTATAAATTACAAACAGACTTGTATAGTTTCAGGTGTCCCCTCTTCATTCATTTCCTAATCTAGTGTATACAGACTTGTGTAGCTTGTATGCTCTATTCTTTGCCAATACTCTATTTTTTTAGCAGAACATTATCTCTTGCTTGCTTGCTTGCACACGCTCTTATTTTTACTACTTGTATAGTTTGATTGATATATGCTTTCTATGTCTGTATGGAACCTAAACAAACATGCCATACAAGGAAATGGAAGGCTTGTGTAGTTTCAACTGTTCGTTGCTAATGATTAATCATCTTGTTTGTTTTTTGGCTGCATCTGACATACATTCGTATGCCTGTTTACTTCAGGTCAGGCTCACGTTTCCCCTCCTGCCCGCTGACGCGCTGCTTGCAAACAGAAATGAAGCGTCAATGATATGAACCACAACAACAATTGACATAGCGCCATGGACCCCAGAAGGGACGCAACTGCTGGCTCTGCGCCCCAGAGAGCCATGCATGCGCCATTGGTTGTGTCGTCCACCGCTCCTCCCAGTGTTCCAGAGTACCTTGCTCGTTGCTTCGTTGAATTGCTTGGCTGGTGCTCGCAATTGCGTGGTTTGGTTTCGTTTGACTTAGCACTGAATCCCTCAATTTACCATTCAGTGAACAATCCTCTCATGGTATTTGTCTACACTAGATTACTCCTACTGTGATGATGATGTGTGATGATGATGTGTCTGATGGTAGACACCTTGCAACTAGCCACACATGTACTGATAGTTTATTGTGATTATTACTGTACCATGAGTCATTCAACACTTGAAGGCACTGCACTACTATTCTGTATTTTATAATATGTTCCTGTTATGCTTGACATAGGCTTGATGAAATCTTACTGTTTTAATCACAATAGCATGGCAGTAACATGTTATCATGCTGGATGAAGAAAAGCATATGTAATGAGTTCTTTAATGTTTAATTACCTCAATTGTCAAGCAGTGTTTGTTTTTGTATACATTTACTGCTATCAATCGACTACAGTAGTCATCTGGATGCTTGGGACTTGCATATATTCTGCTGCACTTGAAACATCAAGAAGTATTTTTCCTTGTTTTTTCGAACAATTGTTGAACTTAAAATTCCTGAATATATGCATTACTATTCGGTATAGGTCTAGGCGGCTCTTCGTATTTTACAACTCCTTATCATGCCCCTCTAATATTTCTGTAGGTGGCCATGAACTCAATAAATCATCAGGAAATGCCTTTGCTGCAGCTCACCTATGGCCTTGTTTGTCCTGCAGGTTAGTGAGCAGCATTAGGAGGGGGAGCTCAAGTAGGCCACCACGACGCACCACTACAACAGTAGGTAGCACGTCCATCTCCCTCTCCCTATGCTGCCAATCCTTTTTGTTTCTTTAAAACCAGGTCCAATCAGCACACAAATTGACTGTCTATTCTCTCAAAAATCAGTTTACAACCCTACAGAATTGTGTTGATGGTCATCAGTAGAGAGAGGGAGAGAACGTTTCTTGCAAATGAGTGAGAGAGAGAGGCATAGTCTAATTGTGAATCCATGTGTGTGCATTTCTGTCTTATTGGAATATGTTGAGTACATATTGGAATACAACTAAGACCAATGATTCATGCTCAATTCTGTATATGTATGTATGACCAGTAAAGTTGGAAGGCCCAAATCTTAACCGAATAGTAACATCACATGTTGGATCCGTCATATATATGAGAATGCAATTAGGAGAAAGTTATATCAGCAAGTTGCTGTACGTGTTGGAGAAGTCAGTGTTGATTTATTTGTTGTTCTTTTTTTCTTTCTAATTTTTGCATGAGAGCAAACTGGTGTAGCTAGCTGGACTATGCAACCAAGAATCAGGAAGTAGCATATTCAGTTTTGCTAATAGAAAATAAATGTATAAAAAACTTTAAAAACTGCATAATAAGTGCTTGTTCGTGTTTGGTTTTCTCTAAACTTTGTTTATATGATTGAGGGCAAATTTACTTGGTTCTTTTCTCTAAACTGTGCTTGGAACATTCGTTTTTATGATCTAAAATTGCCTTCCTGTGATGATGCAGGTGCCCAGTTTGTGCTCGCTACCGAAGGAGCTCCATGTAGAAGAAGATTGAAGACACTTGTAGAGCTACAGGGTTAACACCAGGGCAGCTTGTAGAGCTTGTAGAGCTTGTAGATGTATAGAGCTTGTAAATGTATCATGTGTAGAGCTTGTATATGTTAGAGCTTGTAAAGTATATGTTATTTGTACAATAGGAGCTATATACTGAATCTGGCTGATAATATTTGGAGTATTATGTGTGTGTTTTGTTTGTGCCAATTTAAATACTGGTTATTTATTTACTGTTAAATTGAAATATGAAGAATATGAACTTGCTAGCTGGGACACACATACCTGAACCTGACATCTGGGACCCATTTGACTAGTGGACCTTTTTTATATTACAAAAAAACTAAAACTTTCTAGTGGAAAAGGCCACGGCCCAAAAATGAGAAGGCTTAATTGTTGGGCTTGGCCCATCTACCTAGCCAAAATTAATATGAGAAAAAAACACAAATAGGCCGAATTGTTGGGCTAGGCCCATGTAGAAAACTGAATTGGACCGGGCTGAATCTTGTGCCACATCAGCTTGCCACGCCGGATGCCTACGTGGCCTAGAGAGGTTGCTAGTGACCAAAACGCCACAGTGGACATATTTTGGTCATAAACGTTTGCGACCATTCCAGAAGAAAGGTCGCTATAGTCAGTTTACGACGCCCAGCTTGACCTTATGTTTTTGGTCACAAAAAGGTCATAAATGGAAATTTGTGACCATTCAATGACCAATAGTGGTGGTCATAAGTTGACATATTTCTTGTAGTGTCTAAGTTCTTTCTTTTCCTTGGCAGGGAGCATGCAGGGAGTCTCGCGGCCGCTACCACAACCGGATGTCCTCGCGTCGTCGCCGCCTCCGAGTTTGTCGGCCGCTGGCGCCCGTCCTCCCCTTTATTTTGTATTAGCAAGTTTTGCCACCTGACTCAATTGTAAATTGGGATTTTTGATGGAAGCATCCGATGATTCGGTTTGTAATCTCCTACTATTGGAGAGTTTATTTGTTCATTGAATCCCTCTTTTCACTTGCGGGATTAATTTATTTGTTCTGTCCCATCCTTTGCATGTTGACTTGATGCAGCGAGGCCTCCGATGTATAAAATTCCATGGCTGAGCCGCTCGCCTCCGTCCCCATGATGCCCGTGGCCACAACCGCCGCGGCTGCACTCTGCACCGCGCCCCCGCCTCGTTCGACCTCCTGTCGCCGCCCCGCCCCTCCTTTCTCCCTTGTTCTCTCCCTCACCTCCCTGACTTGTTTCTGCCCAGGAGCCGCGACTGCCCGGCAAGCCACGCTCCGGCCTTGCTTGTCATCACCGGCAACCCCGCCTCCGGATCCGCCTCCCTCGCCCATGCTACGCATGGATCCGGCCATGCAAGCTCTAGTCCCACCTCCGTTCTGCACCGTGGGTTGAATACTACAAATTATAGGGTCCGTTTTGTAAAAGAATGAAAAGTTTTCTCATTTATCCATGTAAAACAGGACTGCGGGTTGAATACTAAAAAACACAAGGACGTTGTTGCAAAATCGTTAAAGACGACGTACGACCAGAAACCCAATTTTATCCATCGACAAAGCTAATTTCCTGCCGACTGTTCGTCAACCCACTAGCTACAGCACAGGCAGCCAACCATCTCGTCTGGCTCTTTCACATGCCTAGGAGCAGGTTAGCTTTTTATCTACTTTCATTCTCCAGAATTTTTAAGCCCTCTTATTTTAACTCGTTCGATTTTTCTTTGGAGTTATTGCATGCACACATGCATGTGAGTAGGTGAATTGATATGGGGGTGCATGTAAAAGCATATCAATGCATGATTTGAGGAGCCAGAAGAATAAATCATCAACAATAAACTACATGCAAAATTAACGATCACTTGACCATTGAAGGAGTTAATGCCTAAACTTGCATGCATAATTAGTAGCTAGTTTTTGATCTGTAGGCCCTATGATAGCATGGCAACTTTACGAATCATAGAGGCGATAACTCATGTATTAATAACAAAGTAATATACACACCGTAAACCTGATAACCTATGTAAAAACCGTGGTAATTTTTTCTAGTAAGGTATTTTTTTCAAAATGATCGTAAACCCGGGGAAAATGAAGGTGAATCTGATAACCTATACACACCATTGACCTGATAACCCATGAGTATTAACAACATGGTACTTCTGCCTAAATAGCATGATAATATACACAATGCGGACATGGTAAATTACACATAGACACGTGGTAACCTAGGCCCAGAGAAAAAATTGTTGGTGAAACCACACCCTTGATAATTTCTTTGGAAATAGAATGGTAATACTCGCTCCGTTTCTTTTTAGTCCGCATATAAGGTTTGGTCAAAGTCAAGCTTTGTAAAGTTTGACTAACTTTATATTAAAAAATATAAACATTCACAATATGAAATTAATATTATCACATACACCATGAAACATACTTTCATATTATATAGTTTTTAATATTGTAGATATTCATATTTTTTTTAAATAAATTTGGTCAAACTTGGTGTAGTTTGACTTTGACCAAATCTTATATGCGGAGTAAAAAGAAACGGAGGGAGTATATGCATAGTAGACCTGATAACTCAGGTATAAATATCATGGTAACTTCTTAACCCGGAGGGGGGGATAGTTGTTGAAAGAATACCTTGGTAACTTCAACGTAAATAGTATGGTAATATACGAATTGCACACTTGATTTATGCACAAACACCATGGTAACTTTAGACCGGGGCAAAACACATACCCACGGTAAATTCTGTATAAATAGGTGGTAACATACGCACAACAGAGCTGATAACTCAGGCATAAACACCATGGTAACTTTGAACTGAGGGTTGTAAATAGCGTGGTACTATAAGCATCGTATACATGATAACTCATGCGCAAACACCACAGTAATTTTGACCTGAGGGTGGGGGATGGGAGGAAGTTGTTTGAAAATATAGGCCCCTCCCGATAACCTCCATATGTAAATAGCACAATATAATATACATGTTGTAAACTTGATAACTCGCGTACAAAACACCATTGTAACTTTGAACCGGAGGAAGGGGGAGGGGGAGGAAGTTGTTTGAAAACATACCTTTGACAACTTATGTGTAAGTAACGTGGTAATATACGGACTGTGTGCATGATAACACACGCACAAGCAACACGGTAATTTTTGTCCCCAAAAAACAAGTTGACAATGTACCATGGTAACTCACGTATAAAGAGCATGATAATATACATACATCAGAGCCGATAGCTTACTTAGCCCATGCCTAGTAACTATTTGCACGGAAAAATCGTCAGAACATATCAACACGTGATCTAGTTTACTACTCCCTCCGTTCCGAATTACTTGTCGCATGTATGGATGTATCTAGATGTATTTTAGTTCTAGATACATCCATTTCTTCGACGAGTAATTTGTAACGGAGGGAGTAGATCTCATCGCGATGGTTTTTACTGCGTGAAAATGATTTTTTGATCGGACAGACAGTTCATGCTATAAAAACCTTTTAAAGTTTGAAAATAGGGAAGCATCTAAGATGACATCCATTTCCCCCTAATGCATTCAGGCATGTGCATGTGAAGCGAAGGTTTGAGAAACTATTTTTATGTCCCTGTAATTCCTTTGTAAACAACATGATAACTACCAGGCAGCAAGCCTAGTAAGCTATCTAAAAAATAACATGATAACTTATGCACAACTGACATGGTAACTTGCATAGCAGATGTGTGGTAACTGTTTTCTCGGAAAAAAAATCGTCGGAACATATCAACGTGGGATCTAGTTTCGAAGGTCTTGCCGCGACGAATCTTTTATGTGAAAATGATTTTTTGATCGGAGCAACGGTTCAAGCTACAAAACATTTTGAATTTTAAATTTTGTTGGAATCTTTGCTGACATCACCATTTTTGTCTCACATTCATGCATACTTAATTAAATTAATTGGAGCTAATTAGCACAGGAGAGTCACGTGGGCTCAAAAATTGTTCGTCTGGCGTATACGCTTGGCTGCATGTCGTTCGTATCGAGAGAAGTGGATCGTACAGGAATAGATCGTGCGGATCTGCTGCTAACGACCAGTCGACTGGTCGTTAGCACAGTCCCTTTATCTATTACTAGTATATAAACATGCCCGGACCAGAAACCCAATTTTATCTATTACTAGTAAATATGTCCATGCGTTGCAACGGGTGAAAAAATATCACGTCATAGACATTTCTTGTCTAAGACACTATCTTCTGTTTTGATACGATTTTGATTCTGAATCACCGATTATTATTGCGGTGCTGATGACGCACACCACCACGACCACACTCAGCAGCAGGATGGTGCCGCCCGACAGTGAGAAGGCCGTGTCTAAAAATTAAGTCTATTTAAGAAAGCCCATGTATATCACCATCACGTGTGGAATGGATGAAATACAAATTAAGACCGTTCATACACATGTTTTGATAAGGACAAAAGATGAGAAATGTCACATCTCTGTCATGACAAGTGGCAACATTCCTCTTATTTTTGTCTCTCCTTTTATCAACATGTGGATCACGGATCCATCCGCCTTGTTCTGATGAGACATGGCGTTGGGGAGTTAGGTGAAGTACTACGCCACTGCCGCCATGGCTGGGTTTCCGATGTTCCATATAAATTTAAAAGGAAACTACAAAATGCCGTAGTTGAAGCATATCAGGCCAATTCCACCGCGCGATCCCAAACGGACGTCCGTTTTGTCCGGTTTCTGTCCCTTTTGGTAGGGATTTGGGGTCGTGTCCGGGCGTGTCCTGGGATGCGGTGGCCGTGCGCCTAGCGCGCGGCCGCATCCTTTTGCCCTATCCTGTCCGCGTCTATTTAAAAAAAGAAATGTTTCAAATGCCAAGCCCTAGTTCACGATCCCAGTTCATCACGCCGGCAACAAAGCCAGTGGCCTATACGTCCATCGCCGGCATCGGCCAGCGGCCGGCAACACAGCCAGCCTCCAAAATGAATAGTTGTCCTCGCCGGCAACACAGCCGGTCTCCAAAATGAATGTTTTCTCGCCGGCACACTGCCAGCGGCCCAGCGGGCGGGCGGCACCCATGCCAGCCTCCAAAAAGAACGGCCACGCCGATCGGACGACCTAGTTCAGGCCTTCGGCTCGAGCATCTCCTTCTGCCTGGCCTCAAACCAGGCCCTCGTCTTGTCGCTCATCTTCGACAAGTCCACGCTCATGATCGCAAGGGCCACCTCCTTCACTTTGGTGGCGGCATTGGTGGCCTCGATGTCGAGCTGCCTCTGCCTGGCCTTGACGTTGTCGGCCTCGATGTCAAGCTGCCTTTGCCGGGCGGCCTCTTCCATGTCGAGCTGCCTTTGCCGGGCCGCCTCCTCCATGTCTATCTTCCTCTTCTTGGCCGCCTCCTCCATCTCAAGCTTCTGTCTTCGGAGGTCTAGGTATTGCTTCATTTGCTCGTCCTTGCTTTGCCGCTTCTTCTCGTCCCTCACATCCTTTTGTGACATCATGCCATGCAAGGTCCTGGATGAGGCGTCACGTATGTCGTCCACCTTGGAGTTGGTCTTGCCCCTCGGTCTCTTCAACGCCTCGCCATCCCCACCTCCGGCGAACTTGGTCGTCTTCTTGCCTCTCTTCCTTTGAAGTTCACGGTATTGATCCTTGAACTTAGGGCAATTGTTGATGATCGTCCAACAATGCGTAAGAGTGAATGGCTTGTCATTGTGCTGGGCCTTGAATGCCTCCAAAGATTGAAATGCCTACACCACATGATCAACAACAAGTGAACATGCAAACATATACACGGCCGAAATCTCATGGCCGTAGCAAGGAAAGGGCTAGAAAGAGAAGAGCATACCATGTCCCCAACGCCGAGACCACTCACGGGTCGTGCTTCAACGCTCTCAAATGCGGCGCAATACTTGTTGCACTCTTGTTGGATGAACAACCATATTTTTTGAATCGAGCTGATGCCACCGTTGCTTGTAATTTGGTAGGGCTCAAACATCTTCCTTTCATGGAATGTTTTGTGGACTCTCGTCCAAAAAACAATGCCATTTTTTTGCGCGCCGGTCCTCGGATCTTGGCTAATCTCCATCCATGCTTGGCAAATCAACTTGTCCTCGTCTTGTGTATATGAACCCGTGTGAATGCTCTTCCGCTTCTTTTGTGTTTCCGCTCTTTGGGTGAGCTCGTCGATGAACAGTGGCTCGCCACTAATATCAACGTCATTGCCTTCGTCTTCATCACCATCACCTTAGACATAGATGTCATCGTCTTCATGCCACGAGTCATGAAGGAAATATGCCCTAGAGGCAATAATAAAGTTATTATTTATTTCCTTATATCATGATAACAGTTTATTATTCATGCTAGAATTGTATTAACCGGAAACATAATACATGTGTGAATACATAGACAAATAGAGTGTCACTAGTATGCCTCTACTTGACTAGCTCGTTAATCAAAGATGGTTATGTTTCCTAACCATGGACAAAGAGTTGTTATTTGATTAACGGGATCACATCATTGGTTGAATGATCTGATTGACATGACCCATTCCATTAGCTTAGCACCCGATCGTTTAGTATGTTGCTATTGCTTTCTTCATGACTTATACATGTTCCTATGACTATGAGATTATGTAACTCCCGTGTGCCGGAGGAACACTTTGTGTGCTACCAAATGTCACAACGTAACTGGGTGATTATAAAGGAGCTCTACAGGTGTCTCCAAAGGTACATGTTGGGTTGGCGTATTTCAAGATTAGGATTTGTCACTCCGAATGTCGGAGAGGTATCTCTGGACCCTCTCGGTAATGCACATCACTTAAGCCTTGCAAGCATTGCAACTAATGAGTTAGTTGCGGGATGATGTATTACGGAACGAGTAAAGAGACTTGCCGGTAACGAGATTGAACTAGGTATTGGATACCGACGATCAAATCTCGGGCAAGTAACATACCGATGACAAAGGGAACAACGTATGTTGTTATGCGGTCTGACCGATAAAGATCTTCATAGAATATGTAGGAGCCAATATGGGCATCCAGGTCCCGCTATTGGTTATTGACCGAAGACATGCCTCGGTCATGTATACATTGTTCTCGAACCCGTAGGGTCCGCACGCTTAAGGTTTCGATGACAGTTATATTATGAGTTTATACGTTTTGATGTACCGAAGGTTGTTTGGAGTCCCGGATGTGATCATGGACTTGAAGAGGAGTCTCGAAATGGTCGAGACATAAAGATTGATATATTGGAAGCCTATGTTTGGATATCGGAAGTGTTCCGGGTGAAATCGGGATTTTACCGGAGTACCGGGAGGTTACCGGAACCCCCCGGGAGCTATATGGGCCTTAGTGGTCCTTAGTGGAAGAAGAGGAGAGGCGGCTAGGGCTGGGCCGCGCGCCCCTCCCCCTAGTCCGAATAGGACAAGGAGAGAGGGGGCCGGCGCCCCCCTCCTTCTCTCTCTCTCTTTTCCACCTCGCGAATCCTATTCCAACTAGGATTGGGGGGGGGGGGAAGTCCTACTCCCGGAGGGAGTAGGACTCCTCCTGGCGCGCCTCTCCTAGGCCGGCCACACCCCCCTTGAGCCTTTATATACGGAGGCAGGGGCACCCCAGAGGAACACAAGTTGATCCACGTGATCATATTCTTAGTCGTGTGCGGCGCCCCCTGCCACCATAGTCCTCGATAATATTGTAGCGGTGCTTAGGCGAAGCCCTGCGACAGTAGTACATCCAGATCGTCACCATGCCGTCATGTTGACGGAGCTCTTCCCCGACACTTTGCTGGATCGGAGTCCGGGGATCGTCATCGAGCTGAACGTGTGCTAGAACTCGGAGGTGCCGTAGTTTCGGTGCTTGATCGGTCGGGCCATGGAGACGTATGACTACATCAACCAAACGCTTCCGTTGTCGATCTACAAGGGTATGTAGATCTCACTCTCCCCTCTCGTTGCTATGCATCACCATGATCTTGCGTGTGCGTAGGAATTTTTTTGAAATTACTACGTTCCCCAACAGTGGCATCCGAGCCTAGGTTTTATGTGTTGATGTTGTATGCACGAGTAGAACACAAGTGAGTTGTGGGCGATATAAGTCATACTGCTTACCAGCATGTCGTACTTTGGTTCGGTGGTATTGTTGGACAAAGCGGCACGGACCGACATTACGCGTACGCTTACGCGAGACCGGTTCTCCCGACGTGCTTTGCACATAGGTGGCTTGCGGGTGACAGTTTCTCCAACTTTAGTTGAACCAAGTGTGGCTACGCCCGGTCCTTGCGAAGGTTAAAACAGCACCAACTTGACAAACTATCGTTGTGGTTTTGATGCATAGGTAAGATTGGTTCTTGCTTAAGCCTGTAGCAGCCACGTAAAACTTGCAACAACAAACTAGAGGACGTCTAACTTGTTTTTGCAGGGCATGTTGTGATGTGATATGGTCAAAACATGATGCTGAATTTTATTGTATGAGATGATCATGTTTTGTAACCGAGTTATCGGCAACTGGCAGGAGCCATATGGTTGTCGCTTTATTGTATGCAATGCAATCGCGCTGTAATGCTTTACTTAGCGATAGTCGTGGAAGCATAAGATTGGCGAGACGACAACGATGCTATGATGGAGATCAAGGTGTCGCGCCGGTGATGATGGTGATCATGACGGTGCTTCGGAGATGGAGATCACAGGCACAAGATGATGATGGCCATATCATATCACTTATATTGATTGCATGTGATGTTTATCTTTTATGCATCTTATCTTGCTTTGATTGACGGTAGCATTATAAGATGATCTCTCACTAAAATTATCAAGAAGTGTTCTCCCTAAGTATGCACCATTGCGAAAGTTCTTCGTGCTGAGACACCACGTGATGATCGGGTGTGATAGGCTCTACGTTCAAATACAACGGGTGAAAAACAGTTGCACACGCGGAATACTCAGGTTATACTTGACGAGCCAAGCATATGCAGATATGGCCTCGGAACACGAAGACCGAAAGGTCGAGCGTGAATCATATAGTAGATATGATCAACATAGTGATGTTCACCAATGAAACTACTCCATCTCACGTGATGATCGGACATGGTTTAGTTGATTTGGATCACGTGATCACTTAGAGGATTAGAGGGATGTCTATCTAAGTGGGAGTTCTTTAAGTAATTCGATTAATTGAACTTGAATTTATCATGAACTTAGTACCTAATAGTATCTTGCTTATGTATGTTTGATTGTAGATAGATGGCCCGTGTTGTTGTTCCGTTGAATTTTAATGCGTTCCTTGAGAAAGCAAAGTTGAAAGATGATGGTAGCAATTACACGGACTAGGTCCGTAACTTGAGGATTATCCTCATTGCTGCACAGAAGAATTACGTCCTGGAAGCACCGCTGGGTGCCAGGCCTGCTGCTGGAGCAACACCAGATGTTATGAACGTCTGGCAGAGCAAAGCTGATGACTACTCGATAGTTCAGTGTGCCATGTTTTACAGCTTAGAATCGGGACTTCAACGACGTTTTGAACGTCATGGAGCATATGAGATGTTCCAGGAGTTGAAGTTAATATTTCAAGCAAATGCCCTGATTGAGAGATATGAAGTCTCCAATAAGTTCTATAGCTGCAAGATGGAGGAGAACAGTTCTGTCAGTGAGCATATACTCAAAATGTCTGGGTATAATAATCACTTGATTCAGATGGGAGTTAATCTTCCAAATGATTGCGTCATTGACAGAATTCTCCAATCACTGCCACCAAGCTACAAGAGCTTCGTGATGAACTATAATATGCAAGGGATGAATAAGACTATTCCCGAGCTCTTCGCAATGCTGAAAGCTGCGGAGGTAGAAATCAAAAAGGAGCATCAAGTGTTGATGGTCAACAAGACCACTAGTTTCAAGAAAAAGGGCAAAGGGAAGAAGAAGGGGAACTTCAAGAAGAACAGCAAGCAAGTTGCTGCTCAAGAGAAGAAACCCAAGTCTGTACCTAAGCCTGAAACTGAGTGCTTCTACTGCAAGCAGACTGGTCACTGGAAGCGGAACTGCCCCAAGTATTTGGCGGATAAGAAGGATGGCAAGGTGAACAAAGGTATATGTGATATACATGTTATTGATGTGTACCTTACTAATGCTCGCAGTAGCACCTGGGTATTTGATACTGGTTCTGTTGCTAATATTTGCAACTTGAAACAGGGACTACGGATTAAGCGAAGATTGGCTAAGGACGAGGTGACGATGCGCGTGGGAAACGGTTCCAAAGTCGATGTGATCACGGTCGGCACGCTACCTCTACATCTACCTTCAGGATTAGTATTAGACCTAAATAATTGTTATTTGGTGCCAGCGTTGAGCATGAACATTATATCTGGATCTTGTTTAATGCGAGACGGTTATTCATTTAAATCAGAGAATAATGGTTATTCTATTTATATGAGTAATATCTTTTATGGTCATGCACCCTTGAAGAGTGGTCTATTCTTATTGAATCTCGATAGTAGTGACACACATATTCATAATGTTGAAGCCAAAAGATGCAGAGTTGATAATGGTGGTGCAACTTATTTGTGGTACTGCCGTTTAGGTCATATCGGTGTAAAGCGCATGAAGAAACTCCATACTGATGGAATTTTGGAACCACTTGATTATGAATCACTTGGTACTTGCGAACTGTAAGTGCATCTAGTGCCACCCCTAGTTGGTTTTGGAGTATTGACGACAAACCTAGTTGAGGGACTAATGTGTTTGTGAGAATTGCAGGAAAACACAGGTAGAAGTCCCTCATTGATTCGGTTTTACTACCAGAGATGACCCCTAAAAATGTATGAAGACATTGAAGACAAAGGTGGTATATGAAGATATTCACATTGAAGACTATGACAAAAGAAGACACGTTATGAAGCCTATGGAACTCGAAGACTTAGATCTTTCATAGTTCTTTTTCTTTTGTGTTGAGTCATAGGAACCACCGTACTATTAAGTGGGGTCCAGGAGAACCAGTCAGAATGACTGAAGTGATGCCTAAATCAAAAACCTATGTCTTCGAGCGAAGATAATGAGAGCGAATCTTGTCCAGAGCCGGACAAGTCAGCTTTGCTTGTAGCCCAAGCAAAGTTGCCATGAGAGCTTGAAATCTGACCGTTGAGACACGTGTCAATTCCTTAGTGACCCAGGGTCATTTCGGACAAATCAGGTCGGGTTGCCAAGTGGCTATAAATAGCCCACCCCCACAACCATAAACGGTTAGCCGCTCAGATTTCAATGCACGGCTTTTGTCGTTTGAGAGCAACCCACCTCGAAGCCTTTGAGAGAAAATTTCTAGTGAGGAGAAAGCCCTAACCACCCAGAGCCAGAGTAAATTGGGCATCACTTAAGTCTTCTTGTCTGTGTGATCTGAAGACTTATTACACTTGAGGACTGTGAATCCTCCAGACGGTTAGGCGTCGCGTTCAGAGCATCCAAGAGACATTGTGGATTGCCAGTGAACGAAGTCTGTGAAGGTTTGGGAGTCTACCTTGAAGACTTACCGGAGTGATTGGGCGAGGACTAAGTGACCTTAGCTCAAGGAGAATACAGTGAGGACTTGGTGTCCTGGACTGTGTGTTCAGGACTGGGTGTCCGGGACTGTGTGTCCTAAGGTTTAAATACCTAGCCGCTCCAACCAGACGTACAGTTGTCACAGCAACTGGAACTGGTCCAACATATCATTGTCTTCAAGGAGTCACTGGTTTCATCTTCTCTTCCTTTTCTTACTGTTACACATTGTGAAGCCATTGCATGCTTGCCTTATCTTTTGTCTTCACAACGTGAATGTATGAACTGTTCGGCTTCATAACTTCTTCCTACCTGATCCTTATTACACTTCAGTTGTTTGTCATTGTGCTTTCACTCTATTGAATACATGACCATGGCTGGCCTAGTGTAATCTAACTTCCGCTGCATAGTAAAAGGCATAATCTTCGCTGTTTGTCTTCATAACTCTCACGTTTTGAAGACTTTCATAAAAATCGCCTATTCACCCCCCCTCTAGTCGATATAACGCACTTTCCATTGGTATCAGAGCAAGGTGCTCCCTTGTTCTGTGTGATTCGGTTTAACCACCTGGAGTTTTAGCTATGTCGACTGCAGGGATAATCAAAGTCTCCGCTGCGTGCCCCGTCTTCGATGGAACTGAATATCCCTACTGGAAGAATAAGATGCGCATGCATCTTGAAGCCATTGACGTCGACCTATGGTATGTCATCGAGAACGGCGTTCCCAAGGCTGGAGAAGGTGTCACTGCTGCTGATGTCAAGAAGTTCACTCAACTGGACTCTACTGCCAAAAATATCATCTGTGGTCATCTGACAAAAGGACAGTATGGCCGTGTGAGTGCCTTGAAGACATCCAAGCTGGTCTGGGACTGGCTCTCCAAGGTCAATGAAGGCGTCTCAACCCAGAGAGATCAAAGAATCAGTGTTCTTCGCAACCTCTTCAACTGCTTCAAGCGAAACGACAATGAGAATGTCCAGCACACATTTGACCGGCTCACTGACATCACAAATGAGCTTCAAGCCCTCGGCGCCACTGAGATCACCAAACATGAAATCGTCAAGACGCTGCTGAGATCACTTGATAGTTCATTTGACATCCTGGCCCTGATGATTCAAGAACGTCCTGATTTCAAGACACTCGATCCGTCTGACATACTTGAGAGGCTCAACACACATGAGTTTCAGCTTTCTGAGAAAAGAGATATCTACGGTCCAAACTATGGGCGAACTCGTGCCTTGAAGGCAAAAGTTGTTCCCTCATCTGAAGAAGAATCTGACTGCAGTTCTGATGATCCTGAAGACATTGGAAGAGAACTTGCAATGCTAGTGAAGAAGTTCCAAAAATTCACCAAGAAGAAAGGCTTCAGAAAATCTTCACGATCAAGCTCAAGGAATGATGAAGCTTCTGCTCATGACTACAAGAAGAAAACATGTCACAAGTGCAAGAAAACTGGACACTTCATCTCTGAGTGTCCACAGTGGGACAATGAGAACAGAAGGAAGAAGAAGAGCAAGGAATATGATTCTGACGACAAGAAGAAGAAGAAATACTCAAAGTCTTCTTCCAAGTCTTCCTCAAAGTCTTCAACACACAAGAAGAGCTCATCTGGCAAAGCACATGCGTTTGTTGG
Organism: Triticum dicoccoides; assembly: GCF_002162155.2. Classification (NCBI taxonomy): domain Eukaryota; kingdom Viridiplantae; phylum Streptophyta; class Magnoliopsida; order Poales; family Poaceae; genus Triticum; species Triticum dicoccoides. Next base: position 587,079,693 of record NC_041390.1, read on the forward strand.
CAAGGAAATGGATTCAGAGGATGAGTCCGCTTCTGAGGAGGCGGAGGTGGAGTCTGAGGAGGAGTCTGATTCTGGTATTGCGAGTCTGGCTACGGCATACGTCGCCAAGTCCATCTTCAACACTGAAGACAATGACTTCCACCGATACCGATGCAAATGACAAGAACGACTCCTCTCCTACCTACTGCTTCATGGCGCGCGGTGCCAAGGTAAACACACACACTACTCGCTATCAAACATCTAGTGAAGATGACTCTGACTGTGATTCAAAACCCAGCTACAAAACACTTGCTAAAATTGCAACTGAACAACAGAAAGCTATGGAACATATTCAAAAAACTGTTAGACAGAAGCGATGATCTGTTGGGTGCTGAAATGACTCGATCTGAATCCTTAATTGAAGACATAAAAAATCTTCACGTTAAGTATCAGGAACTTGAGGATCGTCTTGATACTCTCTCAACAACCCATGAAAAGCTTTCCTATGATTATCTTCAAAGGAAGCAAGAACTTGAGAAATTGAGAGCGGCTCATGAAGATCTTCAAAAGGAAAACGAGTCACTTCGCGCCGAAAAGATCAGTCCCACTCAGGAAGGATTTGAACCACCATGTCTTAAATGCATTGAGCGTGATAATGCTACTTCTGTTGCTGAATGTTCCACTGCTACTGCTGTTGCAATATCTTCAACTGTTGATGTGGTAACTAACCCCTCTGCTGAGGATACCACTGCTATTGCTGATGAGAATGCTAGGTTGAAGACATTGCTTGAAACAGGGATGTACAAAAGTCTTAAAGGACATCAGACATTATGTGATGTCCTCAAGAAGCAGATTCTGAACCGAAACCCTAGGAAAGAGGGTGTTGGGTTCGTGAGGAAAATAAATGTAGATGGCTCTTACTGGAAACCTGAGCAGTACCCCAAAACCACATGGGTTGCTGCAAAGGAAACTTCAGCGGATCCATCCAATTTATCTGGCTTCACATGTGCTAACCCCATTATTATTGATGAATCCTTTGATGCAAACTATAAACTGTTTAAGAATCAGAAAGGTGAAGTGTTTGCCAGTTACATTGGTACTAACTGCAGGAATGGACCGCTTATGAAGAAGATCTGGGTTCCGAAAAAATGTCTGGAAAATCTTCCTGTGAATGTCTTCATGACACCTCACTTGAAGAAGACAAACCTCAGACCAATGGCTTCATATGGTCCAAAGGCTTCATACAAATAGAGGACTCACCTGAGTCACACTAATGCAAATGTTTTGCAGGGAAACCATACTCAGGCATATGAATATGAGAGCGGTTCTTCGAATCATCATGTTCATATGACCAAAAATTATTCTGCCTATTCCTATGAGTACTATTGTCCACCTGCTAGACTGTTTGCTAAGGCTTCAAAGCCAAAATTCTCAGATGCTGCACTTAGACTTATTGCTTCTAAGCCACCCTTGAAGATGTGGGTGGTTAAGAAAGCTTAACTCTCTTTTGCAGGGAAAGGTCTCCAGCAGAAAAACAAAATCTTCTGATGCTATTGCTGGGGACCTTAAAAATCTTGTAGGGCGCAAGATAAAATGCCCGAATGGCATCATTATGTACTTCGTTCCTGAATCGCATGCTACTCTCCCTATTAGTCCTAATCTAGATCTAAGTTTTCATAACCCACTGGCTCGTCAAATGTTTATGCTTCACAATTCTCTTCGTGAAGCCTATCCCCCTAACTGCACTGTAGGGTACGACACCAGCGACTTCAAAGTCTTCAGAATGGATTATTGACAGTGGGTGTACAAATCACATGACTGGCAAAAGAAGCCTTCTTATGGACTCAACATTATGTCCATCCGACAAGAGCCACATCACATTTGCTGACACTGGTAAAAGCAAGGTATTGGGTCTAGGTAGAGTTGCAATCTCAAAGGATCAACACATGGATAAAGTCATGCTTGTTGAATCCCTTGGCTTCAACTTAATGTCTGTCTCAATGCTTTGCGATTTGAATATGATCGTAATGTTTGGAAAATATCGCTGCCTGGTACTAATGGAATCTGACAAGTCTCTAGTGTTTGAAGGGTATCGGAAAGGTGATTTGTACGTGGTAGATTTCTCAGCAGGACCACAACTTGCAGTATGTCTTCTTGCAAAAGCTTCAGAATGCTGGCTTTGGCATCGGAGGCTTGGGCATGCTGGCATGAGGAACCTCCACACCCTTGCGAAGAAGAAGCATGTCATAGGCATCGAGGGCGTCAAGTTCAAGAAAGATCACTTATGCGGTGCCTGTGAAGCAGGGAAGATGACAAGGGCAAAGCATCCTTCAAAGACAATCATGACTACTACTCAACCCTTCGAACTGCTCCACATGGATCTTTTCGGTCCCACTCACTACTCAACTTTTACTACCACTGCTTGCCTCTATGGCTTCGTGATTGTTGATGATTACTCTAGATATACTTGGGTGCACATAATCCTTTACAAGACTGAAGTGCAGGATGTCTTCAGACGCTTCGCCAATCGAGCTATGAACAATTTTGGCGCCAAGATAAAGCACATCAGAAGTGACAATGGCACTGAATTCAAGAACACTGGCCTTGATACATATCTTGATACCTTGGGCATCACACATGAATTCTCAGCTCCGTACACACCACAGCAGAATGGCGTTGTCGAACGCAAGAACAGAACACTCATTGAGATGGCCAGAACGATGCTAGATGAATACAAGACTCCAAGAAAATACTGTACTGAAGCCATTGATACTGCATGCCATACAATCAATCGTGTTTATCTTCACAAGCTTCTGAACAAGACATCTTATGAACTCCTAACTGGCAAGAAGCCAATGTCAGTTACTTCAGAGTATTTGGCTCAAGGTGCTGGATCAAGGACCCACATCACACTTCAAAATTTGCACCTAAAGCACATGAGGGCTTTATGCTTGGATATGGAAAGGACTCGCACTCCTACAGAGTCTTCAATCTCTTTCATTACAAAGTGGTTGAAACAGTGGATGTGCGGTTTGATGAGACAAATGGTTCACAAAGAGAGCAACTGCCAAATGTGCTAGATGAAGTTCCAGCTAGTGAATCAATCAAGCTTATGGGAACTGGAGAGATTATACCTTCTGAAGCTCATCCTGAAGAAGAACTTATCATCTCAGCACCTGATCAACATGAAGACAATGCTCAGCCTGAAGACATTCCTCCCAACAACAACGCAGATCAGCAAGAGCAAAGTCTTCGCCCTGTACATACTCGTATTGCAAATGAAGTGCAGATTGACAGAATAATTGACAGCATCAATGCACCTGGTCCACTCACTCGTTCAAGGGCAACTCAGCTAGCAAACTTCTGTGGGCACTTCGTATTCGTCTCAATATCCGAACCCAAGAAAGTTGAAGAAGCCTTCATGGAACCTGAATGGATTCAAGCTATGCAAGAAGAGCTTCAACAGTTTGAGCCGAATAATGTATGGGAACTGGTTAAGCGTCCTGATCCACGGAAGCACAACATAATAGGCACCAAATGGATATACCGCAACAAGCAAGATGAGCATGGTCAAGTTGTCAGAAACAAAGCTCGTCTCGTTGCTCAAGGATATACTCAAGTGGAGGGCATTGACTTCGATGAAACATTTGCTCCTGTGGCAAGGCTTGAAGCTATACGCATACTGCTGGCCTATGCAAATCATCATAACATGCTTCTATATCAAATGGATGTGAAAAGTGCCTTTCTCAATGGCAAGATTGAAGAAGAAGTGTATGTTGCACAGCCACCTGGCTTTGAAAATCCAAAACATCCTGACATGGTATACAAGCTCAACAAGGCACTGTATGGCCTCAAACAAGCCCCTAGGGCCTGGTATGACACACTCAAATACTTCCTGAAGAGCAAAGGATTCATACTTGGTTCCCTGGATCCCACTCTTTTCACGAAGACATATGATGGTGAACTGTTTGTGTGCCAAATATATGTGGATGACATTATATTCGGCTGCACCAATCAGAAGTACAGTGAAGAGTTTGGATATATGATGCAAGAGCAATATCAGATGTCCATGATGGGGGAGATGAAGTTCTTCCTTGGCCTTCAAATACGACAACAACGCAATGGCATCTTCATATCTCAAGAGAAGTATCTCAAAGATTGCATGAAGAAGTTCGGTATGCAAGACTGCAAAGGCTTCACAACACCAATGCCAGCCAAACATCATCTAGGTCCTGACGACAATGGTAAAGAGTTCGATCAAAAGGTATACCGCTCCATGATTGGTTCTTTGCTTTATTTATGTGCATCTAGGCCAGATATCATGCTTAGTGTTTGCATGTGTGCTCGATTTCAAGCGGCACCAAAGGAGTCGCATCACTTAGCTGTGAAGCGAATTCTTCGATATTTGGCTCACACCCCAACTCTAGGATTATGGTATCCAAAGGGCTCAGAGTTTGATTTGGTTGGATTTTCGGATGCTGATTATGCTGGTGACAAAGTTGATCGCAAGTCTACATCAGGCACATGTCATTTTCTGGGACGATCACTTGTATGTTGGTCTTCAAAGAAGCAGAACTGTGTATCTCTCTCCACTGCTGAATCTGAATACATTGCTGCTGGATCTTGCTGCGCTCAGCTTCTGTGGATGAAGCAAACACTCATGGACTATGGCATTCATCTGAAGCAAGTGCCACTTTACTGCGACAACAAAAGCGCCATCAAGATTGCCAACAACCCAGTTCAGCACTCGAAGACAAAGCACATTGAAATTCGTCATCACTTTCTCAGAGATCATGTTGTGAAGGAAGACATTGATATCATACACGTCAACACTGAAGAGCAATTGGCAGATATCTTCACCAAGCCCTTGGATGAGAAGAGATTTTGCAAGTTACGGTGTGAGCTAAATATCTTGGAATCCTCAAATGTTCTGTGATCAGGCACACATCCTAACACTTATGCATATTGATGACTTAGATGTGCAACCCACAAAGTAAAGTATATCTTCATTCAATGAAGACATACATTCTAAGTGTGAATACATTAATGTGGAATTTGACTTCGGAGCGCCACGATAATTGTGCGCCGTGTCTGGGTCTAATAATTCCTATACGGTGGGTAACGCCACCACCAAACGTTCTATTTTGAAGTGTTTCACTCATGGCGTTACCTTGCAATATCTTCACATTTGGTTGTCTTCACATTTGGTTTGGCTTCAAACATGTCTTCATAATTATCTTCACTATGTTGCTTGTATAGATATATATATATATACTAGTGTTCTGTCCTCTACAGCATTCACTTATACCTACGTCTTCTTGGTTGAATCTTTTGAACTAAGTGAATGTGATCGGACCCTAATCTCTCTATGCTTTCTATCTCAAATTCTATCTCTCCAAGTCATATGCATTCTACTGAAACTGTCGAATGTCTTCACTGCGTCCTAGTCAGCAGAAGATATAGAGACAACCATAAAGTCCGTCTTCAATGCTCATTGCTCCACATAAAATCCGGAGAAGTAGGAACGACCGCCCGACAAACCAGGCGTGCGTGGGATGTGGAACTGCCCCCAAAATACCGCATGATGGCCACGTACTACTCAAATGCGAATCGCCAGGGGCACCTGAGTAATAGCACAGTGCCGCCCCTGCGCCTATAAGTTCACACTTACCACGGTCATTATCTCTTTCTTCCACCCTCGCACGAACCCTAGCGCCACCGCTAGCTCTCGACGACGCCGGAGATGAAGCGCTTCGCTGCCGCAACCTCTCCAACGCCGTCCTCACGCCGACCGCGGACATCGTCCTCTCCGCCGTCACCGTAGGTGTTTTCTGTCGCCAAGTTAGGGCACGGAGGACTGAACTGCTCGGCATCAACTCCCTTCCGTCTAGCAGTTCCAGTGTGGTAAATAAAACTTCTTTTTACAGCCTCTTTTGATCTCATGGTTCTGTCACTTTCTACCATAAGAAGTTTCTCTTCACACTAGTTAGATCTCTCGCTGCATCTCATAACATGCCTAGTATATTCACTTGTGCTTCATAAAGTAGTTAGATTCCTCACTTGTACTGATCTGTGGGTTCGTAAAAATCTGGAACCAACTTCTTATCTATGAGTGAATGTCTTCGCACGATGAGGTCAATGTCTTCCAAACTGATTAATCTTCAAAACCTTCTGAGAATGCATATGACCTCTTCCCCTTCCCTCGCACCTTAATGCTGTCACAGGTACATGTCCGTGGGAGAATCCTTCGGTTCTCATAGTCTGCATTCATTTGCAGAATTCCTATAGCATCACATAAACTCTCCTGAAGCCAGTTCCTGTTGGTCCAGAAAAAGAAAGCCTTTGAAGCCTTTGAAAGTTTTGAAGCCTTTCAAGTTAAAGTTTATGGCTTCAGAAGCAGCAGCAAGGAAGGGGGGCAGATAGAGACGTGAGGGAACTTCCAAGGATCTGCCTGAAGACTTGGCAGAAATGTACAAAACAGATCCAGAAGAGAGCTATGGGCAGTGCAAGACACGAATCCAATGGATTCGACGCTATTGGGCAGAACAGTGGTTCAAATACCGCTTCGTCACCGAGGAGTATGCTGAGAAAAGTGCCATCAGGAGACCATGGGGGGACATCCGCTTCAAGAATCTCTTGCCCAGGACCAGAGATGAAGCCATTGCTCAAGGTTTCTACCCATGCATGGTCCGAGGACCACAGCCTGATGATGCGCATCCGTCGTCACTCCTCTGGTGTCGTGACGACAATCTGTTCAAGCGCAACTACCACTTTGCTCAACAATCTGCGAAGCTGAGCAAGAAGAAATTTGGGTTAGACTTCAACCCTGGCCCCTCCGCACCAAGGGCAGATGGCACACGCTACACTGAACCCAATGTCATCGGTCCGTTTGCCAATCTTGAGGGCCTGATCACTCACATCTTAGTCCAAGGGACTGCCATAAATGATCCTCCAGCTGACTCTGAGTCTGATGAAGCTCCTGCTGTGCTGAAGCCAAAGCAGACGAAGAAACCAAAAGCTTCAAAGCCGGCCCCTGCCTCAAAAATCTCAAGGGCGAAGCCATTGAAAACTACACTTCCTGAAGTCAGTGTGCAGTCTGAAGACGTATCCCGCGTCTCCAAGCCCCAGAAGGAAAAGGAGCCCCAACAACAAACAGGCAAAGAGCTCACTACTGCTGCCATTCTGCGCAGCGAAGCCATTGATCTATCAAGCAATGAAGATCTGGGAGATGACGCTCTAGAGTAGCTTATCAAAAGCAAAGAAGAAGCTGAAATCTTCAACAATTTACCTCTCTTTGATGTCGCCGTCATCCACAACTTCATCGATGAATGGTTTGCCTCACCAGACATCAGCTTCGAAGATCTGCAGCTGCCTGTCGGTATCAGCGTCGCCTTCCAAGGCGCAATTGCCTCAAAACTTGCCATTGCTCAGCGCATAGTTGAGCTGAAGCAGAAAATTAATCATGAAAAGGCTCAGTTCAAGAAGCACATGGCCAGGCTCAGCGTGCAGGAAGTGAAGAGCTTCAAAACCATGTTGCATGAGCTCAAGGAAAATTTCCTGAAGAAGCGTGCTGAAGCTCAGGGCTCGCGTGAGCGGATGAAGTCTCTGGCAAAATGATGTGTGCAGGCCTACAATGAGGCCGAGAAGCGCAAGGCACTTGGGCATCCTGGCATCGACCCCAAGATGGCCGCGAAGAAGAAGAAGCAGCCTGCTGTGAATGAACCAGAGGCACCAAGGCAAGAAGCTGTTCCGATTGTCTTCCCCACCGCCACGACTGGCTCGAAGCCAAAGAGCCGGTCAACAGCTTCAGAGCTCAAGAAGACACGATATGCAGAGGCTGAAGCTAGGAAGAGAAAACTCTCTGAAGCCTCTCCTTCTGACCCCAGCAAAAAGAAGCGCAAGGTCAAGAAATCTCGGGCTGCTCCCACAGAGCCCTTGATGGTTGAACCCCTCTCTGTCATTCACCCCAATGCAGAGAGACGCCTGACAGTTCATGAGCCTGCTCCCACAGAGGCCCCTGAAGCTGAAGATATACCAGCAGCCGACCCAATAGCTGCTGAAGACATTGGTCATCAGGACAATGTACAAGATGATGCAGCCCTTCCTCAGCTTGAAACAAGCAAACTCATCAGTATTGGTCGTCCTCTGACGCCAATGGCACAAGATGAGTCATGGGCGGATCGCCCTCAGGAGGAAGAAGACTTTGAGGTCCAGCCCACTCCGACCCCACAAGCATCGTCTGCGTTCTGTAGGCTTCGCAAAGGTCCACGGCCTCAAGTCCATACTGCAGAAATTCCGGCTGCATCAGCCGAAGACAATGAAGAAGCACCACCAGAACCCACTTCCCCGCTTCATCAAGATGCAGTTCTCCAGGAGAACGTGCCTGAGGTTGTCCCTCCAACTACACAAGCGGAGAAAGAAAATGTTGCGGCTGCCATCACAAACACTGAAGCCAATGTGGAGCCCGCCCCACCAAATGCTTCAGCGGACAGCGAAGCTACCGAGCCAGACACTTCTGTTCCTGAGTCTGCTGCAGGTCCTCAATTCGATTATCATATTGAGCACAGGCCTCATGTTCAGAAGCCAGTCCCAAGGCTGCCAAGGTTCCCAGGTCCTGCATCAGCACCTGGTTCCTTTGACATCAACAGCTTCAAGGCAGACAATACATTTTTCAATAGCTCCAAGAACCCCTATTCAAGGGAAAGGATTGTATCAGACAGGTTCTGGAGCTATTCTCAGCGCAGCTATTATTCATGCATCTTATACAACCAAGGCCGCATCTTTCCGCACAAGCGCCTTGAGGTTGAAGCCATTGCTGGTCTGCCCTGCTTAGAGGAAGCACTGGATTGCTTCAGGCAAGTGGGTCTGCTGCCGTTTGTGACTGATGAAGAGCACTGGAATGAAGAGCTTCTGCTTCAGTTCTATGCCACCCTCCATATCAAAGGATACAACAGAGATCCAAAGACTTGGATCCTGGAGTGGATGACCGGCAATGTCCATCATGAAGCCAATGCATTTGATATCATTGAGCTCACCGGCCTGCCCACTCCAGGCGAATTCTTCGAGGAAGGCTGTCAACTACATTCTGAAGCTATTGAGAGCATATTCCAGAGTCCTGAACCCAATACGAGTCAGATGCTCTCAATGATGAAGCCTTTGCCCCATGATGCACCCTATCCTACTGAGTTCTTTGTTGAAGACCTAGAGTACCTGCCCAGGACCATATATCACATCATCCGGTTGACTCTCTGGCCCATTAAGGGACACTCACCACATGCCAAGATTGAGGGTGCAATGAAGACTCTCATATTCTATATCCTGCATGACAAATGCTTCAACGCACAGGATCTCTTCATACGCCAACTTGCAGCGTCAGGCTCAGAATTGTTTGGTTTGAAGTTCTATGCTCCTTGGGTGATGAGGGTAATCAAACTGCACTCTGCGATCTCGTATCAGCCCTCTGCCCGAAACCACCGGATCTTCTTGCCAGATGTGGATACCTCTGCTGAAGCAATATATCCAAGCTTCACGCAGAATGTTGAAGGTGTTGAAGCCATATCCAGGGTATATCCGTTGGCTGGCACTACACGTGCACCAGCATCTACTGAAGCCACAGACAGCACAAATGCTCCAAGACCCAAGAAGCGTGCTCGTGTCCTCACTGACCGAGAGCTTCTTGTGGCCCTACACCAAAAGCAGGATAGGCATCACGACTGGCTAAAACGTCAGATGAAGAGCCTCTTGGTGGATGTCAATCGTCTTCGAAACCTAGCCACCAAGAATGCTTTCGTTACACATGAAACGTGCCGCCGTACATGGAAAGGGCTCTCAATGATATGTACTGAAGCTGAACTTGAAGAGGATGGCTTCACAGAGCGTTTCAAGTTTGACACCACACCTCCCAGAAGGGCTATGATGCGCAACACACCATCACTTGAAGACTCTGAGTTTTCTTCATCTGCTGCCACAGTTACTGCAAGGATCATTGATGAAGACGACGATGCTACATCACCACCACCTGCTTCAGCACATCCAAGCTCTGCACCGCCAAACAACTCCACCGACCCTGCTGCGCCTGGGAACGCGTAGAAAACTCTATGTCTTCAAACCTTTTTGGTCATTACTGACAAAAGGGGGAGACGCATATGATGTTTATAGTCTTCAAGCGGGTCAATATGGGCGGGTGCCCTATGTTTTGTTATATTTTGCTTCGTGTTTACAACTCTTGATTTTGCTTCATTTGGTTCTTTGAGTTGTAAACACTAAAACTCGATGGTCGTCTGCTACTTGTTTGCCACTCTATTTGCGAAGATAAATTCCGCACTTATCTCATTCTGCAGACGTCCATTTTCCATTATGCATGTCATTATCTTCATATACTTTCACATGCATAGTGGATTATCATCTGTCACGACCAGGTTTCCAATAAAAATATTTATTGAGAAACCAATCTTTTGAGTCTAGTATGAGAGAAATCCTCCTCACTGGTAGACAAATTCTTGATACAATAAGCCAGTAGCATAGGATATATTACAGGGTTGAGCCAGGGCTGCTCAACAAATTATTACAAGCGCGCCAATAATTATACATAATGGCGGATATAACACAATGGTGTGGTGGCATACTACTGACTCGAGGATAAAGTGATGGTGGAATAACACAGTGGGGAGTGTGATAACACGACTCTCAAACTGGCATCTCATCGAGCGTCGAGGTGAGGCTCGATAAATTTTATTCGGGTTGCGTAAGCGGATATAATACAGTGACCAAATCCAGGGTCGCACGAGACTGACTGGGATTCCTCTAGGCGTCGGACTAGCTATCGAACTCTTCATCCAAGAGATTGCCTTCATCAGCATCTGGCCAAATCAACAAGCCAGTGAGTACTTTGAAAGTACTCGCAAGACAGTTCGGACGTAAGATATAACAAATGCATGCATGAATGCGTCATGATTAATTCACCAATGTACATTCAAAAATTAGCATAACAAGGTAAGTAAAAGGGAAACGGCGGTAGTCCGCCTGAAATCCCAACAAAACATAAATAAATACCGATCGGGTGTCTGAAGCGACGCCTCGAAAGGTGAATAAATAAATATAAGGAAATGATGCCACAGTCGGGCGTCTTAGCGACACCACATAAAGGGCTTTAAAGGAAATGCCACAGTCGGACGTCGGGGCGACATCACAGAAAGGGCTTTAAAAGAAATACCACAGTCGGGCGTCTTAGCGACACCACATAAAGGGCTTTTAAAAGAAATGCCACAGTCGGACGTCGGGGCGACATCACAGAAAGGGCTTTAAAATAAATACCACAGTCGGGTGTCTTAGCGACACCACATAAAGGGCTTTTAAAAGAAATGCCACAGTCGACGTCGGGGCGACATCACGGAAAGGGCTTTAAAAGAAAGTAAAATACAACAATGCCACAGTCGGACGTCTGAGCGACATCGCAGAAAGGGCTTTAAAAGAAAGTAAAATACAACAATGCCACAGTCGGACGTCTGAGCGACATCGCAGAAAGGGCTTTTATTCACAAGGAAATAGTGCTCATAATAAATGTTCAATTCATGAGAATAAATGGGTTAGTCCATCCACAGGAATAATCATTTAACCGGACTTAGCACTCATGCGATTCACCGGAGTCTCTGTCATCAAAACTGACATTTGATCAGGATAAGATAATATCGATCTAGGACATGGAATAGATGATTTGGAGGAATGTATGACTCTGCAGAGTTTGTACAAAATTTTTCCCACAGCCAACGGATTTCCGTAGTCACGAAGGACTAGTTCCGTTTACGGTATTTCGGAAGAAAACACAGCTAACCAGTACACACCCATCCTACCTCTCTATGCTAGGAATCACCCTAGACATCGTCCAAGAAAAACTTTTGAGACGGGGAGATCACAATCTCGAATAGCATGGGATCAAATTTATATACGCGCGCTCTAAGGGGTGCCCCCCTCTCGGTCCCAACCGGAAACACCCATGCCCCCTGACCGGATGACTGGCTTTAATCCAGGGGCATGGAACCATCATCACGGCCTCTCCTTTTGGTGTGTACCAGGAAAGCGGTTTGCAACTTACTAAACCTTATTCCTTGCGGAAAACATGTGGTAGTACAGGGAAGGAAATGAGAGGAACTGGACCGATACGATTTGACACTGAAGTCACATAGTCTGGCATAAGACTGGCATGCTACGACACTGCCATCTTACCCATCCTCATGCCAACACATGGCCATTCATACTCACATCCATCCACTTATGGATCATCGAACTCACTTACCTCAATATTGCATAAAATAACATTCATCGATATGCTCCTCAACATGCCATGAAACTAACTAAATGCAAAACATGCCAAGACACTCATCATATCAAAAGTTCAAACATGCTTGCCTGGTTCAGAGTAATCGGAGCGTAGCTCGGTGAAGTTCGCGGCTCCGTCACCTCCTTCGGTATCTACGGCATAAAGAAAATATATGCGCTATCGTAAATACCAAGGGGTGCACAAAAAGTATTCCAAATATTTTTCAAATAAATCTGATAAAAAACTAGACAAAATTTTAAAGAGAACAGAAAAAGAATCAATCAAAAATACCTTTCTGTTTAAATGTTATAAAGGTTTTTGCCCAGGGACTCATCTGTAATGAAACAGAAAATTTCCAGGGGCTAGCTTATAAAAACAGAAAACGACTCGAATAAGAATGCGCCGGCCCAGCGGGAAAACGTATTTGGCAGAAGACGTTTTCATAAAACGCTTCGCTTAGACAGGACAGAGAGGCTGACAGGCGGGTCCCGCCCGTCAGGTTTGAATATACGAACGGGGCGGCAGATTTCGCCGGTGCCCGTGAGCCGCGGTGGTCGCCGGCGGCGATCCACGGCGAGGCAGGAAGATCGGAGGGTACCTCCGTGTTCAGGGCGCCATTCCGCGTCGGTTGGTGGTGGTGGTGGTCGCCGGCGAGTACCACGTCGACGGCGAGCCTGGCTCCGGCGGACTTCGTCGGAGAGAGCTGTGAAGATCAAATTGAGGAGGGGGTTAGGCTTCTGGTAGCTAGAGGGGGTAACGGACGGGGTTTGGGCGCCGGAGACGGCCTCACCGGAGCGAATCGAGCTGGTGGCCGAGGCGGAGCGAGGCGGCCGGAGTCGAGGAAGAAGGGCCCCTCGAGGCTCTTCTAGTAGCTGGTCGGGGTCCAGTGATGTGGTGGAGGTGTGCGGGGGCGAGAGGGAGCTTAGGGGCGCTATATATAGCCAGCCCGAGGCGGTTGCCGCGAACGGGATAAGTCCGGCGAGTGATTACGGCGGCGCTGTGGTTGGGCAGTGGGATTAGGGGCTTGGGCAACGCCATTGAGGTCCACCGGTTCCATTTAGGTGCTAATCGGGCTGGGATTTGGTACTAGGGGCGAGTTCGACAGAACGGGACGGCACGGGCCCGTCGGCGGCAGTGAGCACGTTCCGTGCTTGCCGGGCCACGGCGACGGTGCCACGGGCGTGTGCTGGCATGCATGAGGCCACGCGGAGAGCAGAGGGGCGTTGGGCGGCGCCGAACGGCGTTGAGCCGCCGTTCCGTCCCCTGTTGGCCGCCACGGGAGGTCCCGACGCTGCAGAAGACGCCGGCGAGGGCGGGCCAGCGTGCCACCGACGCCAGGAAGAGGCCAAGTGCGCGTGTGGTGCTCCAGACAGTAGGAAGAGGCGGCGAGGAACGTGCCAAGTGCACTGTGAGCATGTGTCTGAACCTCTGACGAAGAAAACGACACTGAAATCTGAATTTTCTGAATTTGCAAAGGAACAGCGCAGCTCAGGTGTTCGACAGAATGTTTTTGGCCTCTGGGGATTTTTCCTTGAGCTGATTTTTGGTGGAGTGGCTTCTCATTGCTCCAGTAGTCTGCCTGATTTTTGGTGAAATTTTTGGAGAAGTGTAGGTATGAATTTCACCAAATTTGGCAAATCTGGTCCAAACTTGCAGAGACTGAATTTTGAAAAATTTGAAAAGAGAAGAAGTGGATCAAGATGGTTCTGGGTTGTGGGTACAAAGGACTATCCAGGAGAGTTGGTTTGAGGTCAAAACTCAAATGCAAAAGGGTACTTGCTTTGAAAAACTCTCAGGCCCCAAATAATTTTCAGAAATGATTTGAGTGAAAAGAAAATTAGGATAAAATCCAAAACTTGCTTGGATTAGTTGGGACAGAGAACTTAGGTTGATTACAAGGAGGAGGGGAGGTTTTGGAGGGGTTTTACCACATGGGCAAAATACAAAGTCATGGGTGGTTTTCAAGATATGAAAATCCCAAGTTTTTCATAGAGTTTCTTTTTAAAAGAAAAAGATTAAACTCCCAAAATAAATTTGAGAGGGAACCAGCAGAGAAGAAGTTTCAAAAGATCAAACACCACAGCTTGAATAAAAATAAAAACATTGCCAAAGAAAAGGAAGTTTTTAAGAGGAAGGTTTTCTGGAAAAAAAATTAAATGGCCTCTTTTCAAAAACCACAAAGTTTTTGCTGAAAACCAAATAAATTTTTTTTGGAGTGTCACAACACCTACCCCCTTAAGAAAAATCTCGTCCCCGAGATTTCAGCTGATCCTTAAATAAGTGTGGATGATCTGTCCGAAGAAAATCCTCTCTTTCCCAAGTTGCTTCTCTTTCGGTGTGGTTGCTCCACTGAACTCTGAAAAACTTGATGGTCTTCTGTCGGGTCCTCCTTTCAGACTCCTTTAATATTCTTACGGGACGTTCCCGATATGTGAGGTCTGGCTGCACGTCAATGTTTTCATGGGATACTTGTTTCTCTGGGTTTCTTACGCACTTCCTCAATTGCGAGACATGGAACATGTCGTGGACATCGGATAATTCCTCGGGTAAGTCTAGCTGGTAGGCTACAGTGCCTCTTCGTGCCACTATGCAGAATGGTCCAATGAATCTTGGTGCTAACTTTCCTTTAATCTTAAACCGTTGCAGTCCTCTCATAGGGGATACTCTCAAGTATACGAACTCACCGGGTTCGAAGCTGACCCTACGATGTTTCTGATCATAATAACTCTTGTGTCGACTTTGAGCGGTCTTAAGTCGGTCTCTGATTAGCTTGACCTTTTCCTCGGCTTCTCTGAGCATGTCTGGTCCGAAGATGTGGCTGTCTCCGGTCTCTGACCAATTTAACGGGGTACGACATCTTCGTCCGTATAAAGCCTCAAATGGTGCCATTTGTAGGCTGGCCTGGTAGCTATTGTTGTACGCGAACTCGGCGTATGGCAGGCTTTCTTCCCAACTGGTTCCATAGGTGAGGACACATGCTCTCAGCATGTCTTCTAAAACCTGGTTTACGCGTTCTGTTTGTCCATCAGTCTGTGGGTGGTATGCGGTACTGAAGGCTAGTTGGGTTCCCAGAGCCTGTTGCAAATGCTCCCAAAATCTTGAGATGAACTGAGTGCCTCTGTCGGATATTATAGTCTTCGGGACACCATGCAGACAAACTATGCGGGAAAGATAAATCCTGGCAAGCCTCTGAGTGGTGTGGGTCGTCTTTATTGGAATAAAGTGTGCCACTTTGGTTAACCTGTCAGTGATGACCCATATGGCATCATTCCCGTGTCGTGACCGAGGTAGTCCGACAATGAAATCCATCCCTATTTCATCCCATTTCCACTCAGGTATTTTGTTCGGTTGCAGTAGTCCAGCTGGTCTCTGATGCTCAGCTTTTATGCGTTGACATGAGTCGCAACATGCAATGAAGGTGGCTATGTCCCTCTTCATACCATGCCACCAAAATCTTTCCTGAATATCTTTATACATTTTGGTTCCTCCAGGGTGGATCGAGTATGGGGCGGTGTGGGCTTCAGCTAAAATTTGCTGTTTAAGGTCTTCAATGTTTGGCACGCAGAGCCTTTCTCCGTACCATAATATTCCTTCATTGTCTATGACGAATTCCGAGGCCTTGCCCATACTCAGCTTTCTTTTGATGCCTTCGATGCTGGTGTGACCGGGCTGATCTCCTTTAATTTTCCCCACAAGGTCGGGTTGTATTTCCAAGTTTGATATGGTGCCTTCTGCTACCATTATCAAGTTGAGCTTGGCAAATTCTTGTTGGAATTCGGGCCTCAAGCTGTGCAGATTGTTTTCGTCGGAGCTGGGGTTCCGACTAAGAGCATCGGCCACTACATTGGCTTTCCCTGGATGGTAATGGATACCAACATCATAATCCTTTACCAACTCCAACCAACGTCGTTGCCGTAAGTTTAGTTTTGGCTGTGTGAAAATATATTTGAGACTTTTGTGATCCGTATATATTTCACATCGATTCCCAAGTAAGAAATGCCTCCATTCCTTGAGTGCATGAATAACTACTGCCATTTCTAAGTCATGAGTGGGATAATTTTCCTCATGCTTGCGAAGTTGCCTTGAAGCGTAGGCGACAACCTTGCCTTCCTGCATCAACACGCATCCGAGACCCTTTCTGGACGCATCACAATATACTTCAAAATTCTTGTGTATGTCGGGTACAATTAATACCGGTGCTGTTGTTAACCTCCGTTTTAGTTCTTGGAAACTTTTCTCGCAGGCTTCTGTCCATTCAAACTTCTTATCTTTCTTGAGCAACTGTGTCATAGGCTTGGCTATGGTGGAGAATCCTTCAATAAATCTGCGGTAATATCCTGCCATTCCCAAGAAACTCCGTATGTCCGTTATGCTAGCTGGTGACTTCCAGCCAAGTACGGCCTTGACTTTCTCTGGGTCCACTGCGATACCGTCTTGGGTCAGTACGTGGCCTAGAAAGCCTACTTGTCTTAGCCAAAATTCGCACTTGCTGAACTTGGCATACAATTGGTGTTTTCTGAGCTCTCCTAGCACAATCCTGAGATGTTCTGCGTGCTCTTCTGGTGTCTTGGAGTATACCAGAATATCGTCGATGAATACCACGACGAACTTGTCCATAAACTTCATAAATACTTTGTTCATGAGGTGAACAAAATATGCTGGGGCGTTAGTTAATCCAAATGGCATTACTGTGAACTCGTACAGTCCATATCTGGAGGTGAAGGCTGTTTTGGGGATATCTTCCGTTCGTACCTTCAATTGATGGTATCCTGACCTTAAGTCAATTTTTGAGAATACCTTGGCCTGAGCGAGTTCATCAAACAAATCGTTTATCCTTGGCATCGGGTATTTGTTTTTGACGGTGACCATGTTAAGTGCTCGATAGTCAATACACAATCTCAGCGTTCCATCCTTCTTTTTGGCAAGTAAAATTGGTGATCCCCAAGGTGAGGAGCTGGCTCGAATGTATCCCTTGTCCAGTAATTCCTTTATTTGTTTCTTCAACTCGATCAACTCGGATGGTGCCATTCTGTATGGTTTCTTGTATATGGGGGTGGTTCCTGGTGCTAGCTCAATGCGGAATTCTATTTCTCGGTCTGGTGGCATGCCTGGTAGTTCTTCAGGGAATACATCTGGAAATTCACACACTACTGGAACCTTGTTTAGCTCAGAAACGTCCACCTTATTTAATCTCGGTTGCCGGGGTATTTTTCCTTCCTTGGCTGATACTCTTATTGTCTTCCCTTGGTGGTGTGTGAGAATTACGGTCCTGTTGAAACAGTCGATAAACCCCTTGTTGGTGGTTAGCCAATCCATCCCTAGGATGACATCCAGTCCTTTATTTTCCAACACAATAAGATTTGCGTGAAACTCCAATCCTTCGAACTCAATGACCACATTCTGACAGTAATTCTGAGTAACTTGCTGAATCCCAGGGGACTTGATGATCATGGATTTCTCCAAAGGAAGCATCGAAAAATTATTTTGCAAAGCAAAAAATTTCGAAATGAAAGAGTGAGAAGCTCCAGAATCAAACAAAACCATTGCAGGTATTGTGTTGACAGGAAACGTACCGAGTACGATATCCGGAGCATTTTGTGCTTCCTCTTTGGTTACGTGGTTCAGATGACCCTTCCTGTGGTTATTGTTGGGATTGAAATTGTTTCGCTTGGGCGCTGAATTATTGCCGCCGTTGTTCGGCTTTGGGGTTGAGTTCCTTGGCTTGGGGCACTGTTTGGCATAGTGCCCTTCTTCTCTACAAGCGTAACAAGTAACGCCAGGGCGATAGGTGAATTCCTTGTCCCTTGCATGAAAATTCTTGATTGGGCGTGAGACATTGGATGAGGTCCCACCCTTTTGAAAATCTGTCCTGCTTCGGTGATTGCGAGCATGGTTAGTCTGGTCCCTTTTTCGCTTGCGGATATCTTCCAGACTAAGTCTCTCATTTTCCAGAGTAATGGCTCTGTCCACCAGTGTTTTAAAATCAGGAAAAGTGTGCACGACCAGTTGGCATTTAAGCACGGGCGCCAGACCGTCAAGGAATTTCTCCATCTTCTTGATTTCAGTCATACGCTCTTCATTGGCGTAGCGGGACAATAGAGTAAATTGACTGTTGTAATCTGACACTGTCATGTTCCTTTGTTTGAGGTCATCGAACTCTCTCTTCTTGATTTTCGTAATACTCTTAGGAATGTGTGCACCAGGAAACCTTCCTTGAAATCATCCCAGGATATGTCATTTTCGTTGGGATGCATGTGCAGAAAATTCTCCCACCACGATGCGGCTGCTCCTGTGAGATAGTGCGGAGCATACAATACCTTTTCGGGGTCTGAACATTTTGCAATAATTAATTTTCTCTCCATATCTCGAAGCCAGTCCTCGGCTTCAAGAGGTTTGTCAGTGTGAGAAAATGTTTGAGGACGTGTCTTCTGTAGCTTAGATAACTTGGAATGCTGCTGATACTGTCCATGGTGATTTCCCATGTTGATGACTTGGTTCATCATTTCACGATGTTATTGCTGACTCTGTTCATAAAGGCGGCACATTTGGGAAAGTGCCGTTTCACTGTTCTGTTGACTTGACTGCCCTTGTGTGAAATTGTTGCCTGGTTGAGTGTCATAATCTTCTTCTGGCGGAGTAGGCATGGAGCGAGTCCAAGGACGAGACATTTTTCACTCTGGGGATATATTTTGTAAAACTCATAAGAAAAGCGAAGAGGGTCGCAAAAACAAATCCCAAATTTCACAAGGATGGTAAATAATTTAAATGACCAAGATCACTTAAGAAAACAAATCAAATTGCGCACGGAGAAGGACTGCTCATTACATATCTTACACGCGGGTGATAATTATACAATACATCACTCAGGATATGCGTACATAATCCCGACATGTTATTTAGGCTAGTGCACTTCTCCAGTTCCTACATGATGCGCAAACAGGCTACTTCTCACAACCTATGTACATATCTTACAAAGCGGTACATTGCATGACGGGCAAGCGCGCTCAGCCAGAAATGTTGACGATCTCCTTGGCCCTGCCAAGGGTGAGGCGCAGTGAGGCTGGGGACTCGACCTCCTCCTCACTAATAGGCTCCAGACGTGAAGGGCTGCGTCGGGTAGATGGAGCGGGTGCCAGGGGCGGAGCAACACGAATAGGAGTAGGCACAACGGGTGGTGCAGTGTGCGCTGGAGTGGGCGCAATGGCCTGGTTGAACTCTTCGGTGGTAGGCAGGCGACGAGTAGGTGCATAAGATGCTGATGACGAGACAAAAGTCAGTGGCGGTGCGGCGGGCAGGAGCTCCCTCCTGTTGGCGGCACAGCCATGGACTGAGTCCATGCGGGCAGCTACAAAGTCGTCCACCAGATTGTCGAAGGCTGCCTCTAGAGCCCGGAGATACTCAATAAGCATCTCAAAAGCCTCATCTCGTTCTCCTCTGGGGCAGGAGAATGCGTAGTGACAGGTGTAAGGCACATGGCATGGAAGATAGCAGTAGCGACGAGTCTTCATCGCGGGAAGGACATCCCTGAGGCAAGCTATCGCCTCACGGGCTGCCATCTGCATAGCATGCCTCTCCGTAGGCATGGCTCTTCCCATGAACCGGAAGCGGCGTAACTCACCACGCCCTCCCCTGAATTGCACCGTGGCCTGGTGCATGGTCAGACTGTCATTGACCTTGTGCTGGTAGAGTGTGAAGACTGGGCGCACAGACGGCCCCATCGCGACCTGAACGATGAAGGAGAGAAGCTTGACGAACCCATCGGGCACGTTGGCGAAGGCCTGAGACTCGCAGCTGTTGTCGGCCATCTACAAAAGTAGGCAAAAATTCTGCATGGTCAGATCATAAATTTATGCTGACTGACAGAAAATGACTACAATTGCAAAAATATAAATTAGTCCTATCATGCTAATAACCAATTAGCGATCGCACCTAGTGGCTTCCTACAGTCAGCCTGGCTCTGGTACCAAGCTTGTCACGACCGGTTTTCCAATAAAAATATTTATTGAGAAACCAATCTTTTGAGTCCAGTATGAGAGAAATCCTCCTCACTGGTAGACAAATTCTTGATACAATAAGCCAGTAGCATAGGATATATTACAGGGTTGAGCCAGGGCTGCTCAACAAATTATTACAAGCGCGCCAATAATTATACATAATGGCGGATATAACACAATGGTGTGGTGGCATACTACTGACTCGAGGATAAAGTGATGGTGGAATAACACAGTGGGGAGTGTGATAACACGACTCTCAAACTGGCATCTCATCGAGCGTCGAGGTGAGGCTCGATAAATTTTATTCGGGTTGCGGAAGCGGATATAATACAGTGACCAAATCCAGGGTCGCACGAGACTGACTGGGATTCCTCTAGGCGTCGGACTCGCTATCGAACTCTTCATCCATGAGATCGCCTTCGTCAGCATCTGGCCAAATCAACAAGCCAGTGAGTACTTTGAAAGTACTCGCAAGACAGTTCGGATGTAAGATATAACAAATGCATGCATGAATGCGTCATGATTAATTCACCAATGTACATTCAAAAATTAGCATAACAAGGTAAGTAAAAGGGAAACGGCGGTAGTCCGCCTGAAATCCCAACAAAACATAAATAAATACCGATCGGGTGTCTGAAGCGACGCCTCGAAAGGTGAATAAATAAATATAAGGAAATGATGCCACAGTCGGGCGTCTTAGCGACACCACATAAAGGGCTTTAAAGGAAATGCCACAGTCGGACGTCGGGGCGACATCACAGAAAGGGCTTTAAAAGAAATACCACAGTCGGGCATCTTAGCGACACCACATAAAGGGCTTTTAAAAGAAATGCCACAGTCGGACGTCGGGGCGACATCACAGAAAGGGCTTTAAAAGAAATACCACAGTCGGGTGTCTTAGCGACACCACATAAAGGGCTTTTAAAAGAAATGCCACAGTCGGATGTCGGGGCAACATCACAGAAAGGGCTTTAAAAGAAAGTAAAATACAACAATGCCACAGTCGGACGTCTGAGCGACATCGCAGAAAGGGCTTTAAAAGAAAGTAAAATACAACAATGCCACAGTCGGACGTCTGAGCAATATCGCAGAAAGGGCTTTTATTCACAAGGAAATAGTGCTCATAATAAATGTTCAATTCATGAGAATAAATGGGTTAGTCCATCCACAGGAATAATCATTTAAGCGAACTTAGCACTCATGCGATTCACCGGAGTCTCTGTCATCAAAACTGACATTTGATCAGGATAAGATAATATCGATCTAGGACATGGAATAGATGATTTGGAGGAATATATGACTCTGCAGAGTTTGTACAAAATTTTTCCCACAGCCAACGGATTTCCGTAGTCACGAAGGACTAGTTCCGTTTACGGTATTTCGAAAGAAAACACAGCTAACCAGTACACACCCATCCTACCTCTCGATGCTAGGAATCACCCTAGACATCGTCCAAGAAAAACTTTTGAGACGGGGAGATCACAATCTCGAATAGCATGGGATCAAATTTATATACGTGCGCTCTAAGGGGTGCCCCCCTCTCGGTCCCAACCGGAAACACCCATGCCCCCTGACCGGATGACTGGCTTTCATCCAGGGCCATGGAACCATCATCACGGCCTCTCCTTTTGGTGTGTACCAGGAAAGCGGTTTGCAACTTACTAAACCATATTCCTTGCGGAAAACATGTGGTAGTACAGGGAAGGAAATGAGAGGAACTGGACCGATACGGTTTGACATGAAGTCACATAGTCTGGCATAAGACTGGCACGCTACGACACTGCCATCTTACCCATCCTCATGCCAACACATGGCCATTCATACTCACATCCATCCACTTATGGATCATCGAACTCACTTACCTCAATATTGCATAAAATAACGTTCATCGATATGCTCCTCAACATGCCATGAAACTAACTAAATGCAAAACATGCCAAGACACTCATCATATCAAAAGTTCAAACATGCTTGCCTGGTTCAGAGTAGTCGGAGCCTAGCTCGGTGAAGTTCGCGGCTCCGTCACCTCCTTCGGTATCTACGGTATAAAGAAAATATATGCGCTATCGTAAATACCAAGGGGTGCACAAAAAGTATTCCAAATATTTTTCAAATAAATCTGATAAAAAACTAGACGAAATTTTAAAGAGAACAGAAAAACAATCAATCAAAAATACCTTTCTGTTTAAAAGTTATAAAGGTTTTTGCCCAGGGACTCATCTGTAATGAAACAGAAAATTTCCAGGGGCTAGCTTATAAAAACAGAAAACGACTCGAATAAGAATGCGCCGGCCCAGCGGGAAAACGTATTTGGCAGAAGACATTTTCAGAAAACGCTTTGCTTAGACAGGACAGGGAGGCTGACAGGCGGGTCCCGCCCGTCAGGTTTGAATATACGAATGGGGCGGCAGATTTCGCTGGTGCCCGTGAGCCGCGGTGGTCGCCGGCGGCGATCCACGGTGAGGTAGGAAGATCGGACGGTACCTCCGTGTTCAGGGCGCCATTCCGCGTCGGTTTGTGGTGGTGGTGGTCGCCGGCGAGTACCACGTCGACGGCGAGCCTGGCTCCAGCGGACGGCGGCTCGGGTGGTTGCGGACTTCGTCGGAGAGAGCTGTGAAGATCAAATTGAGGAGGGGGTTAGGCTTCTGGTAGCTAGAGGGGGTAACGGACGGGGTTTGGGCGCCGGAGATGGCCTCACCGGAGCGAATTGAGCTGGTGGCCGAGGCGGAGCGAGGCGGCCGGAGTCGAGGAAGAAGGGCCCCTCGAGGCTCTTCTAGTAGCTGGTCGGGGTCCAGTGATGTGGTGGAGGTGCGCGGGGGCGAGAGGGAGCTTAGGGGCGCTATATATAGCCGGCCCGAGGCGGTTGCCGCGAACGGGATAAGTCTGGCGAGTGATTACGGCGGCGCTGTGGTTGGGCAGTGGGATTAGGGGCTTGGGCAATGCCGTTGAGGTCCACCGGTTCCATTTAGGATGCTAATCGGGCTGGGATTTGGTACTAGGGGCGAGTTCGACAGAACGGGACGGCGCGGGCCCGTCGGCGGCAGTGAGCACGTTCCGTGCTTGCCGGGCCACGGCGACGGTGCCACGGGCTTGTGCTGGCATGCATGAGGCCACGCGGAGAGCAGAGGGGCGTTGGGCGGCGCCGAACGGCGTTGAGCCGCCGTTCCGTCCCCTGTCGGCCGCCACGGGAGGTCCCGACGCCGCCGAAGACGCCGACGAGGGCGGGCCAGCGTGCCACCGACGCCAGGAAGAGGCGAAGTGCGCGTGTGGTGCTCCAGACAGTAGGAAGAGGCGGCGAGGAACGTGCCAAGTGCACTGTGAGCATGTGTCTGAACCTCTGACGAAGAAAACGACACTGAAATCTGAATTTTCTGAATTTGCAAAGGAACAGTGCAGCTCAGGTGTTCGACAGAATGTTTTTGGCCTCTGGGGATTTTTCCTTGAGATGATTTTTGGTGGAGTGGCTTCTCATTGCTCCAGTAGGCTGCCTGATTTTTGGTGAAATTTTTGGAGAAGTGTAGGTATGAATTTCACCAAATTTGGCAAATCTGGTCCAAACTTGCAGAGACTGAATTTTGAAAAATTTGAAAAGAGAAGAAGTGGATCAAGATGGTTCTGGGTTGTGGGTACAAAGGACTATCCAGGAGAGTTGGTTTGAGGTCAAAACTCAAATGCAAAAGGGTACTTGCTTTGAAAAACTCTCAGGCCCCAAATAATTTTCAGAAATGATTTGAGTGAAAAGAAAATTAGGATAAAATCCAAAACTTGCTTGGATTAGTTGGGACAGAGAACTTAGGTTGATTACAAGGAGGAGGGGAGGTTTTGGAGGGGTTTTACCACATGGGCAAAATACAAAGTCATGGGTGGTTTTCAAGATATGAAAATCCCAAGTTTTCATAGAGTTTCTTTTTAAAAGAAAAAGATTAAACTCCCAAAATAAATTTGAGAGGGAACCATCAGAGAAGAAGTTTCAAAAGATCAAACACCACAGCTTGAATAAAAATAAAAACCTTGCCAAAGAAAAGGAAGTTTTTGAGAGGAAGGTTTTCTGGAAAAAAAATTTAAATGGCCTCTTTTCAAAAACCACAAAGTTTTTGCTGAAAACCAAATAAATTTTTTTTTGGAGTGTCACATCATCATAAGCTGAAGTGGATCTCCGCAAGTACAACCTGCCATGTGCATTTGGATTCCAAAAGCAAATTAACTTATATGCACATCTTCAGGGGGAGCCCTTGCAACTTATGAAGACAATTCCCTATCATTTACAAACTTCACACTTTATATTCCCTGTTGAAAACTTCAACTAGTTTGTCATCAATCACCAAAAAGGGGGAGATTGTAAGTGCATCTAGTGCCACCCCTAGTTGGTTTTGGAGTATTGACGACAAACCTAGTTGAGGGACTAATGTGTTTGTGAGAATTGCAGGAAAACACAGGTAGAAGTCCCTCATTGATTCGGTTTTACTACCAGAGATGACCCCTAAAAATGTATGAAGACATTGAAGACAAAGGTGGTATATGAAGATATTCACATTGAAGACTATGACAAAAGAAGACACGTTATGAAGCCTATGGAACTCGAAGACTTAGATCTTTCGTAGTTCTTTTTCTTTTATGTTGAGTCATAGGAACCACCGTACTGTTAAGTGGGGTCCAGGAGAACCAGTCAGAATGACTGAAGTGATGCCTAAATGAAAAACCTATGTCTTCGAGCGAAGATAATGAGAGCGAATCTTGTCCAGAGCCGGACAAGTCAGCTTTGCTTGTAGCCCAAGCAAAGTTGCCATGAGAGTTTGAAATCTGACCGTTGAGACACGTGTCAGTTCCTTAGTGACCCAGGGTCATTTCGGATAATAGGTCGGGTTGCCAAGTGGCTATAAATAGCCCACCCCCACAACCATAAACGGTTGGCTGCTCAGATTTCAGTGCACGGCTTTTGTCGTTTGAGAGCAACCCACCTCAAAGCCTTTGAGAGAAAATTTCTAGTGAGGAGAAAGCCCTAACCACCCAGAGCCAGAGTAAATTGGGCATCCCTTAAGTCTTCTTGTCTGTGTGATCTGAAGACTTATTACACTTGAGGACTGTGAATCCTCCAGACGGTTAGGCGTCGCGTTCAGAGCATCCAAGAGACATTGTGGATTGCCAATGAACGAAGTCTGTGAAGGTTTGGGAGTCTACCTTGAAGACTTACCAGAGTGATTGGGCGAGGACTAAGTGACCTTAGCTCAAGGAGAATACGGTGAGGACTTGGTGTCCTGGACTGTGTGTTCAGGACTGGGTGTCCGGGACTGTGTGTCCCTGTCCTAAGGTTTAAATACCTAGCCGCTCCAACCAGACGTACAGTTGTCACAGCAACTGGAACTGGTCCAACATATCATTGTCTTCAACGAGTCACTGGTTTCATCTTCTCTTCCTTTTCTTACTGTTACACATTGTGAAGCCATTGCATGCTTGCCTTATCTTTTGTCTTCACAACGTGAATGTATGAACTGTTCGGCTTCATAACTTCTTCCTACCTGATCCTTATTACATTGCAGTTGTTTGTCATTGTGCTTTCACTCTATTGAATACATGACCATGGCCTAGTGTAATCTAACTTCCGCTGCATAGTAAAAGGCATAATCTTCGCTGTTTGTCTTCATAACTCTCACGTTTTGAAGACTTTCATAAAAATCGCCTATTCACCCCCCTCTAGTCGATATAACGCACTTTCATGAACCGTGCCTCATGGGCAAGATGACTAAAACACCGTTCTCCGGTACTATGGAGAGAGCAACAGATTTGTTGGAAATCATACATACAGATGTATGTGGTCCAATGAATATTGAGGCTCGTGGCGGATATCGTTATTTTCTCACCTTCACAGATGACTTAAGCAGATATGGGTATATCTACTTAATGAAACATAAGTCTGAAACATTTGAAAAGTTCAAAGAATTTCAGAGTGAAGGTGAAAATCATTGTAACAAGAAAATAAAGTTTCTACGATCTGATCGTGGAGGAGAATATTTGAGTTACGAGTTTGGTGTACATTTGAAACAATGCGGAATAGTTTCGCAACTCACGCCACCCGGAACACCACAGCGTAATGGTGTGTCCGAACATCGTAATCGTACTTTACTAGATATGGTGCGATCTATGATGTCTCTTACTGATTTACCGCTGTCGTTTTGGGGTTATGCTTTAGAGACGGCCGCATTCACGTTAAATAGGGCACCATCAAAATCTGTTGAGACGACGCCTTATGAACTATGGTTTGGCAAGAAACCAAAGTTGTCGTTTCTGGAAGTTTGGGGCTGCGATGCTTATGTGAAAAAGCTTCAACCTGATAAGCTTGAACCCAAATCGGAGAAATGTGTCTTCATAGGATATCCAAAGGAAACTATTGGATACACCTTCTATCACAGATCCGAAGGCAAGACTTTTGTTGCTAAATTCGGAAACTTTCTGGAGAAGGAGTTTCTCTCGAAAGATGTGAGTGGGAGGAAAGTAGAACTTGATGAGGTAACTGTACCTGCTCCCTTATTGGAAAGTAGTACATCACAGAAAACTGTTTCTGCGACACCTACACCAATTAGTGAGGAAGCTAATGATAATGACCATGAAACTTCAGGACAAGATACTACTGAACCTCGTAGATCAACCAGAGTGAGATCCGTGCCAGAGTGGTATGGTAATCCTGTTCTGGAAATCATGCTGCTAGATCATGATGAACCTACGAACTATGAAGAAGCGATGGTGAGCCCAGATTCCACAAAATGGCTTGAAGCCATGAAATCTGAGATGGGATCCATGTATGAGAACAAAGTATGGACTTTGGTTGACTTGCCCGATGATCGGCAAGCAATTGAGAATAAATGGATCTTCAAGAAGAAGACTGACGCTGATGGTAATATTACTGTCTACAAAGCTCGACTTGTCGCAAAAGGTTTTCGACAAGTTCAAGGGGTTGACTACGATGAGACCTTCTCACCCGTAGCGATGCTTAAGTCTATCCTAATCATGTTATCAATTGCCGCATTTTATGATTATGAAATTTGGCAGATGGATGTCAAAACTGCATTCCTGAATGGATTTCTGGAAGAAGAGTTGTATATGATGCAACCGGAAGGTTTTGTCGATCCAAAGGGAGCTAACAAAGTGTGCAAGCTCCAGCGATCCATTTATGGACTGGTTCAAGCCTCTCGGAGTTGGAATAAACACTTTGATAGTGTGATCAAAGTATTTAGTTTTATATAGACTTTCGGAGAAGCCTGTATTTACAAGAAAGTGAGTGGGAGCTCTGTAGCATTTCTGATATTATATGTGGATGACATATTACTGATTGGAAATGATATAGAATTTCTGGATAGCATAAAGGGATACTTGAATAAGAGTTTTTCAATGAAAGACCTCGGTGAAGCTGCTTACATATTAGGCATAAAGATCTATAGAGATAGATCAAGACGCTTAATTGGACTTTCACAAAGCACATACCTTGACAAGATTTTGAAGAAGTTCAAAATGGATCAAGCAAAGAAAGGGTTCTTGCCTGTGTTACAAGGTGTGAAGTTGAGTTAGACTCAATGCCCGACCACTGCAGAAGATAGAGAGAAAATGAAAGATGTTCCCTATGCTTCAGCCATAGGCTCTATCATGTATGCAATACTGTGTACCAAACCTGATGTGTGCCTTGCTATAAGTCTAGCAGGGAGGTACCAAAGTAATCCAGGAGTGGATCACTGGACAGCGGTCAAGAACATCCTGAAATACCTGAAAAGGACTAAGGATATGTTTCTCGTATATGGAGGTGACAAAGAGCTCATTGTAGACGGTTACGTTGATGCAAGCTTTGACACTGATTCGGACGATTCTAAATCGCAAACCGGATACATGTTTACATTAAACGGTGGAGCTGTCAGTTGGTGCAGTTCTAAACAGAGCGTCGTGGCGGGATCTACATGTGAAGCGGAGTACATAGCTGCTTCGGAAGCAGCAAACGAAGGAGTCTGGATGAAGGGGTTCATATCCGATCTAGGTGTCATACCTAGTGCATCGGGTCCAATGAAAATCTTTTGTGACAATACTGGTGCAATTGCCTTGGCAAAGGAATCCAGATTTCACAAGAGAACCAAACATAACAAGAGACGCTTCAATTCCATCCGGGATCTAATCCAGGTGGGAGACATAGAGATTTGCAAGATACATACGGAGCTGAATGTAGCAGACCCGTTGACTAAGCCTCTTCCACGAGCAAAACATGATCAGCACCAAAGCTCCATGGGTGTTAGAATCATTACTGTGTAATCTAGATTATTGACTCTAGTGCAAGTGGGAGACTGAAGGAAATATGCCCTATAGGCAATAATAAAGTTATTATTTATTTTCTTATATCATGATAAAAGTTTATTATTCATGCTAGAATTGTATTAACCGGAAACATAACACATGTGTGAATACATAGACAAATAGAGTGTCACTAGTATGCCTCTACTTGACTAGCTCGTTAATAAAAGATGGTTATGTTTCCTAACCATGGACAAAGAGTTGTTATTTGATTAACGGGATCACATCATTGGTTGAATGATCTGATTGACATGACCCATTCCATTAGCTTAGCACCTGATCGTTTAGTATGTTGCTATTGCTTTCTTCATGACTTATACATGTTCCTATGACTATGAGATTATGTAACTCCCGTGTGCCGGAGGAACACTTTGTGTGCTACCAAACGTCACAACGTAACTGGGTGATTATAAAGGAGCTCTACAGGTGTCTCCAAAGGTACATGTTGGGTTGGCGTATTTCGAGATTAGGATTTGTCACTCCGAATGTCGGAGAGGTATCTCTAGGCCCTCTCGGTAATGCACATCACTTAAGCCTTGCAAGCATTGCAACTAATGAGTTAGTTGCGGAATGATGTATTACAGAACGAGTAAAGAGACTTGCCGGTAACGAGATTGAACTAGGTATTGGATACCGACGATCGAATCTCGGGCAAGTAACATACCGATGACAAAGGGAACAACGTATGTTGTTATGCGGTCTGACCGATAAAGATCTTCGTAGAATATGTAGGAGCCAATATGGGCATCCAGGTCCCGCTATTGGTTATTGACCAGAGACATGTCTCGGTCATGTCTACATTGTTCTCGAACCCGTAGGGTCCGCACGCTTAAGGTTTCGATGACAGTTATATTATGAGTTTATACATTTTGATGTACCGAAGGTTGTTCGGAGCCCGGATGTGATCACGGACTTGACGAGGAGTCTCGAAATGGTCGAGACATAAAGATTGATATATTGGAAGCCTATGTTTGGATATCAGAAGTGTTCCGGGTGAAATCGGGATTTTACCGGAGTACCGGGAGGTTACCGGAACCCCCCGGGAGCTATATGGGCCTTAGTGGGCCTTAGTGGAAGAAGAGGAGAGGCGGCCAGGGCTGGGCCGCGTGCCCCTCCCCCTAGTCCGAATAGGACAAGGAGAGAGGGGACCGGCACCCCCCTCCTTCTCTCTCTCTCTTTTCCACCTCGCGAATCCTACTCCAACTAGGATTGGGGGGGAAGTCCTACTCCCGGAGGGAGTAGGACTCCTCCTGGCGTGCCTCTCCTAGGCCGGCCACACCCCCCCCCCCTTGAGCCTTTATATACGGAGGCAGGGGCAGCCCAGAGGAACACAAGTTGATCCACGTGATCATATTCTTAGCCGTGTGCGGCGCCCCCTGCCACCATAGTCCTCGATAATATTGTAGCGGTGCTTAGGCGAAGCCCTGCGACAGTAGTACATCAAGATCGTCACCACGCCGTCGTGTTAACGGAACTCTTCCCCGACACTTTGCTGGATCGGAGTCTGGGGATCGTCATCGAGCTGAACGTGTGCTAGAACTCGGAGGTGCCATAGTTTCGGTGCTTGATCGGTCGGGCCGTGGAGACGTATGACTACATCAACCAAACGCTTCCGTTGTCGATCTACAAGGGTAGGTAGATCTCACTCTCCCCTCTCATTGCTATGCATCACCATGATCTTGCGTGTGTGTAGGAATTTTTTTGAAATTACTTCGTTCCCCAACAAGTCACCATGGTCGTAGTCAGCACGGTCGTCGGCCTCTTCATCGGGGACGTACTGGGCGCGGCCATCCTGACTTTGGGTCTCATCGGGGTCGTAGGCACGGCCATGCACACCCTGGAAGATCACGTCCTCCATGTACTGGTTGTAGAAGGGGTCGTTGACCGTTGGCGTTGGGGTTGTCATTCCGTCAAACAAGACGCGGGGGGCCGGAATGGTGCCCGTGAACGGTGCCCGCGCCTGCTTTCTTTGCATCTCGACGGACGGCCGCCCGCTGCTACTGGACCCAGGCATGACGTTGAGGTCGATGACGGCCGCGGGGCGCGGTGTGGACGGCGCGAACAAGCACACGTCCGGCAATGCAGAGAAACGGGTCTGGCCGTCATGCCTTGGCGGAGGAAAGCCGGGTGACATGGGCGCGGCACGCGACGTCGGCGACTGGCAGTGCGTAGGCCGGGCGACCGAGTAGCCTGTGCTCGCCGGGCCGACGGCCGCTGCATGGAACCCCGCCGGACGGCCCATGCCAAGCATGAGGATAGCGTGCGCTTTGTTGACGAGGTCCTCCTTCTCGTTGGCAGCGGCCTTGCGCCGCGCGGCCTCCAGCTCCTCGCGCTGGGCGGCGAACTTGGCCGCGGCGGCATTGACCTTGACGACCGCTCGCCGTTCCCTCCTCTTCACCGAATCCGCGTCCAACTTGGCGATCTCCTCCGGCGTGCACTCCGACCGCGGCTTCCTTGGCGCCTTCTTCTTCACCTTTGCGGGCGGGTCGACGGCCAGGCCGCCGGAACTCGGCGAGGCGTCGGCCATGGACGGGGGAGAGGGGGCGGCGGAAGGGACGTGGGAGGGTTTGGGGGAAATGGCGCCAAATGGGCGTGGTGGGGGTGGTTTCTCCCACCGACGGGCGGGCCAGGGGAGGACAAGCGCGCGCATCCCATCCGTCCGCGCTCTGTCCGTTTCACCCCAAAACCGACGCAAACTTGGGCCGGGGATGGGTCGAAAGCGGACACAAAGCGGACAAAAGTCCTTTTGCGCCCGCGCGCTGGGCCGTCTCGTCTGTCCCTTTTACCCCAAACGGACGGGGGCAGACAGGATAGGGTCGCACGGTGGAGTTGGCCTTATGTCTAAAGTAATACGAAACTCGAAATAACCATTATTGATGTTAACATTAAGACCAATTCAATATCAACAAAGTGAATCTAGATCAAAACAAGCGGGGGCAATATAATACCAAAATTGAACCAGCAGGCAGGTGTAATCAAGTAATTCGTGTCATAAGAGTTGCAACGGAGTAAGCAAGTTAGGATTATGCATGTTTTACCCCCAGCACGCACTATCCTGCAGGGCTAAACACGACCAACACGTGTTCTAGTCAGCCCCACCACCGAAACGGCATATTTTATTTTTTCTTTCCATTCCCTTACCTTATCTCCTGGACTCCTCTAGCGAGTCAATTACACCGGTGGTGCTTAAACTTGGCACAAACGGTCACTTTGGTGCTAGAACTTGCGGCATACAATGAACTGGTGCAACAACTTGGCTCGGACGTGCAAATACGGTGCTAATCACACTTGGGTACAAAATCGATGCTGACTTGGCGCGCCAGCATGGCATAGGGCCCACTGTCAATGACGGGAAGGCGTAGAGTAGGTTTGTGGCCTTTTTTGCGAAAACACCCTCAAAAAGTTTTATTTCTCACAAAAATCCCCTAACAACACGGCAGTTGCCATTTCATTTTGACTCCATGACACATGGGCCCCACCTGTCAATATGTGAAAACAAAAATAGATCAAACGCCTTCGCGTCTCGAACTCAAGACCAACTGCTATATAGCTAGCCGTCCAAACAACTGCACCATTCATGTTTGCATTGAGAAACACTGATAACAGTCCTTAATGTAGTACAAGGAGGAGGCGTCTGGGACTTCTATGAGCTGTAAATAGGGCGGCACATTTTGCACGCACTGACTTTTTAATACTTTTGTAAAACATAAGTAATAAAAATAATGTGCATATTAATGATTAGTAAATAAAATTATTTAAATATACACACATGTATTATAAAAATGTTTGGTAAATACAGACATTTAAATATTTATGAAGTAAAATATTTAATTGATACAGAAAATATACACTTGTAACTTATATTTAAATTATACAAAATGATGAATAAAAACATCCATGTGGTATAATTTTCACTCGTGATTTATATTAAAAAATACTATATAATTTAAACATTACCCATGAACGAATATTCATGTGAATTTTTAAATTTAAATTATGAATATTTATTTTTACGAACATTGAACTATTAAAATGTGCACATAATTATGGACATGTTTGTATGATTAGAAAATACTTTGGAATTGTAATGTTAAAATACTTGATTTGTTATTAATTATCCAAAAAATAAGAATTCATGAATATCATTTTAAATATATTAATATTTTTAAAATAATACGTGAACAATTCTGAAACGTAAGTTATTTAGTTTGTATGTATAATATTTATACGACATGAATAATTAAATGTTATTTTTATTACTGAGATCATAATTTACATACCTTTTAAAAAGTTCTAAAAAAACAGGTGCAAATGAGCCGCATCCGCACTCATCACAGTCCATTTCAGCTCCACAAGCATGTTTGTTCCGCTACATTAAGTGTTGAGGGAGCTGTGACGGTGTCAAACCTATTGGAGACTTATTGCAAAGCCTCGGGGCAACGGATAAATAATGAAAAATCTCCATTTTTTTCAGCAAGGGTTGTCCTCAGGTGATCAGGGATAACATAAAACAAACTTTGAACGTGCACAATGAGTCTTTGAGTGAGAAATACCTTGGGATGCCTACTGATGTGGGTCAATCAAAAATGGGCACGTTCAAATATTTGAGAGACAGAGTATGGGAGAAAGTCAGAGGGTGGATGGAGAAATTGTTGTCTGCAGCAGGCAAGGAGGTACTTATCAAGTCAGTGGCCCAAGCTATCCCAGTTTACTCTATGGCTTGTTTCAGGTTACCCCGAGGTTTGTGTGAAAATATTACCTCAATAATTAGGCAATTTTGGTGGGTAAGTAAGCAAGGAAGGAGGAAGCCAGCGTGGGTAGCATGGGATGTGATGACTCAACCAAAATACATGGGAGGTATGGGTTTCAGAGACATAGAAATTTTCAACCTTGCTTTGTTGGCCCGTCAAGCTTGGAGGATTTTGGATGATCCGAACTCTTTAAGTGCAAAAATATTAAAAGCTGCATACTTCCCAACTTGCGGTTTCTTGGAAGCAGAGTTGGGGAACCGCCCCTCGCAAATTTGGTGAGCGGTGATTGATGGAAGAGATGTATTAAGGCAAGGACTTATTCAGTGAGTCAGAGATGGAAGTACTATAAATATTTGGGAGACAAACTGGATACCTAGGGCTGGTCCGTTGCGCCCCATAATATCTAGATCAGATAATCCTCCGGTGTTTGTCTCTGAACTGATTGATGCAACGACAGCAACATGGAGAGAAGATTTGATAAGAGCAAATTTTATAACTTTTGATGCTGACGCCATTATGTCCATCCCGTTGTGCACCAGGGTAATTGATGATTTTTGGGCCTGGGAGGCCGAGAGGAGCGGGAGATTCACAGTAAGATCATGCTACCGGATGGTCATGAACAAAAAATTCCATAGAGAGAACTGGATAGAGGAACATGCTGGAGCATCTGACTTTACTGCAAGAGGAAAAGCATGGAATGATCTATGGCACATTAAAGTCCCAGCGAAACTGAGGGTGTTCTTATGGAGACTTGCGCAACATTCCATGCCATCCATGGATGTACTGCATCATCGCAACATGGCGACCACACACCTTTGTGCGCTTTGTGGCTGTGCCGACTCATGGAGGCACGCTCTTTTTGATTGCACCATGTCACGATGTATTTGGTCTTTGTCAGAGGTTTCTTTGGTTGAAAGAGTTAGCATGAACACAGATACGAATGCTCAGAATTGGCTCTTTGCAATGCATGATCAACTACCACAAAGGGATTTTGTGCCTTTGGTTGTAACTCTCTGGTCGGCATGGAAGGCGAGACGTAAGGCAATATATGAAGGTATCTTTGAAAGTCCAGACTCCACACATCATTTTATTAAAGCATATCTGAGGGATCTTGACACACTTGAGGAGACAGGAAACAAGCCTCCAGAACGGCGACAAAGCAGACCGAACCAGTGGCTCAAACCTCCGGACGGAATGTTCAAGTTCAATGTCGACGCTGCAGTTCCCCAGAGCCGGAGTCGCGGCATAGCAGCAACGATATGTCATGACCAAAATGGATGCATTCAGGGAGCATCAGCATTAGTGGTGAAAGGAAGTTTTGATCCTCCGACTGTTGAGGCTCTGGCTATTCGGGAAGCATTGGCACTTGCTGCAGATCTTAATATACAAAGTGCACATGTAGCTTCGGATTGCAGAACGGTGGTAGATGATATTAAGCAAAGGAACCTGGTAAGCTATGGGGCGATCTTACATGAAATAATAGATCAGAGCTCTTCTTTAAGTAGATGTAGCTTTGTGCATGAGTTTAGGAGCTCGAATTTCGAGGCTCACAATCTAGCGAAGCATTGTTCAAATTTAGGGGTGGGCCGCCATGTTTGGTTAGGGCACCCGGGTGATCTCTCTTTTGTACCCATGAACATCGTTTTGATCTAAATAAAGCTTCGCGAGATTGTCTCAAAAAAAACATTAAGTGTATTTATCCATTTTGTCACACCACTAAATTATTGTTTATCCATTTTGTTACGTGAATAGTAGAAGTTGTAGTGGCTACGTCCTACTGTGCAAGGAATGGTCGAGGGTTCGAGACAAGGGGGCTTCATTTTTCGTCAATTTCACACTTCACTAACACCCACCTCTCGCAGAGCTGAAAGATAAATAAAATGCAAATTCATTGGGGGGGGCTGCAAAATTAAAAAGGCCTCACTGACAGCAGGGCCGATGCCACATTGGCATGCCAACTCAGCATCATTTCGTATCCAAACATGATTTGCATCGTATTTGCACGCCCGAGCCAAGTTTTTGCACCAGTTCAATGTATGCCACAAGTTCTAGCACCAAAGTGATCGTTTGCGGCAAGTTCAAGCACCACCGGTGTAATTGACTCTCCTCTAGCTGCCTCAGTTCAACCTCAATGAGGCGTTTCCCACAAAGTGAGACGGTGAGATGCCAGTCCGCTGTCCGGGGCCATCGCCGTCGCCGGCGGTAAGTAGGGATCCCTTGCGGGTAGCACGGCCCGCGTCCGGTGCGTCCAAGCCCGGGCCTAAGTTGTGGCAGCTGCTCCCATGCCTATGTTCTCCTCAGTTCGAGCTCAGAGACGATTCACACAAGGTGAGATGCTGTCTGCCGTCTAAGGCCGTCGCCGTCGGCAAGGCGAGAGCTATTGCGGGTAGCACCGCTTGCGTCCGGCACGCCAAATAAGTTGTGGTAGCTGCTCCATGCTGTTGTTCCCCGTCAAATAGCATCGCATGCAGGGGCGGTCAGCTGGTACCCCAAGATACAGCACAAGCTCGTGAAGACTCACTTGAAGTTTGGAGCTCGATGCAACCTCACAAGGAGAGGTGAGTGCTACCCCCATATGCTACTTCATCTACCTGTAATTTCCCTTTCCTGTAGCTCAAAGTAATGGAAACAGAGAGGGGCAGAGTGTATGCACATATGCATGTACTCTTAGTTTTCAATCACACGAGCGCAAGAGCAAGAGGCAAGACTACATTTAACTGGAAAACTAAATCATTGAGGAATAACCAGCAACTAATTTGTATGCATATATATCTTTATTTGAGCATAAAACTGTTGTACATCTAACATCAAAAGGAATGGTACGATAAAGTATTACATGACTTGACTGGCTACCCAAAACCTGGAAGAACAAAGAAACAATTTCAATGACAAAATTAAAGCGTGCAAGTATATTAAAGTACATATGTGCCAGAAGTTCTGAATTTATGTCTTGTCAACATATATTATTCATGAACTGAGAACCACAAATGACTGCAAGCGCAATTAAGTAGCAAAAGGTGGTTATTTAGGCTTCAAAGTTAAAGCCAGAAAGAAGTAACCAGTCAATGTCTGTTATGAACTGAGGGACCAATCAAATCTGATACTATTCTAACCTAAATACTACATGAGTACACATAGTAAAGAAATTCTAAAGCCGCTTGACTTGAAGTAGCCTCTGCAGGCTTGTCAGTGTGGATTGCACACAGAAAATGCAATGCTCTACTTGTCCAGTAATTAACCATCTGCTTGACAGGACAAAAGACCATATGCTTGACAGGACAAAAGGATATGATAATTGTATTAGGCTAGTATTACTGTACCACCAATTCAATCAAATGGTCTCTGGTGCTGCACATCCAAACTACACTAGTTA
This sequence comes from Triticum dicoccoides, assembly GCF_002162155.2. Lineage (NCBI taxonomy): Eukaryota > Viridiplantae > Streptophyta > Magnoliopsida > Poales > Poaceae > Triticum > Triticum dicoccoides. The sequence continues at coordinate 587,116,431 of NC_041390.1, forward strand.
ATTGTAGCCTATGATTAACTGATAGATTGATCAATAAAGCAATTTAATTACAGTCCGTGATTGGGCTAGGAATTGTGGTAGCCTGTCAGTTGGGCCTTGGAACTGTTCTCCTTGGAGACGAGCTGCGCCGCCATGGCGGATAGGCCTTCCACACGCTTGGATACCCCACTGCCACCCAACAACAAGTGGTGCAGTGGATGCATGGGAGATCCGCACACGCACACACATCTGCCGGGTCCAGTGCCAAGGGAGCTGGACCTAACCAACAAAGAACTTGCCAAAGACGTTCTAATCTACCAGCTAATCTACAAAGAAATTCTAGAATCAACCAAGAATTCTACCCTGCGCTCAAATCTGCCGTTAACCAAAAGATGTCTACCTAATATACTAATCCCAAATCCAGAGGATTTTTTTAACAAATAAGAGGTATATTTAATGCAACACCAGGAAGAATGATATTGTTGCACCTTGAGTTCATGCCTCATGGAAATCAATTTCTACATCTGTTATGGCCGGCCGGTCATATGGAAGGCCCATCGGACAATCTTAGCCCACAAGTTATCTTAGGTTAATTCGTGTGCAAGTTATCTAGGTTATAAATATAAGTTGTAAGACTCTTTTCAGATCAAACAATAAGAAGAATATTATCTCCTATTGCCCGGCTCCCTGAGGAGCCGGAAACCCTAGCCGCCAACAGCCCTAGCTGCCGCCCTTCTCCTCTCCCGCGACGCGCCCAGCCGCCGGCGCGGCCGCTCATCGCCACGCCTAGCCCCCTCCTTCCCCTACTGCCTACGACCAAGACCGGGCAGAACCCTAGCCCCTAACACCTTGGTATCAGCTAGCTTCGGTTCGATCATGTCTTCACCGCCGCCCAACCCGTCTCTTCCGCTGCCGGTCACGACCGTCGCCCCGCTCCTGCCCGCGTCGGGATCCACCGTCGCGCCCGCCCCCGTCGTCCTCACCCCGGAGGTGTCCGGAGCGCTGCGGGACCTAACACAGGCGGTCCAGGAGATCCACCTATTCTTGGCCGGGTCCTATGGGCCGCACCCGGCTGCGCCGCCCATCACCGCCACCGCACCGCCGTGGCTGCCGTGGCAGCCGCCGCACCAAGCGGCCCCCGCCGCGCTCGCCGGGCTACTGCAGCAGCCGCTGCAGCTGCCATCCATCGCCCCGTCCTGGCTGTCATGGCAGCCGCCGCACCAGACGGCCTCCGCCGCGCTCGTCGGGCTGCTGCAGCAGCCGCTGCAACTGCCATCCACCGCCACCACCGCCCCGTCCTAGCTGTCGTGGCAGCCGCCGCACCAGGTGGCCTCCGCCGCGCTCATCAGGCCGCTGCAGCAGCTGCCATCCACCGCCCCTGCCCTGGCTGCAGTGGCAGCCACCGCTCCTGGCGACCTCCGCCGCGCCCGGCGCTCCGCCGCAGCAGCCGCTGCAACTGCAGCAGCCATCACCGGTCAGCTCCGGCCCCGCATCGACCGCGCCGACGGGAGTCCCGATCCACCAGATCAAGTTCCCGCCGTCGCCATCACCGCTTCCCCAGGGCGTCCCCATCCAGCAGATCAAGCTTCCGCCGTCGCCGTCACCGCTTCCAGCTTGGATCACTACCCGCCATGTGTCAGCGACGGTGAGGCCATAGGCTGCTGCACGCGGCCTCCTAGCACGTCGGCGTGTGCGGGAGTTGCGTGGTCTGCAGCTGCCGCTCCTCCCAGTTGCGCTTCGCTGCGCAAAGGACCTCGATCTCGTCCACTGCGTCGGGGATCTTGGGCATGCTGTTTTCCCCACGGGCAGCGACCTCCAAGTCTGCGACATTGGTGGTTGGGGGGGCGCACCCCTCCTCGTCATTCTCCATCGCAAGCCCCCCACTCTTCCCTGTGCGGTGCAGACCAACAGCCGTCCGGCAGGAAGAAGGCATGGTGTCACCGACAACAACGCACCACGTAGCACCACTGCATTCCGTCACCAGGCGCCGCAAGGGCGCCTCTGCTGGTCACTCTTGCGACCACTTCCAGGTGGTCCTACACATGCACTCCTTTTGTCCAGATGGTGTCCATGGGATCCAGGTGGCTGTACACGTGCATGTCCGACGTGCGGATGGTGTCCAGTTTTTGTTAAGGGGTCCAAAATAAAGCGTCCCAGTCCATTTTAGATTGAGAATAATAAAACAAGCCGAGATGTAAAAGGCTTGTTTTTAGGTGTTAGGTTTGGGTTGCGTCGAGTCATGGTTATAAGTTGGTTAGGCTGCAGCTTGAGGACAAGCTGCATGTCCAGGTGGGGTGTAGTGTTAGAGTACGTAATGGGCCTAATGGGCCCGTTAGTCTTAGGGATAATTAGAGATAAGAGTCGCTTTCTTAGGGGTCAAGTAAGCCTTGCTTGGGAGTCAAGTAAACCTCTCTATATAAAAAGAGGAGATGTATCAATCTAATCAAGCAAGAATTAAGAAGGAAATCCTTCCATCTTGCCCGGCCGGGGGCCTGGCCTTCTTGCGCCCTCCTTCTAGCAGCACCATAACAATTTGGTATCAGAGCCCCGCCTCTACCTGGCAGGTCCGTACGGGCCGCCCTCACCACTCCATCCAGCCATGGCCGCGGGTCAGCAGGCGCTTCCGTGGTACTCGGCACCGGGGGCCATCACCGGACTCCATCCAGCCATGGCCGCGGGTCAGCAGGCGCTTCCGTGGTACTCGGCACCGGGGGCCATCACCGGAGGCTACCCGGCGCTCCCCGCCCAAGCGGACGCACCGCCGCCTTGGGCGCAGTGGCCGCCGCAGATCGCGCCGGCAGCCCCGCCACTTCTCGCCACCACGGAGCCGCAGTGGCCCCCCTGGACCGCGCCGGCCGCGCCGTGCTCCGTCGCGCCCTACCGTCCATCGGCCTCGGAGCAGGGTCCTCCACCGGCCCCGCCCAGCCCTAACCTGGGCACCGGCGCCTCGGAGCAGGGCCAGACCCAGCAACTTCTTCCGGCGTCACCGCCGGCCCCCACGCCGCAGGCGCCGGTGCAGCAGCTCCACGAGGCACCGCCGCCATCGACAGTACCACCACCCGCGCCTAGGGCTATGGGTCGGCCCCTGCACCGGGTGCAGTTTCCACCGTCACCATCGGCGATCCCCGCTTGGGCGACCGGCTCGTCTCCGGGCCCGGTCTACTCCACGGCGCCGAAACACCCGACGCCCTCCCTGCGGTTTGATCACCCCTCCAGCTCGGCGAACTACGCCCTGGCGCTTCCAGACCCAGCATACGCGCCGGCGGCGACTGCGGCCGCCCCCGGGCACGGCGGGCCGACACCCCCTCGCTTCGCCAAACTGGACTTCGCCACCTACGAGGGCATGGAGGACCCCCTCAACTAGCTCAACCAGTGCGAGCAGTTCTTTCGAGGGCAGCGGACGCTCGCTTCGGATCGCACCTGGCTCGCGTCCTATCATCTTCGAGGCGCAGCGCAGACCTGGTACTACGCCCTCGAGCAGGACGAGGGCGGCATGCCACCATGGGAGCGCTTCCGGGAGCTTTGTCTCCTCCTGTTCGGGCCTCCTATCCGCGGGAGCCGACTGGCGGCCCTCGGTCGCTTACCTTTCACATCTGCGGTGCAGTACTACGCCGACCGCTTCCAGGCCCTGGCGTGCCACGCGCCGGGCGTCTCCGCAACTCAGCGCGCCGAGTTATTTGTGGGCGGCCTGCCAAACCATATACGCGTGGACGTGGAACTTCGGGGACCCCAGGATCTCCAGTCGGCCATGTATTACGCCCGCGCGTTCGAGCGCCGCGCGGTGGCCATCCAGCAGGAATCACCGTCCCAGACTGCTGGGTCGCTACCCGGACCGGATTCCACGCAGGGTCGGCCCGTGCAGGCTTCTGCGGCACCCCTCGCCGCGACCGCGGGGCGCCCGTTCCGCCGGCTCACCCCAGCTGAGATACTCGAGCGTCGCCGCCAAGGGTTGTGCTTCAACTGCGACGAACCCTACAAGCCCGGCCACGCCTGCCCGCGACTCTTCTACCTAGAGGTGGCAGACTACAGTCCGGAGGACGCCGTCGCCACCGACCTGGCCGCCCCAGATGTCGAGAAGGTGTTTGACGCTGGTTGATTCCCTCGAAGAGTTCAAGCAAGCGCTTCCCCACCTTACAGCTCGAGGACGAGCTGTTTGTGCAGGCGGGGAGAAGTGTTATGGCCGGCCGGTCATATGGAAGGCCCATCGGGCAATCTTAGCCCACAAGTTATCTTAGGTTAATTCGTGTGCAAGTTATCTAGGTTATAAATATAGGTTGTAAGACTCTTTTCAGATCAAGCAATAAGAAGAATATTATCTCCTATTGCCCGGCTCCCTGAGGAGCCGGAAACCCTAGCCGCCAACAGCCCTAGCTGCCGCCCTTCTCCTCCCCCGCGACGGCGCTCAGCCGCCGGCGCGGCCGCTCATCGCCACGCCTAGCCCCCTCCTTCCCCTACTGCCTACGGCCAAGACCGGGCAGAACCCTAGCCCCTAACAACATCAGAAAGGGACAAACGCATTGAACGACATCACTTTGATATAGAATAATGAAGAGCGAACATGAGACAACTAAACAATAAAACATGAACTTATGTTTATTTGGCATGCAAGAATTGAAGCATACATGATAAAGATGAAAAATCAGCAAAGATGTATCTACAGAACCTCTGAGCAGCAATGCATATACTTTACACTGTTGATGTTCTATAGCTAGGATCTCCAGTTTAACCAAATATCACTACCAAAAAAATGGAAATAAATAGTTCACAACCTTGAGCTCAGTAACAAAAATCCTAGAGCATGAATGCGCAATCGTCCTCTGAAGGAGAGACGCAATGACTTGCAATATTTTTTCCCTTTTATTTTTCATAAGAGCTTTTATTCAATTTTTGTATCCAAATCCCCCCTCCCCCTCTAGCAATGCATATACTTTACACTGTTGATGTTCTATAGCTAGGACCTCCAGTTTAACCAAATATCACTACCAAAGAAATGGAAATATATAGTTCACAACCTTGAGCTCAGTAAAAAAAATCCTAGAGCATGAATGCGCAATCGTCCTCTGAAGGAGAGACGCGATGACTTGCAATGTTGCAATATTTTTCCCTTTTAGTTTTCATAAGAGCTTATTCAATTTTTGTATCCAAATTGATCTGCCTAAATATTCAAGCTGATACTTAGAAGGCACAAAGTTGAAAGACAGTTGCAGAACCTACCATTGCATTTGACTAAGAAATTCACAGAATTTTAAGATGAGACAGAAACAGCAACCTTATATAACTAAGGAGCACCAGTTAAATCATGCATCGGGTAGTTCTTAATGGAAACAAAACTGTATATAATAACTTCAGTTATGTATCTTCAGGATGAAAAGCATGGGAAAGAAGTGAACCAGAATCAATAAGTTCAGTGAGAATCTGCCACTCATGATTGCTGTCAATATACATGTGAACACTTTTGTAGATTTCTTCAAGCTCAGTCATTTTCTTTAAGACAAGCTCTTCCATTTTGCGAGCTTTCAAATGCTTCAGTCTCTTGACCTCAACCTCTACCCAAACAACGGGGGAAAGGAATTTCACATGACATTTACTATAATTTAAAGAAATTAGCTTGATGAAAATAGAAAGAAAATAAGTAAATAAATAGACAATCAAGAATCAACTCTAACCTTCTTAATAAGGTCATGTGCAAGGCATCCTTGGGGCATCGCTGTATTTTGTGAGACTGAAATCAAAGAAGTAACATGATCAAAGCATTTCTGTTCATCTAATGGTGTGTCTATTAGACTCCATAACTCAATGAGTGTGCTTCCATGATCTTGTAGCTGCAATAGATAATGCAAATTTCAACAATATGGATCTTTGATACAAAGAAATATGGAACAATATTTAGCAGAAGTTGAAAGGAAAGCATGCTAAAATGTACAAGTCAGTAAACCATACACTGGTCAGGAATAAAACTGAATTAGGATGGCAAACCATGTCATGTATAGTGTATGTAAATCATAATGGAATGGCATAAACCAAATAAATCGAACTACAAAAGGTTTAGAAAAATTCATGATATGCTTTGCTAAGCTGAATCGCATTATAATGTCAAGTCTCAAATTCAATGACTGGCATACTGGAGGTCAAATAGTAAAACAATATATGCCAAGGTGAAAGCATTGAAGTAAGATAGATACATGCTCCTGCTTTTATTAAATGTACAGGTACATTGAATCATAAGAGTTACAAGCAAGACAACATATTCGACAGTTCAGGAAAAATAAATCATGATATGATTTGCTAAGCTGAATCATATTATCAGGTCAACTACTCAAACACAATGACAGGCCCATACTGGAGGTCAACAGTAAAACATATAGACTAAGGTGAATACGCTAAAGATACACACAGACCCATACTTTTGTTAAATGACAAACATGAACAGCAAACACCAGTACCTTCCGGAGCCTCTGTTTCTTTTCTTGATTTAGTGCATGAACTTTTCCTGCAAGCCTATCAAGTGTGCTATCACTTATACTCATGGATTTGATTCTTTCCAATTCAACAAAGCTGGGATGAACTTCATATAATGTCTTCTTAAGATCAAGAGACATCATGTTGCACATTTCATTAATACACTTGATCTGACCATCAATCTTTGCAGTATGAGATTCTGAAAACACATCAGGACAAACAATTTAAGCGTCAGAATTGAAAGATTCAGGAAATGATAGGCTTATACCAGGTGTCTAACCTTTTCTGTGTGGAGCTCATCACTGTCCCTTCTTTCTCCCTCACCTCCCTATCTCCTTTCTGCCCAGGAGCGCCATGGATTTCTGCCCAGGAGCCACCATGGAGCCGACCAGGAAGCGCGCTCCGGCCTTCCTCCGCGTCACCGGCACACCCCCCCCCCCGGCAGATCCGGGCCCTGCAAGCTCCGTCCGCTGCCGTTTTGCATCGAACCGCGAGCCCTCCCGAGCGGCGCACAGTGACGAGCTCGGGCGCGCGTGGAGGAGAGGAGGATCTGAGGCTTAACGGTGGTGCAGGGTGCTGTGCTCGCCGGCGCCGACCGGCGCGCGTCGCGGCAACGGATCGAGCGTCGCCGGGGTCGGTCGCCTCCTGGCGGCTGGGATCGGGAGGTGAGGGAGAGCCAGTGCTTTATTTTTTGCTTGTGGACCGAGGGTTGAATATTGGAAACTACAGGGGGCGTTTAGAAAAACAACCTGAACGAAACGTTTTTCTCACTTAATAAAGGACTGCGGGTTGAATACTAAAATACAGAGTTTCCCCGTGCAAAGATTAGGTAAAGATAAAGATATAGTGTGGCTTTCGTTTCTTAGCCACTAGAGTTTCCTCGTCGCACTGGTTAGCTGCGTGGTCGTGTTTGCCGCTGTTTGTGGGATCGACTCCCACCAGGGGCGTAGTTTTTCTTTTCTTTTCACGCCTCGCTGCCTTAAATGGGTCGGCCCAGGTCATCTATGCCCTATGCGATTCATCGACTGTTTGCCGGGGCCACTGCAGAGAGTAGGCTACTGTAGCAGACGGCCTTGTATGTCCAGTGTCCTGTAGCAACCGAGTTTTAGTGCTTTAAAAATTTTAAGCTTTTTTTATAGAAAGAATATACTTTTAGAACACAATGAAAATTTTTTGATGGCAAAATTTTTTTGCATCGGCTGCTTCAAGCCGATCCATTAAAGAGAAGGTAAAAATTGCAGGTGATGAGATCAAGATTTCAAGTAAAGAAGTTGTTCAAGAGCACAATGAAAATATTCTTGAAGGCATGAGTTCTATTGAAGTTACAGTAAAGACGCCAAGGACTGGGGGGCAACATGCAAATCCTATGATCAATGAAAGCAAACAAAAAAAACAAAGACCGAAATAAGCGCAAGGGTAAGAGATCGAAAATAACCTTTGCTGAATTATTAGATAAATATCAAAAAAAGAGTGAAGAGAAAAGTGCTTATCGGTCAAGTAGTTTAGAAGCATCAAGATCACCCCCTAAAATCTCTATGCAGCATATTCATGTCCTTACTTTGGGCCGCTAATGCCAATGTCATGGATTCCTCCTTATGCTCATGTAAATCCATATCCATCATGGGACATGTATAATACAAGGGCACATTCTCCATCTTATTTTAGACCATCTCACCAATACTATGCAGTTTCAAGAAGATCAACATTTGAAAAATCACACGTCAAAGACCGTTTCAATCATAAGGAATCAATCCAGAGCTCATGGAAGAAGAAAGAGGTGGTCAAGCAAGTTTACCGCGTGAAAAGAGATGGTCATAAGCGTGCTACTTCAGATTTGATCTCAAATAACAAAGAGCCAATTAAACTGTTGACATTGGCTACAAAAGGCAATGAGGCAAGTCAATCAAGTGTCAAATCTGAAGAGAAGAAGTTGAGAGTGCGCAAGGTAAAAAAATAATTTCCATTACTTCAAACAAAATCACAGCCGGGGTGCTCACTCGGCTTATCATATCGGCAAAAAAGGAAATTACAAAAACTTAGTGCACAAAAACTTGAAGAAAGAAACATGGCATGGGTTTCTAAAGGAACCACTCAAAATAAGAATTATGTGAAAGCATCCATTACATGACATGCGGCAAAGATGAAGAAGGAAAAGAGTGAAAACTATGAAGGGCCAAGCCGAAGGTTTCAACATCTTCGGTTCACACATTATTCATATTCTTCAACTATGCCGTTGATGGCTATGCCATGGAATTCGTCATCAAGTATGATTGGTTACCCTCAATGGGCTTATTTTAATCCATGGATGCAATATAATTTCTTACATCATGAAGGGGTATTACCAAATCATTATATGTTCGATTAGCTTCACTTTTGTTTCTAATCTAAATGGCCGATATATACATATCGTCCTAAGCACGTACGAATGCCGATGAAGTGTTGACATCGCACTTAGAACAAACTTCGTGTAGGTTATTTTTCGGCACACAAGTTTTGCCAAAAACAGAGGGGCAAGTGTTGACACCAGATTTTGGCACAGTCAAGAACTTAACTAATATGGTCTCAAATGGAGAAGTGATCTACTAGAAAAAGTTTCATATTGTCAACATGAACATCTTTGAAGTTTGGGCCATCGCCATCCGACCTCATCTCAAGGGCCGAAACTATGCTCAAAGTATTAAGATTTTGTTTTCAAAGTATTGTTCGGCCAATTAAGACTCCAAGATGACCTCATATGAGAAAAGTTTCTACACGAATTGTCTTCGTCTCGTCAAAACGGTCGATTTTCATATAAAATCATCCCAATCCGAGTTGGTACGCAAAAGTTAGAGCCATCAGAATACAGCCTTGTCAGGACGAATAATAGCCTATTTTGGGCGACCGATTTGACCCTCAAGATGACCTCTGATCAAAAAACATTCAACATGAAAGTTATTCGTCTCGTTGAAAAGGTCAAGACTGCTTTTGGGCTCGTTTCCATCAGAGGTCGTTTACCACCTCAAAAATTACAGCCGAGGTGCCTAATTCTACGTGCAGGCTGCCGACGACGACCAGAAGTAGTTTAGAAGGATCCCAGGCAGGAGGTCTGCGCCTCTTTCGATCTGTATCTCAGTTTGTGCTAGCCTTCTTAAGGCAAACTTGTTTAACTTATGTCTGTACTCAGATATTGTTATTTCCGTTGACTCGTCTATGATCGAGCACTTGTATTCGAGCCCTCAAGGCCCATGGCTTGTATTATGATGCTTGTATGACTTATTTGTGTTTTAGAGTTGTGTTGTGATATCTTCCCATGAGTCTCTGATCTTGATCGTACACGTTTGCGTGCATGATTAGTGTATGATTGAATCGGGGGCGTCATAGCTAACCTCTCTGTTGTGTGTAGGTAGTGCTGCGACGTGTTGATCTTCCGAGGCCAGGCATGACCCAGGAAAGTGTATCCGGCCAGAGGGATCGAGCGTGTTGGGTAATGTGGTGCACCCCTGCAGGAAAGTTTATCTATTTCAATAGTCGTGTTCCTCGGTAAACGGACGACCCAGAGTTGTACTTTGACCTTATGACAACTAGAGCTGGATACTTAATAAAACACACCTCTTACAATTTCCGGATACAACCCGGTGATCGCTTTTCCACAGGGCGATGAGGAGAGGATCGCCGGGTAGAATTATGCTATGCGGTGTTCCTTGATGCTGCTCTTGCTACTCTCTTTTACATGTTTCAAGATGAAGGCTGCCAGAAGCGTATTCTTCGATGGGACTAGGTATCCCTCTTATTCCAAATCTGGCCTAAATCACTGCTTCAATATATTCACAGAGGGCCCAGCAACTCCTAAGAAAATGGCCCAGATTGTTTAGCACCGCCCATCTGCACCGGGTCCGAAATAGCACCGCTCTGCTGTCCTAGAGCCTGCAATGTTTCAACTTGTGCTACTCCCGTGTTGTCGCTTCAAACAGCGGCTGTCTCTAGATTAACTGTGACTGGCAGCAGCACTGTACCCATAAAGGCACCACTTTGACTTTCTGCTTGAATATACCTTTGAATTATCCGAACCCATGCTCCAAGGCTGAGGAGTAATCACAAACATAACAGCATCCATGCTCTAGCCATAGAGTGCTGCACAGCCTAAACCGAAAGAACTCTGATTGGACCTCTTGTAGAAGCAAGCTTCATGAGAAAATTGAAATCTGCATCCTGACCCTCCTCAAGCCTCTGTTCAGCCTGAATATAAACAATCGCCGGTTCGCTGATGGACAGCGCTTGCATGGTGAGCTCAATCCCAGGATCTGGCGCAATCGCTCGAGAAGAGAGCTGAGTGACCTGATTAACACTCTTTTCCCCAGGCTCGTCCGCATCCGGACGAGCAAGCTCTCTTTTTATGCTAGAAACCCGCCCGTCCAGAACCACAAGTGACCGGGAGGGCCAAAGCAGGACAGCTGATAAGAAAGGATCCACAAGAGAGAAGATGTGACAAGGGATTAGAGAGAGATCAGAGGGCGAGGGAAAGATTGGGGGAACGAGGAGGAGGGGAGTTGGAACAGAGGAGGAGAGAAGGTTAGAGCGGCATAGCGCCAGTCCAGAAAGTCCCCTGCGTGTATAAACTGATCTGGTTTATTGAAGACTAGATGAAAGGAATTACCCACCGTCCAAACAAAATTGAGTGAAAGTACAGCAGATCGGAGAACCATCGTGCTTACCTGCAAGAGCACCTTCTTGTGAAATTGGATGTTAACAGGTGCGGCTGCGCGCCCGTCCGACCTGACAAAAATAAAATCCACCAACAATGGCTCAGCCTGTGATTCCGCGGAGAGAAGGAGATAATTTGAGGGGGGACGCGGGAGAAAAAATGGGCTCTTACTGCCGGTAGGTGTCGAGGCTGTCGGACGGTGACTCGAGGGCAGCGGCTGGGCCACGGAGAGAGACGCAGCGGAGGCATCGAGGGCAGCGGCTGGACGATGCATCCAGGATGAATCTCGGCTGGATCCAGTGACCTGGGGAGAAGGACCACGCCGCCACGGACTCGGCTGTGCCGTCCAGATCAGGGGCGTGCGTGGTGATACGGCGCTGTCTCAGCTAATCCTGGGTGTACGGGAAGGACGGAGATGACCGCTTCACTTCTTCTGGCCAGGGACAAAAGGCTAGTTCGTTTAGTCCCACATCGGCTAGCGAGGTAGAGCAGGACCGGTTTATAAGCCGCGCGCTGCTACTTGAACTGTCCCTTCGGGGACACCCGATAAAGATGCTTAATATATGTGGTACCTTGATGATTCATTACATTGGTTGTCAAAAAAAAGGATGACACTTTTTTTTGCCCCTCAAGCTATACTGATTTTATGGAATGTCCTCATTGTTCTTATTTTGAGATCCAAAATTTTATGTATACTACAATTTTTATTAAAAGGTCCACATAGTTTCATTTTCCATCTTTTGAGATCCTAGCCGCTGCCATATTTTGGGTTGCAGGTCAATAGCCAATTTTTACTCTTGTTTTTTGCACCTCACAAGTTATACTGATTTTGTAGAAAGGTCCTCATAGTTCTTATTTTGAGATCCAAAATTTTATGATTTTCACGCACCATATTTTCAGCTCCTCACGTATACTAGTATTTTTTTTTATTAAAAGGTCTGCATAATTTTATTTCCATCTTTTGAGATCCTTATGCCTGCCAAATTTTGGGTGGCAGGTCAACAACCAATTTTTACTCTTGTTTTTAGCCCCTCACGAGTTATACTGGTTTTACAGAAAGGTCCTCGTAGTTCTCATTTTCATATTTTGAGACCCAAAATTTCGGATTTCACTCGCCATCTTTTCAACCCCTCACATATACCACTATTTTTATTGAAAGGTCCACATAATTTCATTTTCATCTTTTGAGATCCCTATAGCTGCCAAATTTTGGGTGGCAGGTCAACTGCCAATGTTTACTCTTGAACCATGGTCATGTATACACATGAAATACTACCTCTGTTTCATTTCACTTAGCATATTAGATTTGTCTAAAATCAAACTTGGATGTCTTGCTTATTTGGTTTGACTCACTTGTCCGGGGCTTCGTGCGCTTAGCTGTGTAGTTTCCTCTCTTTGGGCCGAGCATCCCCTATCTCTCTGCTCCGGGTGCCATGTTCACGCCTCCTTGTGTTCGTGTAGTGTGTTGTACCTGTGGCGCCCCCGATTTGACCGTACACTAATCATACACGCAAATATGTACGACCAAGATCAGGGACTCACGGGAAGATATCACAAGACAACTCTAAACACAAATTAAAATAATACAAGTTTTATATTACAAGCCAGGGCCTCGAGGGCTCGAACACAAACGAGTTAGCGGAAGCAACAATATCTGAGTACAGACATAAGTTAAACAAGGTGCCATAAGATGGCTAGCACAAACTGGGATAAAGATCGAAAAAGGCGCATGCCGCCGGCCTGGGATCTTCCTAAACTACTCCTGGTCGTCGGCGGCCTGCACGTAGTAGTAGGCACCCTCGGTGTAGTAGGGGTCATCGTCGACGGTGGCGTCTGGCTCCTGGGCTCCAACATGTGGTTGCGACGTCCGAGAAGAATGGAAAGGGGGAAAAGAGGGAGCAAAGTAACCGTGAGTACTCATCCAAAGTACTCGCAAGTAAGGATCTACACCACATATGCATTGGTAACAATAAAACGGGTAGTATCTGTGGACTGAACTGCGGAATGCCAGAATAAGAGGGGGATAGCTAGTCTATCGAAGACTACGCTTCTGGCAGCCTCCATCTTGAAGCATGTAGAAGAGAGTAGCAAGAGTAGCATCAAGGAACACCGCATAGCATAATCCTACCCGGCGATCCTCCCCTCGTCACCCTGTGGGAAAGCGATCGCCGGGTTGTATCTGGAAATTGTAAGAGGTGTGTTTTATTAAGTATCCGGTTCTAGTTTTCATAAGGTCGAAGTACAACTCTGGGTTGTCCTTTACCGAGGGACACAACTATTCAAATAGATAAACTTCCCTGCAGGGGTGCACCACATTACCCAACATGCTTGATCCCTTTGGTCGGACACACTTCCCTGGGTCATGCCCGGCCTCGGAAGATTAACACGTCGCAGCCCTACCTACATTCAGCAGAGAGGTCAGCACGCCGGTCTAAATCCTAAGCGTGTAGGGGTCTGAGCCCAACGCCCGTTGCACAACTGCACGTTGCGTACGCGGCCGGTGAGCAGACCTAGCAACCTCCATTACAAAGGATGTTGCGTTACACGGTCCAACTCGGTGCGTGCCGCTCACTCGCTGATGTCAAGAAGGCTTCGGCTGATACCGCAACATCGAGTGCCCATAATTGTTCCCGCGTAGTTGGTTAGTGTGTATAGGCTCGTAGCCAGACTCGGATCATATACCAAGATCTCGTTAAGCGTGTTATTTTGAAGTAACCAGGGACCAGGCTCACCTGTCTCCTAGGTGGTCGCAACCTGCCCTGTTGCTCCGCCACAAAGTAACAATCTGGGGGCTGCCGGGGACCCAGACCCACCACTACCTGGGTGGAACCACCTGCCCCTTTAGCCCCCATCTCCGAATCATCAACGTAAGTATGTAATAGTATAGTATATACCCATGATCACCTCCCGAGTGATCACGGCCCAGTAGTATAACATGGCAGACGGACAAGAGTGTAGGGCCACTGATGTCATACTAGCAACCTATACTAAGCATTAGGATAGCAGGTAAAGGTATCAACAACTGTAGCAACAGTGACAGGCTATGCAACAGAATAGGAGCTATTGAATCAACAACAGTAGCAAACCTAATGCAAGAATAAGAGAGAAGAGAGTGGGCGATATCTGGTTGATCAAAGGGGGTTTACTTGCCTGGTTGCTCTGGCAAGAAGGAGGGGTCGTCAACACCGTAGTCGATCGGGGCAGCAGCGGCGTCAGTCTCGTAGTCTACCGAAGAGAAGAGGGGGAAGAAAAAATGAATACAATGCAAACAGATGCATGACGATGCATGTCATGACATATAATAGTGCTGGGTGTGCTCTAACACGGTACTAGGTGCTACTGGCGAAGGGGGAAAACATCCGAGAAAATATTCCCCGTGTTGACGTTTTCGGACAGATGAACCGAAGGTGGATTGTTGCATGTTCGCTATTCTAGGGACGTGTGGCGGAAGAACGGACTACATATTTGAATTCGTCTCGTCGTTCTAAGCAACTTTCATGTACACAGTATTTTCATCCGGGTTACGGATTATTTTACATGATTTTCTGAAGTTTTAGCAATATTCTAAAATTATTATTTATTCGAAAATAAAGACTAAAATTGCTAGGGGCACCCAGCACCGGGTACACAAAAGTGTACCAGTGGCTGACAGGTGAACCAGGGGGTCCTAGTTGATCAGTCAACATTTGACTGGTCAACAGGGGGTCACTAGTAGAAAAGGGGGCAATGGTCCAGGTCGGGTTAGCCCATTAGTCCCGGTTTAGTCCAGAACCAGGACCAATGGGGGCATTGGACCCGGTTCGTGAGCCCAGGGGGCCGGCCGGGGCACGTGGGCCATTGGTCCCGGTTCGTCTGGACCTTTTGGTACCGGTTGGTGGGACGAACCGGGACCAATGGGCCTGGCTCCTGGCCCACCACCATTGGTCCCGGTTGGTGGCCTGAACCGGGACCAAAGGCTGCCCTTTAGTCCCGGTTCATGCCACGAACCGGGACCAATGAGGTGCCTATATATACCCTCGCCCGCGAGCAGAGCACTCCAGTGCTCTGTTTTTCTCTGGCCGGCGAGGGGAGGGGTTTGTGGTGCTCTAGCTCACCTCCTATGCACATGAGGTGTTCGATGAAATGCCCGAGCCACACTAGTTAAGCTTTCTCCTCTCGAAGCTCGACCTCAAAGCTCCATGGTGAGCCTCTTGTTCTTATCTTCTTTCTGAAAGGAAAAATATTCTTACTTGTATGTTTAGATAGATACTTGTATCATTTTCTTACTTTTATTATTGCATCTTATATAGTGCGATGGTTTTGGTATCCGCCCCCGTCGGCCCTCGTCCTGTCTATGATTCGGATGTGGTATATATATTATCTTTATAACTATTGGTTCATTTATTGTTTATGAAAATTATGCGGACCAACATGACATAGATTTTATTTATCTAGGATGTATGTGAACCGGAAATTCCAACCGACCCTATTGTCGAGAGGTTAAATTTAGTTGAAGAAGAAAACAATTTCTTGAAGGAAAAAATAAAAAAATTGAGGAGGAGAAGATGATATTGGAGTTGCATGTTGCGGATGTCGTCGATGATCAAAAGATAATGATGGATGCAATGCGCTTGAAGATTAGAAAGATTAGAAAATATGCCATTCATACCGAGGCTTGGTATCATTATGCCGTTGGATCAATTGTTACCTTGGTTGCGATTATGATCGCCTTTGTTTACGAAGAAGAAGAGTACGATGACAACTATGTGCCCCCTGAATACCGTGATGCTGCAACGGGGGGAGCTGGTGAAGATCAAGAGGAACCAGATGATGTGCCCAATGATGCTGCAACGGGTGAAGCTGCTGAAGATCAAGAGGAACCAGACGATGTGCCCGATGATGATGATCTCCGCCGGGTCATTGTCGATGCAAGGACGCAATGCTAAAGTCAAAAGGAGAAGCTGAAGTTTGATCGCATGTTAGAGGATCACAAGAAAGGGTTGTACCCCAATTGCGAAGATGGCAACACAAAGGTCGGTACCGTACTGGAATTGCTATAGTGGAAGGCAGAGAATGCTGTGCCTGACAAAGGATTTGAGAAGCTACTGAAAATATTGAAGAAGAAGCTTCCAAAGGATAACGAATTGCCCGACAGTACATACGCAACAAAGAAGGTCGTATGCCCTCTAGGATTGGAGGTGGAGAAGATACATGCATGCCCTAATGACTGCATCCTATACCGCGGTGCATACAAGGATCTGAACGCATGCCCGGTATGCGGTGCATTGCGGTATAAGATCAGACAAGATGACCCTGGTGATGTTCACGGCGAGCCCCACAGGAAGAGGGTTCCTGCGAAGGTGATGTGGTATGCTCCTATAATACCACGGTTGAAACGTCTTTTCAGAAACGGAAAGCATGCCAAGTCGATGCGATGGCACAGTGAGGACCGTAAGAAATACGGGAAGTTGAGAGCACCTGCTGACGGGTCGCAGTGGAGAAAAATCGTGAGAAAGTACTGGGATGAGTTTGCAAAGGACCCAAGGAACGTATGGTTTGCTTTAAGCGTGGATGGCATTAATCCTTTCGGGGAGCAGAGCAGCAATCACAGCACTTGGCCTGTGACTCTATGTATGTATAACCTTCCTCCTTGGATGTGCATGAAGCGGAAGTTCATTATGACGCCAATTCTCATCCAAGGCCCTAAGCAACCCGGCAACAACATTGATGTGTACCTAAGGCCATTAGTTGAAGAACTTTTACAGCTGTGGAATGGAAACGGTGTACGTACGTGGGATGAGCACAGACAGGAGGAATTTAACCTAAAGGCGTTGCTGTTCGTGACCATCAACAATTGGCCCGCTCTCAGTAACCTTTCAGGATAGACAAACAAAGGATACCACGCATGCACACACTGTTTAGATGACACTAAAAGTATATACCTGGACAAATGCAGGAAGAATGTGTACCTGGGCCATCGTCGATTTCTTCCGACCAACCATCAATGTCGAAAGAAAGGCAAGCATTTCAAAGGTGAGGCAGATCACCGGAAGAAGCCCGCCATGCGTACCGGTGATCACGTACTTGCTATGGTTAATGATTTACACGTAATCTTTGGAAAGGGTCCCGGTGCACTAGCTGTTCCGAATGACGCTGAGGGGCACGCACCCATGTGGAAGAAGAAATCTATATTTTGGGACCTACCCTATTGGAAAGACCTAGAGGTCCGCTCTTTAATCGACGTGATGCACATGACGAAGAACCTTTGCGTGAACCTGCTAGGCTTCTTGGGCGTGTATGGAAAGACAAAAGATACACCTGAGGCACGGGAGGACCTGCAACGTTTGCACGAAAAAGACGGCATGCCTCCGAAGCAGTATGAAGGTCCTGCCAGCTACGCTCTTACGAAAGAAGAGAAAGAAATCTTCTTTGAATGCCTGCTCAGTATGAAGGTCCCGACTGGCTTCTCGTCGAATATAAAGGGAATAATAAATATGCCAGAGAAAAAGTTCCAGAACCTAAAGTCTCATGACTGCCACGTGATTATGACGCAACTGCTTCCGGTTGCATTGAGGGGGCTTCTACCGGAAAACGTCCGATTAGCCATTGTGAAGCTATGTGCATTCCTCAATGCAATCTCTCAGAAGGTGATCGATCCAGAAATCGTACCAAGGCTAAGGAGTGATGTGGCGCAATGTCTTGTCAGTTTCGAGCTGGTGTTCCCACCATCCTTCTTCAATATCATGACGCATGTCCTAGTTCATCTAGTCGACGAGATTGTCACTCTGGGGCCCGTATTTCTACACAATATGTTCCCATTTGAGAGGTTCATGGGAGTCCTAAAGAAATATGTCCGTAACCGCGCTAGGCCAGAAGGAAGCATCTCCATGGGCCATCAAACAGAGGATGTCATCGGGTTTTGTGTTGACTTCATTCCTGGCCTTAAGAAGATAGGTCTCCCTAAATCGCGGTATGAGGGGAGACTGACTGGAAAAGGCACTCTTGGAAGTGACTCAATAATATGCAGGGACGGATATTCTTGGTCTCAAGCACACTACATAGTTCTACAGAACTCTACCTTGGTGACCCCATATGTCGATGAACACAAGAAAAGTCTGCGCTCCAAACACCCAGAGCAGTGCGACGACTGGATTACATGTGAACACATTAGGACTTTAAGCAGTTGGTTGGAAGCACGTCTCAGAGGTGACAACACTGTTTGTGATGAGTTATACTTGTTGTCCAGGGGACCATCTTTGACTTTATTGATTTACAAAGGATATGAGATAAATGGGAATACATTTTACACGATTGACCAAGATCAAAAGAGCACCAACCAAAACAGCGGTGTCCGCTTTGTGTCCTTTCCCTTCTCGGTTGTTGCATCAAAGCGGACACCGCTGTTCTGGTTGGTGCTCTTTTGATCTTGGTCAATCGTGTAAAATGTATTCCCATTTATCTCGTATCCTTTGTAAATCAATACAGTCAAAGATGGTCCCCTGGACAACAAGTACAACTCATCACAAATAGTGTTGTCACCTCTGAGATGTGCTTCCAACCAACTGCTGAAAGTCCTAATGTGTTCACATGTAATCCAGTCATCGCACTGCTCCGGGTGTTTGGAGCGCAGACTTTTCTTGAGTTCATCGACATACGGGGTCACCAAGATAGAGTTCTGTAGAACTGTGTTGTGTGCTTGAGACCAAGAATATCCGTCCCTCCATATTATTGAGTCACTTCCAAGAGTGCCTTTTCCAGTCAGTCTCCCCTCATACCGCGATTTAGGGAGACCTATCTTCTTAAGGCCAGGAATGAAGTCAACACAAAACCCGATGACATCCTCTGTTTGATGGCCCATGGAGATGCTTCCTTCTGGCCTAGCGCGGTTACGGACATATTTCTTTAGGACTCCCATGAACCTCTAAAAGGGGAACATATTGTGTAGAAATACGGGCCCCAGAATGACAATCTCGTCGACTAGATGAACTAGGACATGCGTCATGATATTGAAGAAGGATGGTGGGAACACCAGCTCGAAACTGACAAGACATTGCGCCACATCACTCCTTAGACTTGGTACGTTTTCTGGATCGATCACCTTCTGAGAGATTGCATTGAGGAATGCACATAGCTTCACAATGGCTAATCGAACGTTTTCTGGTAGAAGCCCCCTCAATGCAACCGGAAGCAGTTGCGTCATAATCACGTGGCAGTCATGAGACTTTAGGTTCTGGAACTTTTTCTCTGGCATATTTATTATTCCCTTTATATTCGACGAGAAGCCAGTCGGGACCTTCATACTGAGCAGGCATTCAAGGAAGATTTCTTTCTCTTCTTTCGTAAGAGCGTAGCTGGCAGGACCTTCATACTGCTTCGGAGGCATGCCATCTTTTTCGTGCAAACGTTGCAGGTCCTCCCGTGCCTCAGGTGTATCTTTTGTCTTTCCATACACGCCCAAGAAGCCTAGCAGGTTCACGCAAAGGTTCTTCGTCACGTGCATCACGTCGATTGAAGAGCGGACCTCTAGGTCTTTCCAGTAGGGTAGGTCCCAAAATATAGATTTCTTCTTCCACATGGGTGCGTGTCCCTCAGCGTCATTCGGAACAGCTAGTGCGCCGGGACCCTTTCCAAAGATTACGTGTAAATCATTGACCATAGCAAGTACGTGATCACCGGTATGCATGGCGGGCTTCTTCCGGTGATCTGCCTCGCCTTTGAAATGCTTGGCTTTCTTTCGACATTGATGGTTGCTCGGAAGAAATCGACGATGGCCCAGGTACACATTCTTCCTGCATTTGTCCAGGTATATACTTTCAGTGTCATCTAAACAGTGTGTGCATGTGTGGTATCCTTTGTTTGTCTGTCCTGAAAGGTTACTGAGAGCGGGCCAATCATTGATGGTCATGAACAACAACGCCTTTAGGTTAAATTTCTCTTGTCTATGCTCATCCCACGTACGTACACCGTTTCCATTCCACAGCTGTAAAAGTTCTTCAACTAATGGCCTTAGGTACATATCAATGTCGTTGCCGGGTTGCTTAGGGCCTTGGATGAGAACTGGCGTCATAATGAACTTCCGCTTCATGCACATCCAAGGAGGAAGGTTATACATACATAGAGTCACAGGCCAGGTGTTGTGATTGCTGCTCTGCTCCCCGAAAGGATTAATGCCATCCGCGCTTCAAGCAAACCATATGTTCCTTGGGTCCTTTGCAAACTCATCCCAGTACTTTCTCTCGATTTTTCTCCACTGCGGCCCGTCAGCGGGTGCTCTCAACTTCCCGTCTTTCTTACGGTCCTCACTGTGCCATCGCATCGACTTGGCATGCTCTCCGTTTCTGAACAGACGTTTCAACCGTGGTATTATAGGAGCATACCACATCACCTTCGCAGGAACCCTCTTCCTGTGGGGCTCGCCGTGAACATCACCAGGGTCATCTCGTCTGATCTTATACCGCAATGCACCGCATACCGGGCATGCGTTCAGATCCTTGTATGCACCGCGGTATAGGATGCAGTCATTAGGGCATGCATGTATCTTCTCCACCTCCAATCCTAGAGGGCATACGGCCTTGTTTGTTGCGTATGTACTGTCGGGAAATTCCTTATCCTTTGGAAGCTTCTTCTTCAATATTTTCAGTAGCTTCTCAAATCCTTTGTCAGGCACAGCATTCTCTGCCTTCCACTGCAGCAATTCCAGTACGGTACCGAGCTTTGTGTTGCCATCTTCGCAATTGGGGTACAACCCTTTTTTGTGATCCTCTAACATGTGATCGAACTTCAGCTTCTCCTTTTGACTTTCGCATTGCGTCCTTGCATCGACAATGACCCGGCGGAGATCATCATCATCGGGCACATCGTCTAGTTCCTCTTGATCTTCAACAGCTTCACCCATTGCAGCATCATTGGGCACATCGTCTGGTTCCTCTTGATCTTCACCAGCTCCCCCCGTTGCAGCATCACCGTATTCAGGGGTCACATAGTTGTCATCGTACTCTTATTCTTTGTCATCTTCCATCATAACCCCTATTTCTCCATGCCTTTTCCAAACATTATAGTGTGGCATGAAACCCTTGTAAAGCAGGTGGGTGTGAAGGATTTTCCGGTTGGAGTAAGACATCGTATTCCCACATTTAGTGCATGGACAACACATAAAACCATTCTACTTGTTTGCCTCAGCCGCATTGAGAAACTCATGCACGCCCTTAATGTACTCGGAAGTGTGTCTGTCACCGTACATCCATTGCCGGTTCATCTGCGTGCATTATATATAATTAAGTGTCCAAATTAATAGAAGTTCATCATCACATTAAAACCAATGTACATACATAGTTCTCATCTAACGACATATAGCTCTCCAGAGCATCTAATTAATTAAACCATACATTGAAACTATGTAAAACATTTAAATGCAAAAATAAAGGCGATCATAATCACAACCAAGGTAACAATTGATCCAACGGCATAATGATACCAAGCCTCGGTATGAATGGCATATTTTCTAATCTTTCTAATCTTCAAGCGCATTGCATCCATCTTGATCTTGTGATCATCGACGACATCCGCAACATGCAACTCCAATATCATCTTCTCCTCCTCAAT
Organism: Triticum dicoccoides; assembly: GCF_002162155.2. Classification (NCBI taxonomy): domain Eukaryota; kingdom Viridiplantae; phylum Streptophyta; class Magnoliopsida; order Poales; family Poaceae; genus Triticum; species Triticum dicoccoides. The sequence continues at coordinate 587,138,131 of NC_041390.1, forward strand.
ATTTTTTCCTTCAAGAAATTGTTTTCTTCTTCAACTAAATTTAACCTCTCGACAATAGGGTCGGTTGGAATTTCCGGTTCACATACATCCTAGATAAATAAAATCTATGTCACATTGGTCGGCATAATTTTCATAAACAATAAATGAACCAATAGTTATAAAGATAATATATATACCACATCCGAATCATAGACAGGACGAGGGTCAACGGGGGCGGATACCAAAACCATCGCACTATATAAGATGCAATAATAAAAGTAAGAAAATAATACAAGTATCTATGTAAACATACAAGTAAGAATATTTTTTCCTTTCAGAAAGAAGATAAGAACAAGAGGCTCACCATGGTGGTGCCGGCGATGAGCTCAACGCGGGTGATCGACGGCAGTGAAGACAGGGACAGGGCGTGATGGACCGCTAAACCTAGACAAATATTGAGGAAAATGGAGCTTGGAGGTCGAGCTTGGAGAGGAGAAAGCTTAAGTAGTGTGGCTCGGGCATTCCATCGAACACCTTGTGTGCATAGGAGGTGAGCTAGAGCACCACCAGCCCTCTCCCCCTCGGCCAGGAAAAACAGAGCAGTGTGCTCTGCTCTTGCGCGAGGGGGGTATATATAGGCACCACCACTGGTCCTGGTTGGTGGCATGAACCGGGACTAAAGGGGAGCCTTTGGTCCCGGTTCATGCCACCAACCGGGACCAATGGTGGTGGGCCAGGAGCGAGGCCCATTGGTCCCGGTTCGTCCCACCAACCGGGACCAAAGGTCCAGACGAACTGGGACCAATGGCCCACGTGGCCCGACCGGCCCCCTGGGTTCACAAACCGGGTCCAATGCCCCCATTGGTCCCGGTTCTAGACTAAACCGGGACTAATGGGCTGACCCGGCCTGGACCTTTGCCCCCTTTTCTCACGACCCTTTGTTTTCATTTATTTTGAATGATCGTGGCAAGTTGGCCTCGGTATCTACGGCACGATGTTCAACCTCAGTTGCATCTAGAGATATGTGTTAACGAACCCAATATCACCGATTTGTCTTTTCTTCAATTTGGCGATCTTCAATCTGCATAATATAGTGAGGATAATTATAAATACTTGCAATGAAAGAGCTGAGCTATATAGAGAGACTTAATGACAGAAGTAGTAGTACTTACAGACAGTAGCAGGTGACCGTTGCTTTATCGAGGGCCAATTGATTGAAAAACTGATAGAACTCCTCAAATGGAATAGGCAACAGATCAATTCCAACGAGGTCATGCTCCGGTTTAACTCTCGCATACAAAGTACACCTCCCCCCAGACTCTCTGCAGATTTTCAGGTACCAATCATGCAATCTTCGCATCATCGTTGTTAGAGATTTTTCATCTTTGACGAGAGGCTTCCCGTACTCGTATCTGTGTATCTTCACGTCCATGGGATCATAATGTACATCATCGGGTAGGTAATCTTCAAGATTGCTATAACCAGGCACCATCCTCAGATCAACGATGTCGCTAGGCACCTTGAGCGGGGGGCACGATTGATTCCCTTGTTTGCCGAGCTGGGCAATTTGTTTCCCAGCTGCTCGTCATTCTTTCATCCTTTAATCATTGATTGTACTTCCCGACCGCTCCGCTTCGGCCCATGTCTTTGCAATAATGCGCTCATAGTTGCCTTTCGGCAAAGACTTGGGTGGTTTTGCCAGGGCAGCCAGAGTGCGCTTCGCTTTCAACGGATCTACCTTCTCCTCCGGAGGTGGATGTCTCTGTGCTTTCAACCCTTCAAACCATTCCTTCGCTTCGGTTCGCGCGATCTTCGCGTTCTCCTCCGGGCTCATCTCGTATGGTAACTTCTCTGGAGTCTTCAGAGAAGGACCGAATCTGTATGTCTTCCCGCCACTGGCTGTACTGCTAGACGCCGGCCGAGCAGACGGAGCGGCTGTCTTCTTTACTTGCTTACGAGGCAGAGGAGAAGGACTACGACGCACCGGAGCAGCTGCTGGAGCGGCGGCGGGTCTCTTCCGGCCTTGCTGACGAGGCGGAGAAGGAGGAGGCTGGCTGCTCGGGCACGCAGGCGTAGGCGGAGAAGGAGCCGGAGTGCCGCCATGCGCCGGAGAAGGAGCCGGCCGAGTGCCCTGATCGTCACTTGCCGGAGGAGGAGGCGGTGGAGGAGGCGGACTGCCCTGACTCGACGGAGAAGGAGGAGGAGGAGGCGGAGGCGTCCAGTTCTGAAGGTTGATGAGATCCTTCCGCCATAGGCATGGAGTCTTCAGAGCAGAACCCAGCCGAGTCTCCTCTTCACTGGTAGGGTGGTCAAGCGGGAGCTCCTCAAATCCCTCCGTTATTTCATCCACCATCACCCTAGCATATCCTTCTGGAATCGGCCAATAGTGAAAAGTTGCGCTGGGTTCAGAAGGATAAATAGAGCCAACAGCTGCCTTGACCTTCATATTAATCCATTGCGTCATAAGGTGGCAATTTTGAGACTCCGTGATAGCATCCACGGGATAGCTGGCAGGAGCCGTCAAGACATGCTCCGGCTGAAGCAGCTCGGTGGAAGCCACGCTGCTTCTCCGCTGAGATGGCGGGGTAGCTTCGGGGGAAGCTTCGGCAGTTCATTTACTGCGATTTGCTTCTCGTTCCTCTATCCCGAGTACCCTTGCTTTAAGCGCCTGCAGTTCGGATTGCTGCACTTTCTTCCTCCTTTCCTGGCATTTGTAACCGCCTGTGTCCGGAAACCCAGCCTTCCACGGAATGGAGCCTGGTGTGCCTCGTGTCCGCCCAGGGTGCTCAGGATTCCCGAGGGCCATTGTGAGCTCGTCCTTCTCTCTGTCTGGAACGAACGTCCCTTGCTGCGCTGCTTCGATATACTGCTGAAGCCTCTTGACTGGTATATCCAATTGATTGTCCGTCCAAATGCACTTCCCTGATACAGGGTCCAAGGTTCCGCCAGCCCCGAAGAACCAAGTCCGGCAACGGTCTGGCCAGTCAATTGGATATACCAGTCAAGAGGAGCTCAACTTTTTCTTCCGGCCTCTTCTTCTTCATCGTCTTCCATCATAACCCCTATTTCTCCGTGCCTTTTCCAAACATTATAGTGTGGCATGAAACCCTTGTAAAGCAGGTGGGTGTGAAGGATTTTCCGGTTAGAGTAAGACATCGTATTCCCACATTTAGTGCATGGACAACACATAAAACCATTCTACTTGTTTGCCTCAGCCGCATTGAGAAACTCATGCACGCCCTTAATGTACTCGGAAGTGTGTCTGTCACCGTACATCCATTGCTGGTTCATCTGCGTGCATTATATATAATTAAGTGTCCAAATTAATAGAAGTTCATCATCACATTAAAACCAATGTACATACATAGTTCTCATCTAACGACATATAGCTCTCCAGAGCATCTAATTAATTAAACCATACATTGAAACTATGTAAAACATTTAAATGCGAAAATAAAGGCGATCATAATCGCAACCAAGGTAACAATTGATCCAACGGCATAATGATACCAAGCCTCGGTATGAATGGCATATTTTCTAATCTTTCTAATCTTCAAGCGCATTGCATCCATCTTGATCTTGTGATCATCGACGACATCCGCAACATGCAACTCCAATATCATCTTCTCCTCCTCAATATTTTTTCCTTCAAGAAATTGTTTTCTTCTTCAACTAAATTTAACCTCTCGACAATAGGGTCGGTTGGAATTTCCGGTTCACATACATCCTAGATAAATAAAATCTATGTCACGTTGGTCGGCATAATTTTCATGAACAATAAATGAACCAATAGTTATAAAGATAATATATATACCACATCCGAATCATAGACAGGACGAGGGTCAACGGGGGCGGATACCAAAACCATCGCACTATATAAGATGCAATAATAAAAGTAAGAAAATAATACAAGTATCTATGTAAACATACAAGTAAGAATATTTTTTTCCTTTCAGAAAGAAGATAAGAACAAGAGGCTCACCATGGTGGTGCCGGCGATGAGCTCAACGCGGGTGATCGACGGCGGTGAAGACAGGGACAGGGCGTGACGGACCGCTAAACCTAGACAAATATTGAGGAAAATGGAGCTTGGAGGTCGAGCTTGGAGAGGAGAAAGCTTAAGTAGTGTGGCTCGGGCATTCCATCGAACACCTTGTGTGCATAGGAGGTGAGCTAGAGCACCACCAGCCCTCTCCCCCTCGGCCAGGAAAAACAGAGCAGTGTGCTCTGCTCTTGCGCGAGGGGGTATATATAGGCACCACCACTGGTCCCGGTTGGTGGCATGAACCGGGACTAAAGGGGAGCCTTTGGTCCCGGTTCATGCCACCAACCGGGACCAATGGTGGTGGGCCAGGAGCGAGGCCCATTGGTCCCGGTTCGTCCCACCAATCGGGACCAAAGGTCCAGACGAACTGGGACCAATGGCCCACGTGGCCCGACCGGCCCCCTGGGTTCACAAACTGGGTCCAATGCCCCCATTGGTCCCGGTTCTAGACTAAACCGGGACTAATGGGCTGACCCGGCCTGGACCTTTGCCCCCTTTTCTCACGACCCTTTGTTTTCATTTATTTTGAATGATCGTGGCAAGTTGGCCTCGGTATCTGCGCACGATGTTCAACCTCAGTTGCATCTAGAGATATGTGTTAACGAACCCAATATCACAGACCTATTGCAGGAGCAGATGCAGGCGTTATGAACGTTTGGCTAGCTCAATATGATGACTACTTGATAGTTTAGTGCACCATGCTTAATGGCTTAGAATCGGGACTTCAAAGATGTTTTGAACGTCATGGACCATATGAGATGTTCCAGGAGTTGAAGTTAATATTTCAAGCAAATACCCGAGTTGAGAGATATGAAGTCTCCAACAAGTTCTATAGCTAAAAGATGGAGGAGAATCGCTCAACTAGTGAGCATGTGCTCAGATTGTCTGGGTACTACAATCGCTTGAATCAAGTGGGAGTTAATCTTCCAGATAAGATAGTGATTGACAGAATTCTCTAGTCACCATCACCAAGTTAGTAGAACTTCGTGATTTACTATAATATGCAAGGGATAACGGAAACAACTCCCAAGCTCTTCGTGATGCTGAAATCAACGAAGGAAGAAATCAAGAAAAACATCAAGTGTTGATGGTTGACAAGACCACTAGTTTCAAGAAAAGGGCAAAGGGAAGAAAGGGAACTTCTAGAAGAACTGCAAGCGAATTGCTGCTCAAGTGAAGAAGCCCAAGTCTGGACCTAAGCCTGATACTAAGTGCTTCTACTACAAAGGAACTGGTCACTGGAAGCGGAACTACCCCAAGTATTTGGCGGATAAGAAGGATGGCAAAGTGAACAAAGGTATATTTGATATACAAATTATTGATGTGTATTTTACTAGTGCTCATAGCAACCCCTTGGTATTTGATACTGGTTCAGTTGCTAAGAGTAGTAACTCAAAACGGGAGTTGCAGAATGAACAGATACTAGTTAAGGGTGAAGTGATGATGTGTGTTGGAAGTAGTTCCAAGATTGATATGATCATCATCGCACACTCCCTATACTTTCGGGATTAGTGTTGAACTTAAATAAGTGTTATTTGGTGTTTGCGTTGAGCATGAATATGATCTGATCATGTTTATTGTAATACGGTTATTCATTTAAGTAAGAGAATAAATTGTTGTTCTGTTTACATGAATAAAACCTTATATGGTTACACACCCAATGAAAATAGTTCGTTGGATCTCGATCGTAGTGATACACATAATCATAATATTGAAACAAAAGATGCAAAGTTAATAATGATAGTGCAACTTATTTGTGGCACTGCTGTTTAGGTCATATTGGTGTAAAGCGCATGAAGAAACTCCATGCTGATGGGCTTTTGGAATCACTTGATTATGAATCAGTTGATGCTTGCGAACCATGCCTCATGGGCAAGATGACTAAGACTCTGTTCTTCGGAACAATGGAGCGAGCAACAAATTTGTTGGAAATCATGCATCTGATGTATGTGGTCCGATGAATATTGAGGCTCGCGACAGGTATCATTATTTTCTGATCTTCACAGATGATTTAAGCAGATATGAGTATATCTACTTGATGAAACATAAGTCTAAAACATTTGAAAAGTTCAAAGAATTTCAGAGTGAAGTGAAAAATCATCGTAACAAGAAAATAAAGTTTCTACGATCAGATCATAGAGAAGAGTATTTGAGTTACGAGTTTGGCCTTCAGTTAAAAACAATGTGAAATAGTTTCACTACTCACGCCACCTGGAACACCACAATGTAATGGTGTGTCCGAACGTCATAACCGTACTTCGTTAGATATGGTGCGATCTATGATGTATCTTACCGATCTACCACTATTGTTTTGGGGTTATGCATTAGAGACAGCTGCATTCACGTTAAATAGGGCACCATTTAAATCCGTTGAAATGACAAAATTTGAACTGTGGTTTGGCAAGAAACCAAAGTTGTCGTTTCTTAAAAGTTTGAGGTTGCAATGCTTATGTGAAAAAGTTTCAACCTAATAAGCTCAAACCCAAATCGGAGAAGTGCGTCTTCATAGGATACCCAAAAGAAAATGTTGGGTACACCTTCTATCACAGATCCGAAGGCAAGATATTCGTTGCTTTGAATGGATCCTTTCTAGAGAAGGAATTTCTCTCGAAAGAAGTGAGTGGGAGGAAAGTAGAACTTGATGAGGTAGCTGTACCTGCTCCCTTATTTGAAAGTAGTTCATCACAGAAATCTGTTCCTGTGACTACTACACCAATTAGTGAGGAAGCTAATGATGATGATCATGTAACTTCAGATCAAGTTACTACCAAACCTCGTAGGTAAACCAGAGTGAGATCCGCACCAGAGTGGTACGGTAATCCTGTTCTGGAAGTCATGGTACTTGACCATGACGAGCCTACGAACTATGAGGAAGGGATGATGAGCCCAGATTCCGCGAAATGGCTTGAGGCCATGAAATCTGAGATGAGATCCATGTATGAGAACAAAGTATGGACTTTGGTTGACTTGCCCAATGTTCGACAAGTCATTGAGACTAAATGGATCTTCAAGAGGAAGACGAACGCTGATAGTAGTGTTACTATCTACAAAGCTAGAATTGTCGCAAAAAGGTTTTCGACAAGTTCAAGGTGTTGACTACGATGAGAGTTTCTCACTCGTATCTATGCTTAAGTTTGTCCGAATCATGTTAGCAATTGCCGCATTTTATGAAATCCGGCAAATGGATAAACAAAACTGCATTCCTTAATGGATTTATTAAAGAAGAGTTGTATTTGATACAACCAGAAGGTTTTGTCTATCCTAAAGGTGGTAACAAAATGTGCAAGCTCCAGCGATCCATCTATGGACTGGTGCAAGCATCTCGGAGTTGGAATATACGCTTTGATGAGATGATCAAAGCATATAGCTTTATACAGACTTGCAGTGAAGCCTGTATTTACAAGAAAGTGAGTGGGAGCACTACAACATTTCTGATAAGTATATGTGAATGACATATTGTTGATCGGAAATAATGTAAAATTATTCTGCAAAGCATAAAGGAGTGTTTTGAAAGAAGTTTTTCAAAGAAAGACCTCGATGAAGCTGCTTACATATTAAGCATCAAGATCTATAGAGATAGATCAAGACGCTTGATAAGATTTTTTTTCAATGAGTACATACCTTGACAATATTTTGAAGTAGTTCAAAAATTGGAACGGTCAAAGAAAGAGTTCTTGGCTGTGTTAGAAGGTGTGAAATTGAGTAAGACTCAAAGCCCGACCACGGCAGAAGATAGAAAGAGAATGAAAGTCATTCCCTATGCCTCAGCCATAGGTTCTATAAAGTATGCCATGCTGTGTACCAGATCTATTGTATACCCTACACTGTGTTAAGCAAGGGAGTACAATAGTGATCTAAGAGTAGATCACTGGACAACGGTCAAAATTATCCTTAGTGGAATAAGGAAATATTTCTCAATTATGGAGGTGACAAAAAGGTTCGTCATAAAAAGTTACGTCGATGCAAGTTTTGACACAGATCTGGATGACTCTAAGTCTCGATCTAGATACATATTTAAAGTGGGAGCAATTAGCTAGAGTAGCTCCGTGCAGAGCATTGTAGACATAGAATTCGCAAAATACTTACGAATCTGTATGTGACAGACCCGTTGACTAAAATTATCTCACAAGCAAAACATGATCACACCTTAGTACTATTTGGGTGTTAATCACATAAACGACGTGAACTAGATTACTGACTCTAGTAAACCCTTTGAGTATAGGTCACATGACAATGTGAACTATGGGTGTTAAACACATGGTGATGTGAACTATTAGTGTTGAATCACATGGCGATGTGAACTAGATTATTGACTCTAGTGCAAGTGGGAGACTGAAGGAAATATGCCCTAGAGGCAATAATAAATTTATTATTTATTTCCTTATATCATGATAAATGTTTATTATTCATGCTAGAATTGTATTAACTGGAAACATAATACATGTGTGAATACATAGACAAACAGAGTGTCACTAGTATGCCTCTACTTGACTAGCTCGTTAATCGAAGATGGTTATGTTTCCTAACCATGAACAAAAGAGTTGCTATTTGATTAACGGGATCACATCATTAGAAGAATGATGTGATTGACATGACCCATTCCATTATCTTAGCACCCGATCGTTTAGTATGTTGCTATTGCTTTCTTCATGACTTATACATGTTCCTACGACTATGAGATTATGCAACTCCCGTTTGCCGGAGGAACACTTTGTGTGCTACCAAACATCACAACGTAACTGGGTGATTATAAAGGAGCTCTACAGGTGTCTCCAAAGGTAAATGTTGGGTTGGCGTATTTCGAGATTAGGATTTGTCACTCCGATTGTCAGAGAGGTATCTCTGGGCCCTCTCGGTGATGCACATCACATAAGCCTTGCAAGCATTGCAACTAATGAGTTAGTTGCGAGATGATGTATTACGGAACGAGTAAAGAGACTTGCCGGTAACGAGATTGAACTAGGTATTGGATACCGACGATCGAATCTCGGGCAAGTAACATACCGATGACAAAGGGAACAACGTATGTTGTTATGTGGTCTGACCGATAAAGATCTTCGTAGAATATGTAGGAGCCAATATGGGCATCCAGGTCCCACTATTGGTTATTGACCGGAGACATGTCTCGGTCATGTCTACATTGTTCTCGAACCCATAGGGTCCGCACGCTTAAGGTTTCTATGACAGTTATATTATGAGTTTATACGTTTTGATGTATCGAAGGTTGTTCGGAGTCCCGGATGTGATCACGGACTTGACGAGAAGTTTCGAAATGGTCGAGACATAAAGATTGATATATTGGAAGCCTATGTGTGGATATCGGAAGTGTTCCGGGTGAAACGGGGATTTTACCGGAGTACCGGGAGGTTACCGGAACCCCCCGGGAGCTATATGGGCCTTAGTGGAAGAAGAGGAGAGGCGGCCAGGGCTGGGCCACGCGCCCCTCCCCCTAGTCTTAATAGGACAAGGAGAGAGGGGGCCGGCGCCCCCCTCCTTCTCTCTCTCTCTCTTTTCGACCTCGCGAATCCTATTCCAACTAGGATTGGGGGGGAGTCCTACTCCCGGAGGGAGTAGGACTCCTCCTGGTGCGCCTCTCCTAGGCCGGCCACACCCCCCTTGTGCCTTTATATACGGAGGCAGGGGCACCCCAGAGGAACACAAGTTGATCCACGTGATCATATTCTTAGCCGTGTGCGGCGCCCCCTGCCACCATAATCCTTGATAATATTGTAGCGGTGCTTAGGTGAAGCCCTGCGATGGTAGTGCATCAAGATCGTCACTACGCTGTCGTGCTGACGGAACTCTTCCCCGACACTTTTCTGGATCGGAGTCCGGGGATCGTCATCGAGTTGAACGTGTGCTAAAACTTGGAGGTGCCGTAGTTTCGGTGCTTGATCGGTCGGGCCGTGAGGACGTACGACTACATCAACCGCGTTGTGCTAACGCTTCCGCTGTCGGTCTACAAGGGTACGTAGATCACACTCTCCCCACGTTGCTATGCATCACCATGATCTTGCGTGTGCGTAGGAATTTTTTTGAAATTACTACGTTCCCCAACAGGATTTTCCGGTTAGAGTAAGACATCGTATTCCCATATTTAGTGCATGGACAACACATAAAACCATTCTTCTTGTTTGCCTCAGCCGCATCAAGAAATTCATACACGCCCTTAATGTACTCGGAGGTGTGTCTGTCACCGTACATCCATTGCCGGTTCATCTGCGTGCATTATATATAATTAAGTGTCCAAATTAATAGAAGTTCATCATCACATTAAAACCAAAGTACATACATAGTTCTCATCTAACAACATATAGCTCTCCAGAGCATCTAATTAATTAAACCATACATTGAAACTATGTAAAACATTTAAATGTGAAAACAAAGGCGATCATAATCGCAACCAAGGTAACAATTGATCCAACGACATAATGATACCAAGCCTCGGTATGAATGGCATATTTTCTAATCTTTCTAATCTTCAAGCGCATTGCATCCATCTTGATCTTGTGATCATCGACGACATCCGCAACATGCAACTCCAATATCATCTTCTCCTCCTCAATTTTTTTTATTTTTTCCTTCAAGAAATTGTTTTCTTCTTCAACTAAATTTAACCTCTCGACAATAGGGTCGGTTGGAATTTCCGATTCACATACATCCTAGATAAATAAAATCTATGTCACGTTGGTCGGCATAATTTTCATAAACAATAAATGAACCAATAGTTATAAAGATAATATATACCACATCCGAATCATAGACAGGATGAGGGCCGACGGGGGCGGATACCAAAACCGTCGCACTATATAAGATGCAATAATAAAAGTAAGAAAATAATACAAGTATTTATGTAAACATACAAGTAAGAATATTTTTTCCTTTCAGAAAGAAGATAAGAACAAGAGGCTCACCACGGTGGTGCCGATGATGAGCTCGACGCGGGTGATCGACGGCGGTGAAGACGGGGACATGGCGTGACGGACCGCTAAACCTAGACAAATATTGAGGAAAATGGAGCTTGGAGGTTGGGCTTGGAGAGGAGAAAGCTTAAGTAGTGTGGCTCGGGCATTCCATCGAACACCTTGTGTGCATAGGAGGTGAGCTATAGCACCACCAAGCCCTCTCCCCCTCGGCCAGAAAAAACAGAGCAGTGTGCTCTGCTCTTGCGCGAGGGGGGTATATATAGGCACCACCTCTGGTCCCGGTTGGTGGCATGAACCGGGACTAAAGGGGAGCCTTTGGTCCCGGTTCATGCCACCAACCGGGACCAATGGTGGTGGGCCAGGAGCGAGGCCCATTGGTCCCGGTTCGTCCCACCAACCGGGACCAAAGGTCCAGACGAACCAGGACCAATGGCCCACGTGGCCCGGCCGGCCCCCTGGGCTCACGAACCGGGTCCAATGCCCCCATTGGTCCCAGTTCTAGACCGAACCGGGACTAATGGGCTGACCCGGCCTGGACCTTTGCCCCCTTTTCTACTAGTGATTCTTAGGAACATACATAAGCTTGGCAATTTTAATGGGAGGACTAGGAGTATTCTTTACGGGAGAAAAGGTGGTTCCCAAGTTGGCAATGATACCCTCAAGTTTATCGATTCTAGTGGAATCTAGATTTATTTTCTCATTAACCATATGTTCCTTCTCCTTAATATTTTTCAAAGTCATTCCTACCTTAGATCCATATTGAGTAATTTGATTATTGATCTTTTTATCTAGATTTTCAATGGACTCAATGGTAGCAACTTTGTTTTCAACAATTTCAAGCCTTTGCATAACATGCTCCAAAGTTAACATAGTTCCATTAACCAAAAGAGGTGGTGAGCCAAATAAATCTATCATAGCATTATAAGAATCAAAAGTATGGCTACCCAAGAAATTCCCCCCGGTAATGGTACCAAGGATATATCTATACCAAGGACTAGCACCTACATAAAAATTGCGAAGAAGAACTGAAGTAGATTGCTTCCTGGTAGATCTATTTTGAGCATTGCAAATTCTATACCAAGCGTCTTTCAGATTTTCTCCCTCCCTTTGTTTAAAATTTAGGACTTCATTCTCGGGAGATAACAGAGAAGAAATAAGATTAGCCATGATGACAAGGCAAACAAGAAAAAGGCAAACGGAAAAGGAGAAGGAGGTTGGGAAAGAGAGGGCGAATAAAACGACAAGGGTGAAGTGGGGGAGAGGAAAACGAGAGGCAAATGGCAACTAATGTAATGCGAGAGATAGGGATTGTGATGGGTACTTGGTATGCTGAATTTTGTGCAGACTCCCCGGCAACGATGCCAGAAATTCTTCTTGCTACCTCTTGAGCTTGCGTTGGATTTCCCCGAAGAGGAGAGGATGATGCAGCAGAGTAGCGTAAGTATTTCCCTCAGTTTTTGAGAACCAAGGTATCAATCCAGTAGGAGGCTACACGCAAGTCCCTCGTACCTACACAAAAACAATAGCTCAACGCAACCAACGTGATTAGGGGTTGTCAATCCCTTCACCATCACTTATGAGAGTGAGATCTGATAGATAGTATTTTTGGTATTTTTGATATAGAGATGCAAAGTGAAAAGTAAAAGGCAAAGTAAAAAAGCAAAGCAATAATAAAGTGATGGAGATTGATATGATGATAATAGACCCGGGGGCCATAGGGTTCACTAGTGGCTTCTCTCAAGAGCATAAGTATTCTACGGTGGGTGAACAAATTACTATTGAGCAATTGATAGAATTGAGCATAGTTATGAGAATATCTAGGTATGATCATGTATATAGGCATCACGTCCGAGACAAGTAGACCGACTCTTGCCTGCATCTACTACTATTACTCCACTCATCGACCGCTATCCAGCATGCATCTAGAGTATTAAGTTAAAAACAGAGTAATGCTTTAAGCATCTACTACTACTACTAGACAAGGAGTACGTTAGTGGAGCTCTGAGGGGCCCATGAGGCAGGGGGGCGCACCACCCACCCTCGTGACCGCCTCTTGGCTCCCTTGGAGTACGGTCCAAGTCTTCTGGATCACGTTCGGTGAGAAAAATCACGTTCCCGAAGGTTTCATTCCGTTTGGACTCCGTTTGATATTCCGTTTCTTCCAAACACTGAAATAGGCAAAAAACAACAATTCTAGGCTGGGCCTCCGGTTAATAGGTTAGTCCCAAAAATAATATAGAAGTGGAAAAATAAAGCCCAATATAGTCCAAAACAGTAGATAATATAGCATGGAGCAATCAAAAATTATAGATACGTTGGAGACGTATCACCCACGACCGGAAAACCTTGTCTGGGCTAAAGTCCATGTAGTGATAGGTCTAGGAAAGCTGAGGACTCATCGCCAGGCCGGCCAGATGTGACCCAGCCATCTTGGCAAGCTTTTGGACAGAAAGTTGGCTGCTACATTTGGATATCTTCTAGATGGCCATTAGGGCTGATCTCTTGGGGTTAAGGTTTTCTTAGGAGGGTCAAGAGGCTCAAGAAAAATCAGGGCCAAAGGATCAAGGAAAAATACACTTGCTGTACAAAGTGCAATTTTGGACCAGAAGAGAAATTATTTTTTGTAGAAAAAATATTACAAAAAGTCATGCAATATTTTTGCTTGAGAAGGTGGGTCATGGTTCAAAGAATATTCAGGAATTATTTCAGAATTTTTGGATCAATAAAAATGGGGGTTGCTTTGGAGCACTAGTTTCTGAAATAAGTTTTAGAAGAGAAAATGAATATATATTTTTTCATAAAAAATATTCATTTGATTATTTTGGGGATTTTTCAGAGAAAAAGGATTGAATGAGAAGTAGATAGGTCACTTGGGTGAAAGTCAAGGGCATGCCCAAGTGATAAGTCCATTTGAATTGATTCCAAAAATCCAAATCCAAGGCAAAGGCAAAACCAAGTTCGAAAAAAGAGAGAAGGCAAAATCTAGGCTGTCATATTGCGTCATTATCCAGGCAAGTTGATCAGCACGGTAGGTGGTCCGGATGGCAAGAAAATGTGCCACCTTCGTTAAGGTGTCCACTATGACCCATATTGTGTCATTTCCTCGGTGAGTCCTTGGTAAACCGGTGATGAAATCCATGCAGACATCGTCCCATTTCCAGTGTGATACGGGTAAAGGTTGAAGGAGTCCGGTGGGTTTTTGGTTTTCCACCTTTACCTGGTTGCATATATCACAACCAGCCACATAGTAAACGATGTCGTTCTTCATTCCATTCAACCAGAATACCTGACGAAGGTCTTCGTACATTTTAGTGCCACCTGGGTGAATTGAGTACGGCGATTCATGTGCTTCTGCCAATATCTTCTTCCTTAGACCTTCTTGGCCGGGTCGCAAATCCTTCCTCGAAACCTTAGCATACCTTGCTGATCTCTAGAGAAATCATGTGTCTGTCCCTCTTGCATACGCTTGGCATATAATTGCAATGATTTGTCATCTGCTTGAGCGCTACGAATTTCTTCTTCGAGGGTAGGAGCAACTTCCAATATACTGGCAAGACTGGCATCCATACCAAATTGAGCTGAGCAAATTCTTCATAAAGCTCAGGAGGCAAAGATTCCATTAGAGCATTCAGGTTGGCCGGTTTGTGGCTGAGGGCATCAGGAACCACGTTAGCTTTGCTCGGGTGATAATTTATACTGAGGTCGTAATCCTTAACCAACTTGAGCCATCTTCGCTGACGAAGGTTCAAATCGGGCTGAGTGAATATATACTTGAGACTCTTGTGGTCGGTAAATATCTGGCACCTCTTTCCGATAAGATAGTGCCTCGAAATCTTCAAAGCGTGCACCACCGCAGCCAATTCCAAATCATGAGTGGGATAATTTCCCTCGTGTGGCCATAGTTGTCGGGATGCATAAGCCACAACCTTGCTATCTTGCATAAGTACGCATCCAAGGCCTTTTCTGGAGTTGTCACAGTAGACATCAAAACTGCGGTAGACGTCGGGAAGAGTCAATACTGGTGCTGACGTCAGTCTAATTTTCAGCTCATTGAAACTCTGTTCGCTGTCCTTAGTCCATTCAAACTTCTTATCCTTCTTTAGGAGCTCTATCATGGGCTTGGCAATCTTGGAGAATCCTTCAATAAAACGGCGATAATATCTGGCTAGTCCAAGGAAACTTCGGATTTCTAAGACTGTCGTGGGTGCGGACCAATCAAGCACATCTTTTACCTTGCTTGGGTCCATGGCTATTCCTTCTGCCGAGAGAACATGCCCTAAAAATCCAACTTGCTTGAGCCAAAACTCACATTTGCTGAACTTGGCGTAAAGCTGATGATCGTGGAGCCTTTGCAAAACTGCTCGGAGGTGGTCCTTGTGTTCGTCTTTGCTTTTTGAGTAAATGAGGATGTCATCAATGAACACCACCACAAATTTGTCCAAGAAGTCCATAAACACCTTATTCATCATATGCATGAAGAAGGCTGGAGCGTTGGTGAGGCCGAATGACATAACGGTATACACATAGAGACCATACCGAGTGGTGAACGCGGTCTTGGGAATATCTTCCTTCTTGATTTTGAGTTGATGATATCCGGTCCTCAAATCAATTTTGGAGAATGCTTTGGCCCCACTGAGTTGATCAAACAAATCATCAATCCTTGGTAGTGGATACTTATTTTTGATGGTGACGTCATTCAGCTGTCGGTAGTCTACGCACATCCGAAGACTGCCATCCTTTTTATCCACGAATATCGCGGGTGATCCCCACGGTGAAGAGCTTGGGCGGATGTATCCTTTCTGCAACATCTCATCTAGATGTTCCTTGAATTCCACCAATTCTGATGAAGACATCCGATAATATTTCTTGTGTATCGGTGTGGTTCTAGGCACCAAGTCAATTGCAAACTCCAGTTCTCTGTCTGGCGACATTCCTAGTAATTCCTCAGGAAATACATAGGGATACTCACTGACCACCGGAATCAATTCCACCTCTTCAGCCACGGCGGTGAAAACCATATCCTTCTTGGGTATGCTTTTATGGGCATAAAAACTTGCAGTGTGACCCTCCTGATTTGCCATGGTAACTTCTCTGGTCGCACAGTTGATGCATACTTGGTATTGGGTCAACCAATTCATTCCCAGAATAATATCCAATTTGTCAGAATCGATGATTATCAGAGACGTCAGAAACCCGACCCCCTTGATATTAATTTCCAGATTACGGCAGATCAGATTGCTTCTAAGCAAGGATCCCGGGGATTGTACCAGCATATGTTTTCCCAAAATTGAGCAAGGAAATTTGTTTTGGGCAGCAAAACTCCGCGAAATAAAAGAGTGGGAAGCCCAGCGTCAAATAAAATTATGGCAGGTATGTTATTAATAGGAAACATACCAATGACAACTTCTGGGTCCTCTTGGGCTTCATCGGTGGATATATGATGGATTTTCCCTTGGATGGCACTCGGGCCGAAATATGGCTCCAGATAGTTCACTTGCGGACGGAATGGAGCTGTTGGCTTGCCGTTCTTGGGGCACTGTCTGGCGTAATGGCCGTTTTGCCCACAACTGAAACAGGAATTGTTGCGCTGACAATCTTCACGTACCGGGCTGGTCATGTTATTCTTGACTTGAGTGGTGGTCTTGTTGACATTTTGCTGCCAGTTGGTTTGTACTCAACCTGAGTCTGTTGCCAAGTACGAGCCTTCTGCACGGGTTGCATATCCTTCTTAGGCTCAAATTTGCCCTTGTGGTCATTATTAGCTGGCCTGTTGTTGTGCATGAGCTTGTGTTCCCTTTCTGCCACAAGAGCCTTGTTCACCAGAGTTTGGAAGTCTGGAAAATCAAACATGCTGAGAGTGCACCTGAGATGCTGATTTAGTCCTCCAAGAAATCTATCGACCTTCCGTTCCTCGGTGGCCACATCATAGAGTGAATAGCGGGCCAAATGGTTAAATTTATTCAGGTACTCGCTGACTGACATCTTCCCTAAGTGAGAGAGAGGAATTCGCGCTGCTTGATTTTCATAATTCCGGAGGGAATATGATACTTGCGGAAACGATCCTTGAATTTAGTCCAAGTACTTTCCTCGTCCGTGGGCCACATGGCCTTAGCATTATCCCACCATATCGCTGTAGCTCCTTCAAGATAATGTGTTGCGAAAGGAACCTTGTCTCCTTCTTCAGTGCGAGAAATTTCCAGTTTCTTCTCAACAGTCCTTAACCAATCATCAGCATCCAATGGATCAATAACTTGACTGAAACTAGGAGGCTTGGTTCGCTGAAAATCTGACAGCTTGGAGTAATGACCATTCTGATGTCCATTCTGCCCAACCATAACTTGCACACTTTTCAGTAGTTCCATCAGATCGTTGTTCCTTCTTTCTTCAAACATTCGCATGATTTGCTCAATAGAAGGCGGATGCAACGATGGAGGTGGAGGTGGTTGGTACGGCTCGGGGGAATGTCCTGCCTGTCTTGCAGAGCGACGAACAGGGACATCCTCACAAGCTTGGCTGCTGCTGCCTCCCCGCGACATCCTATTATTTAGTTTCCCAATGCAAAGCAACTGCGATGAGAAATATCCAAAACTGGGAGGAAAGCCAGTGACAAATCCAGAAGAAAACAGCGAAAGAAACCAAGGCGAATAAAAAGAGAGTTCCAACATAATTACACATAGACTCAACATAATAGTTAAACATCAAGACAGGGTCACTACCCTCATACATGAAACTAAGCATCACAACACGTGCGACTACATCCATACATCATACTCATGACGATGGTGATACTCTAGCGATCTACTGCTCGAATGGCGTTGTTGTGGGCTCCTCTCCTGAGCCGGACCCAGATCATGAACTGATAGTGGTGACCTCCGAGTTAAGAGTGATGCGACGGCGCTGCCTCGAAGGCTCTCCCTTAGGGGCAGGTGCGGGATGGGATCTAAGCATAGGAGCTGCAGGAGTAGCGACAAGGGAAGCCCACGCAGCAGGAGCACTGCGAGGGTTTACTGC
This sequence comes from Triticum dicoccoides, assembly GCF_002162155.2. NCBI lineage: Eukaryota > Viridiplantae > Streptophyta > Magnoliopsida > Poales > Poaceae > Triticum > Triticum dicoccoides. The sequence goes on from NC_041390.1 coordinate 587,156,092, forward strand.
CAAAGGGGTAGTGGTACTCTGAGTGGTGGAAGAGGCTGGAGGAACGTATGGAGTGAAACCGATAGTAGGGAGAGGGTTCCTATTATGAGCAGCGGCGAGAGCTATCCGGGCGCGGGTTAGCTCCCGAGCTAAGTCGTAGTTCAAGAGATAACTGGCAGTGATATAACGGGAAAGGTGGCTAGTAGGACGATCGCATGCTGGATTAATCAGAGGAAAGCGGATACGCCCATTCTCGTGCATAGATGGGTAGCAAAAGAAACCTGGGTGGGTGTGCATTCAAACCTTGTTGTAGCGCAAGTCTACAAGAGCTTCGATTGCAGCAAACTGGACCGCCTGAGATGGCATAGAAGCGAGACCACCCTTAGTAGAACGAGTGTAAGCGTCGGAAGGGGAACTGTGGTGTAGAGTGACCTCAGCATAAAACTCATACAATGAACCGACCAGATGCTCTTGATACACCTGATACTCTTGATCAGCACCCTCTGGGTAGAGTCATCACCACACGTTCTGAAGCAGGTGCGGTGATGTGTACGGAGCTGGCTCATGATGGTACAAGATCAGAACTGGAGCCATCCACACTCACAACCATCATATGTTTAGTAATAACAACAGATAAACATGCATGCTATGCAGCAACCAATTCCTATGACTACCGGCACTCAGACGAAGCTATTTACCGTTCCACTAACACACTAACGGTCTAGCGTGTCCTACAATCAGCGCGGCTCTGATACCAAGCGTTGTGGCACCCCGGCTCAGAGCAACTGGTTTACCTTGCATTGCCAGCCCAGAGATCAAGTCTTCTGGCAACACACAACAACATGGTACAGAAGCAACCGCTTTATTGATGCTAGTGGAATACATCGGTCTGATATTACATCGAGATAAGAGGCCAAGTGGCACACATGGTGCGGCTGAACAGTATGTACATTATTTAATGAACATGAAGGGCCTCGGTCACATGAACTACACGACAGCGGAAGAACGATGAAGTGGAACTCCATAGCACACGGACACCGATGTGGACACGGCCTAGACGCTGGGAGCTCTTCGATTGCGAAACGACTTTCCTGAAAGCTGGCATGACACGTCAGGTCAATACATTGAATGTACTTGCAAGCTCACAGCAAACATAAGCACAATGAAAAACAATATCATGACAATTAATCAGTTTAATGCAATGCAAGAAATGCTACTAATGCGGTGAAACCAACATGTGCACTGAGTCCCACGGACTTGCTTACCAGACGGGTTACCTCGTAACCAAACGGTGATCGTACACATATCACAACTGAAACCAATCACTCATGATCAGCTCATGAGCTCCGAAATCATCATGAAGTTAGTGCCATCAATAGTTATTTAGTGTGCAAGATTAATTATCAAAGTTGATCCATGTGTGACTTACTCCGGAGTTGTGCCCATAACCGAGGACGCGCTATCGATAGATTTAATACACTCTGCAGAGGTAGCACACTTTACCCACACCACGGAATCCAAGGCCTCGCACTCCCATTCGGGTGGACCAACGGCATTCCGACGAAACCCTCCCCTTGTCATGACACTCTCCCGGCCACTCCAACAAACTCCCTCTCAGGGCTATGTCCTGGGTGGTCCCGTGTCTACCAAAGACACCAACAGCCAATGTCGTGGCAAAACAGTCCCAAGCGGGGACAAGGTACCATAAAAACAAACGGGCACACAAGGCTATGTCTGCTTACCGGGCCAGGGTATGCACACCCATAACCTTCCCTCGTTGGAGGCATCGGCAAGAGACACAACAAAGCACCGAATTAAGACCTCCCACAAGGTAAATGTGGTCGCACTGAGAAAAACCCGATTCAGTGGCACCATGACTTGATCAACTTCATATTCAATTTGGACTTATTAACAAGTTTAACTTGAAAATAAAATTTAATCTACCAAGTCATACGATGCCATGATCATGCAACTAATCGACATGTAAAACATGCAACTCCCATGTACGGATTAAACTTATCAACATAACTTACTTGCACTACTCATGATTAAACTTTACTGGTTCTACGTCATTTTTAGTATCATGCAATATTTTGATTAACTCATAGTTTATATGAAAATATCACTTAACAAAAGAACTATCAATATTTCTCAAAGCAATCTAACTAAGGCAAAATTTTATTTTACCAGATTAAACTAGTCCATGCATTCAACCAGTAACTTAAACAATCATTTCAAGCATGACAAAGTAACTAGCAAGCAACCATGTTTATTTAAAAAAAACTAAATGCATATAAGAACTCATATTTAAGTAGAAAAACCATAGATATTGAAATGACACCATCCAAATGCTGGTGTGGCTTGCCTTAGTGCAGAGGAGGGTCACACTCCTCCTGGTTATCTTCAAGGCAAGTCCCTCCTTCTGCAAATAATTAGAACCCACAAAACAAAATATCAAAAACCATTCTAAAAATCACCAGAAATTCTAGACAGCAAGGAAAATTCCACATTTTTGTGTGCTGCTGGAGCTTTCTGAAACAAACACAATGCAAAAAGAATCACCTCATTTGGACTTATGGGCTAGGAGTTATCACTGGTCAAAGTTGTGGTGAAATATTTGAATTAATTTGAATAAATCAAAAAAACCTGGGGGAGACGTCGATGGCGTAAAGCCAGGATACGCCTCCACTCGTACCGCTTCGGGTGCGAGTGGAGAGGTTGACACCAGTCCCCACCGGTCAGGAGAGAGAGGGGGAGAGAGGGAAACAAAGCGCGGCGGCAGTCCGCCGGAGCTTATGCCAGCGATGAGTGGGTCTTGGGCAAAACCAGAGGGATAGAAGTGGAGAGGGGGTCGTGGCGCACCTGCCCGTACATGTGGCTTGCCGGGGGATGGTCGGAGCTGCTCACAGTCAAGCTTGCAAGCGGCGGTGGTGGACGGGGCTTGCCTAAGAGTAAGAAGGTGACGGCGAGAGGCGACTCCAGGGGCTCAGCTACGTCCAGGCGACACGAGAGGATCCCAAACGACACGCCTGAGAGGTTGATTGAGCTCGAGGGGTCTGGAGCAGGGTCGTTGGGCTGCGGGGATCGCCGGCGATCTCTGGTTGAGGTCGACGGCCAGAGGCCTACCCGACCAGGCTACGGCTCTTCTACGAGGTCGTGGTGGTTGTGTGGTGCGGTGTGAGGCTTAGAAGCGAAGGGAATGGCTCTATATATAGCCGGAGCGAGAGGGGGGTACGTAGCGCCGCCGGAGTTCTCTGGAGACCGGCGAACGGCGACGAAAGGCTCCAGTAAGAGGGGGCAAGGGCTCAGTGTGTAGGCGGGAGCTGTCCACGCTCACGGATGAGCACAGGAGGCAGGGGAGAAGAAGATAAGGGCACCAGCGCACTGTGGCTTTTGGCCACGACGTGCCCGTGCTTGCTGCGGGGTCTCCGGCGTCGATGAGCGCCAGGGAGGGGTCAATGGTGATGAGTCGAGGCTGGTGGCATTGTGCGGCAGTCGTCGGCGAGCTCTCGCTCGAGCACGCGCCGAACAGAGGCGTTGGCGTTACTCAGAGTGTGTCGAGCGCATGCCAGACCCCGTGTCCACACGCGGTCACCGCCCTGGCATGGTCAAAACGATGCCCACGACTGGCCAAACCTTGTCTGGGCTAAATTCCATGCAGTGATAGGTCTAGGAAAGCTGAGGACTCATCGCCAGGCCGACCAGATGTGACTCAACCATCTTGGCAAGTTTCTGGACAGAAACTTGGCTGCTACGTTTCGATATCTTCTAGATGGCCATTAGGGCTGATCTCCTGGGGTTAAGGTTTTCCTAGGAGGATGAAGAGGCTCAAGAAAAATCAGGGCCAAAGGATCAAGGAAAAATACACTTGTTGTACAAAGTGCAATTTTGGACCAGAAGAGAAATTATTTTCTGTAGCAAAATATTACAAAAGGTCATGCAATATTTTTGCTGGGGAAAGTGGGCCATGGTTCAAAAAATATTCAAGAATTATTTCATAATTTTTGGAGCAATAAAAATGGGGGTTGCTTTGGAGCACTAGTTTCTAAAATAAGTTTCAGAAGAGAAAATAAATATTTTTCTTTTATGAAAAATATTCATTTGATTATTTTGGGGATTTTTCAGAGAAATAGGATTGAATGAAAAGTAGATAGGTCACTTGGGTGAAAGTCAAGGGCATGCCCAAGTGATAAGTCCGGTTGAATTGATTCCAAAAATCCAAATCCAAGGCAAAGGCAAAACCAAGTCCCGAAAAAGAGAGAAGGCAAAATCCAGGCTGTCACACTATTTCCATTCACTACTGCAGGATGCTGCTAACGCGACACTACGATCAGAGACCCTTCGAAGAAACTGTGTGCGATGCCATAATCGCAAACGGTGATGTAAAATAACCGTCAAAAAAGGTGCAAAACGTTTGCGATGGAGGATGCATCAAACACGGTTCACATTTTAGTTGCGTGTGCGATGCAGGGCATACGGTTCAGCTCAATTAACTATTTGTGATGAGGATGAACAAAAGAAATGGGCAGCTAGATGAAGGTGTGTGTGATATACAGCATACGGTTCACTCGAATGAACTATTTGTGATTAGGCAACACAAAAGAAACGGGCAGCCAGATAAAGGTGTGTGCGATATACGGTATGCGGTTCACTCGGATGAACTGTTTGCGTTGAGAGAAGAGAACGGAAACTGTCAATATAACAAGATGTGTGTGATACGTGGCAAACAGGTCTGTAATCAGAAATGTGTGCGAAGACCGATAATAACACAGACGATTGCTTCTAATAAGACGTATGTGATATGCTCTGTCTACACAACATCTATTGGCTATTGGGGGACGGGCGGTCATCCGAATATGCCATAAGGATGCGAAGAGGCATCCTATTAGCAAGGACTAGCTGTTCTACCAGTAGCTCATGTAAGAAAACTTTCAAGTTAAGTGTGCTCAGGCTGGAGCAACCATCAGATGGGTGACTGGATGGGAAGTTGTGTTGATGTTAAATTAACTGATAGGATGTGTCATATCTGTCAAATTAAATGACTGATACGACCCATCACATGAGTTAATTTAACCTCGAGGTCCTTTTTTTAACACATGTTAAAGAAGGTCTACCGCACTACTTTTTGACAATGTGCGATACGTGGCATACAGTTGATCCATCTGACCTGTTTGTGATGGAATAGGCCGTGTGTGTTGTGCGCAAATGCTTGCTAGTATTCAACCGTTTGGGATTGATGAATTCATCACCGACGGGTTCCCTAGTGTGGTCCGTGTTCATCTGATCATCATCTACTTCTTGTGCTAGCTCGATGTTCCTTCTATGCTAAGTTTCCACTAATTGATGGCGTTTTATGAACACGCCACCATTTCCCACCATTTCCTCACCTGTTTCCCGCCATCCAACGATATTGCACATAGGCGGCGCGCGACGCACGGAGGCGACAAGCACAGCCTGTAGAACATCCACCTTTTCCAAGCATGCCAACCCACCAAAGTGATGCCTCTGCCATCAACCTCGTCGACGAGGAAAACGAGCAGGTGCCATGGCCCGACGAGGCCGAGGCTCTCCCCGGCAATGCGATGGACGACGCCGTGATGCGCGTCATCGCCAGGGTTGAACAGACCTTTGGCGCATGGCGCTTGAGCACCGTGGATCAAGATAGGCATGTCAGCGTCGACAGGCTGCAGCTCACCGCACAACATGATCGATGGCGCGCCGCAGAGCAAGCTAGGCGCGTCCGTGCCGATAGGCTGTGGCTCGCCGCACAGCGAGACCGTTGGAGTGCCACAGAGCGAGATAGGCACGGCGCGCCGCACAGCAAGAGTGGATCCATCGGCGCTTGCCTGCTGTCGACATGGCGTCGCAGCTGGGTACACGTCCTGTCAGTACCCCCATTCCTTGCCAGGAGTGGGCAGAGGCCCTCATTGTCGTACTTGCACCACAGGCCAGCCGCGTCATACTCAGGGGCGGGCCCAGGAATTGAAGACTGTGTATTCAAATTTTGAATTTTTTTGGGAAGCCTATAGCCTTCCTTTTGGCGCGTATAACCGATTATAGTAGTATATATATTGTACTAGTTATAAACTATATAAAAGATACTTCATAATATGTTATATTCATCAAAATTGATCATAACTTGCATCGTTCAACGTATAAAAGTAATTGTTCAACATATTGTGGAAGAATCTAAGATATACAGAGGATAGAAAATAGAAAATGATAAGAAACCTTAAAAATTACAGGAGTGATATTCTTTATAGATAATGTTCACTGTAGAAAAATCAAAATTTATAAACATTCTCACATTATATATTTAAATGGAAAATTTCAAACTCTCATGCCTAAATAATTCATGTGTCAGGACCCCGATTCCAAGTCACATCGATCTAGCCGGTAACACCTCATATCACTTTGCGGCCTCACGCACGATATTCCCACGGGTGTCGCCTTACCATGGCCCGGGACCGTTTGCGCCTTTTGGCTCACGTATATGATAGTGTCGCTAGCATCAATATGACAGAGAACCCGGGCCGACATGGCTAGTCGTGAACCCAAAGCGGCACTAACTCATGGGGATAGGCATACATGAATCAACTTCGAGCATGTCGGTCAGCAACGTGTGAATCCGGGCTGTAGCACTAGGCTAATAGGACTTTGGGAACCCGGGCTGTAGCAGGCTAGGTAGGACTCCGGATGTCACCGCGTGACATTTCCCCGAAGGGACAGACACAAGAACGAAGTGAATCACATGCCGGCCAGTCAAGTGTTCCGGAGCAGTAGTGCTGGGCTAGCAGGACTCCGGTGACCCGGGCTGTAGCGGACTACTATGGCTCATGGAAGCACAAGACTACATTTCCCCATAAGAGAGGCTACCAAGGATAAACAACTAGGTTGTCGGATCCCACACATACCAAGCATTTCAATCATACACACAATATGCTCGATATGTGTAAATACAACATGGCATCACAACATAACTCTACGACTCAAGTATTTATTCATTAGGCTCCGAGGAGCGAGATATTACAAACATGGGTCTCATGACCCAACATTCAGAGCATACAAGTCAAAGCACATGCGGAAGCTTAACATGTCTGAGTACAGACATCTACAAATGAAAAAGGCTGAGAAGCCTGACTATCTACCAGATCCTGCCGAGGGCACAAGATCGTAGCTGAGGTATCAAGCTAAACGTCGAAGTTCACACGGAACTACTAGCAAGACTGACGTCTCTCTGCAAAACATAAAATAGGCAAACGTGAGTACAAATGTACCCAGCAAGACTTACATCAGACCTATCTACATATGCATCGGTATCAATAAAGGGGGGTGGTGGAGTTTAACTGCAGCAAGCCAGCTTTGACTCGGTGGCTATCCTGAACTACGACTGCAAGTAACTCTTTGAGGTGGCGCACATGAGTCCGCACATTCACCATATCAATACACAACTATGGATCTACTCCGGTCTCCCTACGAGAAGGCCATCCATAGCACTCACGCTTATCTTGCGAGTTTTAAAGTATCCACTTTCAGTTAACTATGAACTGTTATAGGCAACCCAGAAGTCCATTACCGCGGACACGGCTATTCGAATAGATGATGTTAACCCTACAGGGGTGTACTTCTTCACACACGCTCTCACCACTTATCGCCGTTTACACGGCGTGTACTCGGCAACCTTCAAGCGGAAGCCCAGCGAGGGTGTCGGCCACGGCCTACCTAAACACTCAAGTCTCTAGTCCAGGTTTATCGCCTATTCAGGTTCCATCCGCAGGGAGTCCCGCCGAGGTTTCCACATACGGCCCCAAACGATGTGTACAGGGTTCCGAGACACCAAACGGGCGCCCGGCATGCCCGGCCACGTGCCTACCGCATCACAGCCCACCCCTCCGGTCAGCGCTGCCCACGGCCTCCAGCATACTACAAACACCAGAAACTACTTGCAACTCCTGGACAGAGGACAAGGGTGATCAAGAAGTCGAGATGGTCCATTGGTTTCGGGCCCAATGCGTAGTAGTAACTGTTTCATGGATCACAAACACAGAACTCAGTTCCTGAGGACGGCTTCAATGAGACAACCCACCATGTAATCCTACATGGCCTCTCACCGCTACCTTTACCAAATCGTGTTCACACACTTAGCTCTCAGCAGTAGGACATGTTTACACACCTCCGATTCATCCCCGATGAATCAGACCTGACTCAACTCTAAGCAGTAGCAGGCATGACAAACAAGCATGAATGAGTAGGCACATCAGGGCTCAAACAACTCCTACTCATGCTAGTGGGTTTCATCTGTTTACTGTGGCAATGATAGGTCATGCAAAGGAAAAGGGGTTCAGCTACCGCAGCATGTAACAGTTCAATCCTTGTTGTCCTAATGCAGTAAAAGAGAGCAAGAGCAAGAGAGTGGGATTATATCGGAATGAACAAGGGGGTTTTGCTTGCCTAGCACTTTTGAAGATAGTATAGTTCTTCATTGGTGTCATTGATCACATCATCGGAACACGTCTATTGAGAGGGAACAACCACCAACAAACAAAGGAGAAACACAATCAATGCCATGCAACAATATGCTATTGGTTGGCCTAATGCAACTAGCAACAAGTTAAATGGAGTTGGTTTGAACACTAGGTTCAAATTCAAACTCCATATGTGCTTTCTTAAATGCCATTTAATTGAATTGTCCTAAACAGCAACTTTAAATTTCTCCAACATGCATGAAAATGGTACAGATGGATAGATTGCATTTTTCTGATAATTTTTCATATATAAATTATTTCATTTGGAGTTACGGTTGATTCTCTATGATTTTTAGAAGTTTCAACTATTTTTTGGAATTTCTAAATCATTTCTGAAATAAGAAAAACAAGAAAAGCATTTACTACGTCAGCATGACATTGGTGTGACGTCAGCAAGACAACATGACCGTTCCTGGTCAAATCTGACCAGTGGGTCCCGCGTGTCACTGTCTAGGCTAAGTAACAAAGTTAATTAACGCTAAACTAACCCTAAACCCAGGTTAATTAGGGGCCTGGGCCCACACGTGGTTGACTTAGGGGAGTCAAACCCCTGGTCAAAGGTGAAACGCGCCGGCGGCTTGACGCCGGCGACGGCAGGCGCAATGGAGTGCTGCGGAATCGCTGCTCCGGCCACAATTTGATGCGCGGAGGGGTGCTACGTAGAGCTGGAACCCATCCACGTCGTTTGGTGCATGTGGCGTCGCCATAGGGGACCTAGAACGACGGCGGCGTCCTCAAATGCAGCGGCCGGAGTTCGGGCGATGATGCAAACGTCGCTATGGTGCACGGCAGAAGCAACGGGTGGTTGCTCTGGGCCCGTGGAGCTGTGCAGTGACGCGCTCGGTTTTGAGCCTGAGCAGCTGCGGCGACGGCGATGGCATGGCCGGCGGGCGGAAGCTTTCGGCTCCGGTGAAGAGCATGGTTAGGGGACGCGTTCGGTAGCGAGAAGAGAGGGGAAAGATGGCGGGGCTCACTGGGGGTCGTAGGAGAAGGTCAGCGGACTCGGGGACGGCTTGGTGACGGCGAATTTGTCGATGGCGTCCGGCGGCCGTGCGGAGAAGACGAGGTCGAGGACGAGGCTTCAGGGCGTCCGGGGTCCTGCGGTTCGGTGTAGAGGTGCGTGGCAGTGAGGCGGAGCTCGTGGGATAGCTAGCTGGGCGTGGGGAGATCGGTGGATGCGGCAAGCGGCGACGGTGGCAACGGCTCCGTTCGGGTTGCGGTGAGAGAGAGAGCAGAGGAGGGGAAAGAGGTCCATGGAGAGAGGGGAGAGGTCGAGGGGGTTGGGGGGTGTGCGTGGTGTCGTCCAGAGCGTCCAGAGCGATGTCGGGGAGGCGGCGTGAAGCAGGAGGTGGCCGAGGCGCGTGGCCGCGCGCAAGGGGCACACGCCCGTCCTCCTGGAAGAGGAGGAAGACGACAGAGAAAGAAGCGGTGGTGGGCTGGGCCGGCTTTGCCCAGCTGGGCTGCTACTGTGCCAGGCCAGTGGGCCCTGCCAGGTAAGTTCCTTTCTTTTTATTAATTCATGTTTTCTATTATTTCTATAACTTCATGGCTTTATTAAAAATGTCAGGGCATTTCCAAAAATCATGAAACTAATCAAGACTACTATTTGGAATATATCCAACGGTAAACATTTTAGTGTATGATTATTTGAGCACTTAAAATATTTAATAGCATTTAAATGCCCAAATGCAAATACTATAAGATTTAATTCAGAGCCCAAATATGTCATGGAAAAATGTGCAACACCTCTGGTTATTGCTTCTAGCATTTTCCAGAAATGATGAACATTTTTTGAAAGCCATTTGGATTCACTGAAATTATTTTAGTTGAACCTAGTGAATTCCTTTGATGCTAGGGTTTAGGCAATCCCCATTTCAGGTTTAAGAGAAATTTAAACATGATGCAACACAAGACTAACTAGACCAGAGCAGACCAGAACTAGGGATGTGACATCATGATCGACTACAAACAAGTTCTAATTTCACAATAATCAAATAGGCAGACAAATGTTCAAACTAACTTACTTTTGTCAGTATGTATTGTAGTGCATCCTCCTCAACGGCACTAGAAGAAAACTGTGCTCCTACCTGCACCGATAGATGTATTCAGTTGGACTAAGAAATAAGAATTGGCATGATAACAGAGCTAACAATTTCAGAAGTGAAGGATTAATATATCCAATTAGCAATTATACCTGAATCTGTCGGATGTGGCTTTGAAACTGAACCAATGCATGTTGGTTGCTGCTCGCTGCTGGATCAGAACCAAGGTAAGCAGGGGATGGATTCATCGCGCTGTCCAGGCCGCCGTTCACACATCCAATTGTCGAGCAGGCGATGGCAACCGTCGTGGCCTCATGGCGGCTCACCGCTCGCGTGTGGGGAGAGAACAGGGCAAGGTGCCGGTTCGTCTCCGTCTGACCTGATCGATAAATTTTTCTGAGGGTTGATGGTCGAGAGATCGATGGTCTGCGTGCGTGCGTGCACTACAGCCACTTGGTCCAATGGGTCAAGTCGTGTAGTCATGGAGTTTTGGGCTGAAATACTTAACTAGCAAGTTTGACGGTATAGTTTCATTTTTTGGCAAAAATATTGGGTATTCAATTGAATACCCTTGAATTGAGGTAGGCCCGCCCCTGCCCTAGCATTATATACATTATATATATCTAGTGTTTTGGCAAAAATATTGGGTATTCAATTGAATACCCTTGAATTAAGGTAGGCCCACCCCTGGCCGTACTTGCACCGAACGCCCGTCGTGCCATTTGCATGGGTGCTGCCATTCGCCTTGTCCGCGGCCCGCTGGATGCCAACGCGCTGGTCCGTAGGCTCGACCGCCTCCTTGGTCCAGGTGTCCACCTAGGCGCAGTAGAGGAACATGGCCGTCACATCCTCGAGCGGTGATCTCCAATGAAGTGGCCAACTTCGAGCTCAAGATCGCGCTCCAGATTTACCGCGAGCGTGTCGATCGCTAGGACGAACGCATGCACGAGTTCAGGCAAAGCCAAGAGCTACCATAATCAAGGGCTGCTGGTCATGGTCTCATGGACGCGTTTTATTTTGAAAAGTCATTCCAACGTGGATAGCTATGTATTCACGGCAATCATAGTATTGCTCTGTTTATTGCTCTGTTTCAATGTGTGTACTCTGTTTGCCATTCTTATATGTTCTGTTTCAATGTGTGTATATAGGCTTTCCATTCTGTATATGTGGATGATAACAGCTAGATTCAAATTAGTATAGGAAAACAGATAGAAAATGGAATTCATAATATATATATATATATATATATATATATATATATATATATATATATATATATTGTTCATTAGCTCATCACAGAATATATATATGTAATATCATCACATATACGTGATGATACTTAACTACTAGGTACAATGCATAAAATTGAAAACAAACAATACTAAAACTAGTAATCCCTCCTGGAGCCACTATTCCGGCAGCCCCCCGCAAGCAGCTCCCTGGTGCGCGGCGTCTTCCCAGTGCGGAGGCAGTACTCCGCCTCCTCCGCCTCACAGCGCTTGATGTACCGATCTGCCTCTTACTGGCGGATGCGCGTAGCCGATCTTGACATTTCGTTGGGCACCCACCGGAGCTCCTCGTCGGTGGCACGCTGGAGCTTATCGGTCCACCTCCACGCAGCAACAAGGCGCCCAACGCCTATGACCTTCCTCATGAAGTACCCATCTTCGTACACCTCCTCGGCACGACGACGCGCCTGCCCCCAAAGCTCCACCGCCTCCTTTTTCGAGGCGGCATCACGGGCTTCACAGGCCGCCCGGTAGCTGGCTTCCTCCTCCGCCATCTCCTTCTTAAATGCCACTTGCCTGGCTTTCTCAGCCGGCGGCAGTGACTTCCATAGAGAAAGATTGTACTAGCCCCAAAACCAAT